>NC_134361.1:111030627-111355127 GCF_048569485.1 Anomaloglossus baeobatrachus | reverse complement strand
TATATTTTTGCATGTCATCCCTTAAAATGCCCTCAAAAACTTTGCATACTACTGATGTCAGGCTTACTGGACGGTAGTTGCCTGGATCTACCCTCTTACCTTTCTTAAATATCGGTACCACATCAGCAATCCTCCAATCCTGAGGCACCAACCCTGTTACAAGTGAGTCTAAAAAGATGAGATACAGTGGTCTGTCGATTACGGAGCTCAATTCCCTCAATATTCGTGGATGAATGCCATCTGGCCCTGGGGATTTGTCAATGTTTAATTTACTCAGACGTAGGCGTACTTCATCTTGTGTTAAATTAATTATATCGGGTGGTGGACTTTGATTTTTCACTTGTTGAATGATCCCTGGTACAGTCAGTTCCTTGGTGAATACAGATGAGAAATGCCTATTTAATATCTCAGTCTTTTGTTTGTCCTCTATAACTAACTTGTTATTATATTTTAAGGGTCCGATACTATCCTTTGTTTTCCTTTTGGCATTAATGTATTTATAAAAGATTTTGGGATTTATTTTAATGTCATTGGCGATTTTTGTTTCAGTAGCTAGTTTTGCTTGTTTGATTTCTTTTTTGCATTGCCTATTGATATCTTTATACTCCTGCAATGCTATTTCTGTATTCTCAGCCTTTAAGATTTTAAACGCCCTTTGTTTTTGTTTTATTATACTTTGTACAGTCTGATTTATCCATAGTGGTTTCTTTTTATTCCGGGACATTTTATTACCAGAGGGTATACGTTTTTTACAGGACTCTAGCAGTATATCCTTAAACTTACCCCATTTATGTTCGGTATCCCCAGTTACCATGACTCTGTCCCAATCTACACATTTAAGCTCTTCCCTTAATTTGTTGAAATCAGCTTTCCTAAAATTCCAGGTTTTAGCATTCCCCCTTTGAAATGTTCTATTGAATATTATGTCGAAGCTTACCATATTATGATCGCTGGTGCCCAAGTGCTCCCGGACCTGTAGATCTGAAATTGTATCCGGTCTATTTGACAGGACCAGATCTAGCAAATTATCTCCCCTGGTCGGTTCACCTACCATCTGAGAGAGGAAATGGTCTTGAATGGTAGATAAGAACTTACAGCTTTTAGCAGAACCAGAAGATTCTATGTCCCACTGTATGTCTGGATAGTTGAAATCCCCCATAATAAGAACCCGATTATTATTATTAGCTGTCTTTTCAATTTGTTCCAGCATTTCACCCTCTATTTGTTCAGGTATGTTAGGAGGCTTATAGCAAACTCCAATTAGCATTTTTCCATTATTCCCCTCCCCATGTACATTTACCCATACTGACTCTACATTGTTGCTGTTCCCCTCAATGTCATCATACAACACAGGTTTTAGGTTAGATTTGATAAATATACACACCCCACCACCTTTTTTGTCTTTCCTGTCCTTCCTAAATGTAGTATAACCCTGTATGTTTGTCACCCAGTCATGGCTTTCATCCAGCCAGGTTTCCGTAATGCCCACCACATCATAATCCATGGTTGACATAAGAGTCTCCAATTCATTCATTTTGTTTGCAAGACTTCTTGCATTTGCCAGTAGACATTTAATCCTATTAACACCTTTATTACTCCTAGCCTCCCTACATTCCTTGTATGTCCCATACCCCCCTAATCCTTCATTGACCCCTACCGTCTCCCTGTCTCTATCTGCTCTATCTATCCCCTTATTTGCTCCACTACCCTCCCTCCCCCCCGATCCTAGTTTAAAAGCTCCTCCATCCGTCTGACCATTTTCTCCCCCAGCACAGCTGCACCTTCCCCATTGAGGGGAAAAACTAACAATGTAACGAGTAACCTGAATGCTGTACATTTCGTGGGGGTAGCAAATACTGCGGAATTCGGGTTACTCATTACATTGCGAGTTTTTCCCCATTGACTTGCATTGCACATGCTATTTGGAATGAATATGCGAGTATTAGACAGTACTCGTTATGACTGTAGCGAGTGCGATTAGTTAGGTACTCGATCAACTCTACTTACAGCAAATGAAAACCCAAAAATCATTATCTCAGAAAATTAGAATAATTACCACAAAATACCTGCAAAGGCTTCCTAGGTGTTTAAAATGCCCTCTTAAGGGGGCTTTACACGCTACGATATCGCTAATGTGAAGTTGTTGGGGGGTCACGGAATTTGTGACGCACATCCGGCCGCATTAGCGATGCCGTTGCGTGTGACACCTATGAGCAATTTTGCATCGTCGCCAAAAAACGTGCAAAATCGCTCATCGGTGACATGGGGGTCCATTCTCAAATATCGTTACTGCAGCAGTAACGAAGTTGTTCTTCGTTCCTGCGGCAGCACACATCGCTCCGTGTGACACCGCAGGAACGAGGAAGCTCTCCTTACCTGCCTCCCGGCCGCAATGCGAAGGAAGGAGGTGGGCGGGATGTTATGTCCCGCTCATCTCCGCCCCTCCGCTTCTATTGGGCGGTGGTTCAGTGACGCTGCTGTGACATCGCTGTGACGCTGAACGAACCGCCCCCTTAGAAAGGAGGCAGTTCGCTGGTCACAGCGACGTCGCCGGGCAGGTAAGTATGTGTGACAGGTCTGGGCGATGTTGTGCAGCACGGGCAGCGATTTGCCCGTGTCGCACAACAGATGGGGGCGGGTACCCACGCTAGCGATATCGGTACCCATATCGCAGCGTGTAAAGCGGCCTTTAGTCTGGTTCAGTAGGCTACACAATCACGGGGAAGACTGCTGACTTGACAGATGTCCAGAAGGCAGTCATTGACATACCCCACGAGAAGTTAAAGGCTACTTTCACACTTGCGTTTTTTTCCTTCAGTCGCAATCCGCCGTTTTGGAAAACAGCGGAATCCGTTAACAGATTCCGCTGCTTCCCATAGACTTGTATGGACGACGGATTGCGACTGATGGACCTGCGTTGATTCCGCCGGTTTTTGAGCAGCGGAATCCTTAGGATTTCGCTGCGCATGCTCTCTCTGGTTCCCTGCAAACGTAACCAGGGTACACATAGGGTTATTAAGCAAAGCGCTTTGCTTAGTTACCCGATATTTACCCTGGCTACGTGTGCAAGGAGCCAGCGCTAAGCGGTGTACGCTGGTAACCAAGGTAAATATCGGATAACCAAGCAAAGTGCTTTGCTTAGTTACCCGATACCCTCGCTACGTGTGCAGGGAGCCCGAAACTTCCCCGCTTAGCTCCGCCCCCTCCCGCACTCCACTCTGCATGTACACACGCACGCACACAGACACACAGACGCACACACACTCACCTGTCCCCAGCCATGCAGTCCCCGGTACTGACGTCCTCAGCGTCATGGCCCTGCTCGGCTCCACACACCCCACACTCTGCCCCCCTGCACACATTCTCGGCGCCCGAGCGATCAGGTGATCACCCGGCGGCCGGCTGCTGTGAGCTATCAGCTGATCACCTAGCATCCGGCTGCTGTGAACGATCAGCTGATCACCCGGTGGCCGGCTGCTGTGAGCGATCAGCTGAGCACCTGGCAGCCGGCTGCTGTGAACGATCAGCTGATCACCCGGCGGCCAGCTGCTCTGAATGATCAGCTGATCACCCGGTGGCCGGCTGCTGTGAGCGATCAGCTGATCACCTGGCAGCCGGGTGATCAGCTGATCGTTGTCAATAGTCTGCCGCCGGTAAAACTGTAAAGAAAAAAAAAAGCACATTCCGTTGTTTTGTACGATCTGTTGCATCCGTTGTGCCACTATATGCAACGCATCCGTTGCATCCGTCACACAACGCAATGCAACGGATGCTGTTCAATGCAAGTGTGAAACTAGCCTAAGCCACAAAAGGTCATTGCTGAAGAAGCTGGCTTTTCATAGAAGTGGTCCCAGCACCCTCTGTGTCAGAGAGGGGTCCACCACTCTGGCCAGCTGATGAAAGCTCATCCCCGGAGCCGCTGCCAGATCAATCGGAGGAGTACCTAGCACCCTCAAGAAGAATGAGAGGCCTGGATGCCGAGCCCACAGTTCCCAAACTGCGCACCGGCTACGGCTTCATTGTGGAGTCTGGAGTAAAAGAAGGTATATTTGTTTCCAGAAGGGATGTCCAGTCCCACCTACAGCGAGGACACCCAGATCGAGACCTCTATACAGGAGATGTTGTAGAGTACACCAGACACATGGGTGAAAGAGGCTGGTATGCCTTTATATGTCATGCAGTGCCCTAAGAACACCGTGGCAAGTCCAAGCTCCACCCCCACTGCTGCTACCAGGTCCCCAAAGTCACCTCCACCAGGGGACACTCAAGATGCTAAAGAAGATACAGAAGCACTAGATACAGAAGCAGAAGATACAGAAACACCAGATGACACACAAGGTGAAACACCAGATGAAACATTCACCTACGTCATCCACTCAGTCTGCCTTTTCTGGACTTGCTTGTCTCTATTGATCCAGAAGGTAAGCTCAGAACAACCATCTATAGAAAGCAAACTTCCACAAACTCACTCCTCAGGTGGGATAGTCATCATCCTTTGCCTCTCATGCGTGGTATCCCAAAGGGACCATACCTGCCCCTGAGAAGGAATTGTTCGGATCAGAGTGAGTTTGTGGAAAAGGCGAATGACTTGAGGAATCGGTTTCTTGAAAAGGGCTACCCAGATCATGTCTTGAGAAAAGCCTTCAAATACTCTTTGGAGCAGGACCGGAGTAAGCTCCTGTCACCACAACCTAAACAAAATCAGGATGAGGGGTGATGAGGGGCTTCTAAGGCTTATTACAACCTATACTAAGGGAGCCTCTGCAGTCAGAAACATACTGGAGCAACACTGGCAGGGCCGGCTTCAGGTTTTTGTGGGCCCTGGGCGAAAGAGTCTCAGTGGGCCCCATCCACACATAGACATGCACAGATACATACACATACAGGCATACGTACACATACTTATTTAAAGAGAAATTCACAAAAACACATAAATAGACATAAATCTAGACACAGTCAAATACACTGACATACATAGATACACATCATACATACACACAGACACACATTATTTGTATATATTTATCCTGTATATATATTTCTAATATTGGGAAGCCGGCAACAGCCTCATTCACTTCCCGGCTTGTCTAACAGACATGGCCGCACATAGGGCACACTAACACTGCTGTATATACATCAGACTGCTGAGACCCCACCACCGTATCGAGTGTCCCATGCCCGAACAAAACACACCAATGTAGTAAACCAAAAATGAACTTTATTGGAGAGATAACCAAATATGTACAAACTCTCATCTTTTGTTGGGTCGGGGTCGGTCACAGCTTTTGAAATAACAGGTATAATTAACCAACCAAATATACCATGTCAACGAGGCGTAATGCCAGGCCGGACTCCCGGCGCAATCAGCCTTCGCTTAACATCCACCATTTTCGACCACTGACCGCTGTGACTTAAACAATATAACATACCACAAAAGGGGAGAGGGGGTGGGCCAGCAGCGCAAGTGTGTCCGGGTATCCAGCAGCACAGCAGCGTCCGGGTCTCAGGCTGAGGAGAGACCGAAGCCAGGAAGTAGGGGGATTATATAGGGAGAAACAGTAGGAGGGGGAAAACAGTGGGATTGGACAAACGCAAGGAGGGACGGATTCGGGCATGGGAGATGGATTTAACCCTTTATATACGGGGCTCAGCAGTCAGGGTGCACTCAGTGTAGCCCCACTGACATGCCCCACAGACTGCTGAGACCCCACCACCGTATCGAGTGTCCCATGCCCGAACAAAACACACCAATGTAGTAAACCAAAAATGAACTTTATTGGAGAGATAACCAAATATGTACAAACTCTCATCTTTTGTTGGGTTGGGGTCGGTCACAGCTTTTGAAATAACAGGTATAATTAACCAACCAAATATACCATGTCAACGAGGCGTAATGCCAGGCCGGACTCCCGGCGCAATCAGCCTTCGCTTAACATCCACCATTTTCGACCACTGACCGCCACGGAGGAGCAAAAGTCGCTAGACTGCGCTCCGACCCCCACCCATGATAGATAGCACAACCCCGTCCTGAGGGCCCAATAAAATTGCATACTGGAGGCCTCGTCCGTTGCACCGCTCCCTGACCAACTCAAAATATAAGAAAGGCCCAACCGCCGCACTACCAAACGGGCAAAGTATCAGCAATAGAATTACAAACCGAGAACATGACGGGTGCGAAAACAGATGCGAAAACAGATGTTAGGGGCAAGCATCTAAGCGCTAATGCTTTAAATGACTGAATTACCAGGGGTGAATACATAAATGTTATGGCAATAACTACGCACATGTGGGCAAGGGTGTACATGAGGCGGCAAAAACTGGGCGGACAAGAGAAAATCATCCAAAAAAGGGGTTGAAAACAACTAAGAAAATGATGGCAGACAGGTGAACTTGTAAAATACGAAAAAGCGACTTGGTGTCAGGAAAAGAAAACAGGATCCCGCCAATTGCAATTCAACGTACAGCATTTGAAGGAATACGGTGAAAAATCCGAATCCGCTTATGGATTGGAGCAAACGAAGGTTCCCTGGGAAGGATAAAGGGTGAAAATTAAAACAAAAGTGAAGCCAAATTACCGCTGAGCAGCTGCTCCTTTATTGGGTATCGGTCAAGCCATGTCGCCATCATAAGGCTCACTGGCATCGTCATTTGGCCTGTGAAGTGGCGTTGCTGGCAGTTTTGCAGATGGCTGGGGGCACTGGGCTGATGCGTGCGATCCACCACAAGCGGAGCACTCGTGCTTAAATTTACAAAGGCCAAAGAAGCGGCAGTGTCCTTCATTGAATAACCGACACGTGGCAGGTCTACGACCGGCCACTGGGCCGAAGCCGGCAGAGGTGCTATGAGGCACAGAATGAAAGGGGTTATAATCCGTCTGGGCCAACATTAAACGCAGCCAGGTGTCCGTGGCTTTAACTCCCCAGCCCAACTGGGGTTGAAGGGCTAAACGACGACGAAAATCCTCATCGTAGCGCCACCAGGCTGATCCCCCATGAGCTTTATAAGAATTATATATGGTGTCGAGATATATAAACATCTCGGAACAGCGCTCAGGGTGCTTTTGTCCCATGACACAACCCATGACAAAAAATGCCTGAAGCCAATTGTTAATGGACTTCGCCACTTTTGGCGTCCCAGCAAAAGGATGATCAGATGGACGCCGCTCCTTATCAATTGTATGCTGATCGGTCGAAACTAAAGACCATATATCAACATAATCGTTCGCCCAAATTTTCCGGACGGTCTCGTCAGTCAAGTGGGATCCCAAAGGAGGAACGCCACAAAAGAAAGCGTCCCTATGAATATCGGAGCGAGGCGGAGGGTTAGATTGTATAAGAGGTTGACCAGGAGATGAAGGGCCAACTAAAATATTCCCCCCCGCCGCAGGCTGCAAATTATCTAAAAATGTTTTAATAGCCGCTGCCATACCCGCACTATCCCCCCCGGCCCCTGAGTATCGATACTCACCAGCATCCGGGAGGGGAGCGTCAGAAGGCTCCTGTACAGGATCAACAAATGCCACAGGCTGCCGACGTGCTGAGGGAATAACAATCTCCCCCTGAGAAGGTTGGTAACGACGGCGGTGATGCCCATGGGGCACGACTGAGGAATCCGGTGTAGTGGAACTAGAACGCCACCCCGATGAACGAGAATGGCGGCTCCTCCAAGCGGATTGGGAATGACGGGCGGAATGGCAGCTACGTCTGCCACGTGATCCAACAGAGCGTCCGTGCCGGCGAGGGGTGCGAAGGGGTGACGGCGAGGAAAGCGAGGAGGAGCGGTTACCGCACCCACGGTGGCTACGACCGAGGGCCGGTGTTCCAGCAACCACCTGCGTTGGACCAGCAAGATATGGTGGTTGACAGACTGGGGCAAGTGCACCTGGGGCAGATGGGGCTTGTGGGGTGGGGGCAGGCACTGCAGGGTGCACACCTGCAGCCTCCTGCTGTAATGGCGGCAAGGCCAGCAGTGGGGGTTGTGAAAGGGGGGTAGAAGGGCTTATTAACGCCCTAGCAGCCAGGGGTGCATCATGTTGAGGAGACTGGGGTGGGGCGTGGGCGTGCACCATGTGTGCAGACCCCTCTATAGACGAGGGGCCGCAGACGTGGCGACCCGGCATTATAAGTGGTGATGGAGGATGTAGGAATGGTGGTTCGGGTAGGCAGGGGTTAACTACTACCGGCCGTGGCTCTACACTGACAGGGAAACAGTGCCTGCGTGCATCAGCCACGGCCGGAATCTGAGAGGAGGTGAGGAGCTGGGAGGGGATGAGGGGGGAGGAATCCACATGCATTGGTGTTACAGGGGGTTAACAGCTCCCGACTGCAGATCCACGCAGCCAGGATGGTAGTCCCGCCGGTGCACAGCCGCTGCAGTCGGGAGCTGGGTGGAAGTGGGCTGTACTGGTCGCGAGGCGCGCGCACGAGAAGCGCGCACGCCCCGCGATGCCATAGCTCCCGACCGCAGATACACGCGGCCAGGGGGGGAGTCCCGGCTCACAGCCGCCGCGGCCGGGAGCCGGGCTGAAGTGTCAGGAACTAGGCGCGAGGCGCGCGCACGAGAAGTTCGCACGCCCAACAACTTCCCAGCTACCGACCGCAGGTCCACGCTACCAGAGGGACAGTACTGGCGTGTAGCCCCTGCGGTCGGGAACCGAGGTGGGTTTTGGGGGGCTAGTCGCGAGGCACGCGCACGAGAAGTGCGCACGGCCCGCGACATTATCGGTGTAGGACTCAGGCGCTCCGGCGGACGGGTACGCCGAGCGGACCGCCTACCGCCGGGAATCGCCGCCTGAGCATCAGGAGGGACGGGACCTGGCACATCTAAGAAAGTGGTAAGCCAGGCGTCACCATCCCTCCTGATTCTGTCCCTTATGGCAGCAGCCAAATTGTCGGCCATCTCTCACCAGCAGCGCAAGTGTGTCCGGGTATCCAGCAGCACAGCAGCGTCCGGGTCTCAGGCTGAGGAGAGACCGAAGCCAGGAAGTAGGGGGATTATATAGGGAGAAACAGTAGGAGGGGGAAAACAGTGGGATTGGACAAACGCAAGGGGGGACGGATTCGGGCATGGGAGATGGATTTAACCCTTTATATACGGGGCTCAGCAGTCAGGGTGCACTCAGTGTAGCCCCACTGACATGCCCCACACAAGAGAGGCTGGGGACAAACACAATACTGGGGGGAATACATATTACTGAGGAAAGGGGTATACAGCTCTAGAGGAGGGCAGTGACTGAGGTGGGGGGACAGCTGTGAGGTTGACATGCAGCTCTGGGTGTATACAGCTCTGGGGTGGGGGGGGCATACAGCACCTGGGTGGAGGGGACATACAACTCTGGGGGTATAGTAGTATGCAGCCCCATATTGTGTTATGAAGCCCCCATTGTCCTCCATATAGCATTATGTAGCCCCCATATGCACTATGCAGCCCCCATATAGCACAATGCAGACCCAGATATCATTAGGCACCTTCATGTAGTATACAGCACACATATAGCACAATGCAGACCCAGATAGCAATAGGCACCCTCATGTAGTACACAGCCCCTAAATACCACAGTGCAGAGCCAGATAGCATTAGGCACCCTCATGTAGTACACAGCACCTATATAACACAGTGCAGAGCCAGATAGCATTAGGTATCCTCATGTAGTACACAGACCTATATAGTACAGTGCAGACCCAGACAGCACAGTGCAGAGCCAGATAGCAGTAGGCACCCTCATGTAGAATACAGTGATTAATACTCAGTGGCGTAACTAGAGTTTGATGGGCCCTGGTGCAAAATTTGGACCGGGGCCCCCCTCCACGTACACCGACACTTAGGGTGCGGGATAATGACACTGACACTCGGGGTATAGAATAATGATGCTGACACTTGGCTCTTACCCTCAGCACCCAGGTTTCCCATGATCTGAAATCCCTCTATCAGTACCCAGCTTTCCCATGTTCTGATATCCATCTTTCCCTCAGCACCCAGCTTTCCCATAACAGAGTAAAGCTGGGTGCTAAGAGATGTATAGCAGAGCATGGGAAAGCTGGGTGCTGAGGGAAAGAGCCTTTTTCCCTCAGCACAAAACATTCCCATCCCATACTTGTATCTTTTTCCTCCTTGTATATAGATCTCCAAATACTATAATGGCCCCCACATAGCCTTCCATATAATATAAAGGGTCCCACATAACCCGTCATATATTATAATGCACCCCCATAGTTCTCCATGTATTATAATTCACCCCATAGTACTCCATATATTATACTGCACCACAGTCCTCCATGTTTTATAATGCACACCCATGTGTGACCATGTGTAAGGTAGCCTCCATATTTCTCCATTTATTATAATGTAGCCCCCATAGTGCTATATGTATTATAATGTAGCACCATAAATCATCATATTGTATTATGCAGCCCCATACTCCTCCATGTATAATGCACCCCTAGTCCATGTATAAGGTGTCCTTCATTTTGTATTATGCAGCCCCATACTCCTCCATGTATAATGCACCCCTAGTCCATGTATAAGGTGTCCTTCATGTTTATTATGCAGTCCCATAGACCTCCATGTATCATGCAGCCAGCACCCCCAGGCCTCCATGTGTCATGCAGCCAGCAAAATAAAAAAACAAGTACCTCTCTTCTCCTTCCGACCCCTGCGACTGCGGTAGTTACGCCCCTGCCCCCAAATGTCACACACCCTGCACCCCCATATCACACACACTACACCCCCATATCTCACACACCCTGCTTCCCATACAGCCTGCACCCCCATATCACACACACTACACCCCCATATCACACACACTACACCCCCATATCCCACACACACTGCTTCCCATACAGCCTGCACCCCCCCAGATCTCACACACTACACCCCCATATGTCACATACCCTGCTCCCCATACAGCCTGCACCCCCCATATCACACACAATACACCCCCATATCACACACACCCTGCCCACATATCTCACCCTGCCTGTACCCCAACTTACCCCTCTCAAACACTGTGCACCCCTTCACATCCTTCTGTCAGTCTGCAGCCCTCATATGTCACTCACCCTGCAGCCCCCCTCACCCTCATGTCCCCTCTTTTCTTATTACCAGTCATCATGTGTCCACATCTCCTTCAGGATTCAGTATCTTGCTTTCTGCCCGGCCTCCTGTGTCTCCTCCCACACAGTCACATGGGCGTGACGTCATCGCAGGTCCTGCAGGATGGAGATTCCGTCTGCTGTGCAGGTCAGGAGCACTCCTGCAGCTCAGACACGGCTGGTGGGCCTCTCCAGGTCAGGGGCCCCTCTACTGACACTGGGCTCCCCTGACTCACAGGTCGGCCACTACACAGCGGCACTACACATAGGGGCCCGGCAGCCGGCTCTGCAGAGCGGCTGCCGGGCCCCTATGTGTACTAGTGCTGCTGTGTAGTGGCCGGCCTGTGAGTCAGGGGAGCCCAGTGTCAGTAGAGGGGCGGCTCACGTCTCCTCGATCCCCCGCTGATCCGGTCTCCTCGGCGCGTCGTCCATTGCTGTCGCTCGCTCTGACCTCTCAGCAGGCGCGCAGTGATGACGTCACCGCGGTCCTCTGCAGAGCTGTCAGAAGAACGCCGACAGTCACAGCGGGGAGAATGATAAGAGAGGGAGCGCCGCTCACTCTCTCGTCATTGCTCTCAATTGTATCCTGCGATGCCGATGCAATTGAAAGCTCGATCCTCGGCGGGGGGCGGTGACAGCGCGGCCACCGGGCCCCCCTGAGTAGCGGTGCGCCACTCCTGCCACCGCGAGTGGGCCCCCCCGGCAGCTCAGGGCCCCGGCATTTGACCGGGTTTGCCGGGTGCTGGCGCCGGCCCTGAACACTGGGGTATTCTGAGAATGGACACTGATCTGATGGAGTGCCTTAAACCACAGCCCAACATCACTTATCGTAAAAAACGCTCTTTGGGAGACCGTCTAATTCATAGTCATTTTGTGGCACCGACTGGTGGTGGCACATGGATTCCTAAAAAACCATCTGGTTGTTTTAGATGTGGCTCGTGTGTTGCATGTGCATATATCAGCACGGGTAACAAATTTACGAGTACATCTACTGGTGAGTCTCTCTTGGTCAGAGAGTTCATCAATTGCAAGACAAAGGGTATTGTGTACTTAGCAACTTGTCACTGTGTCACATACAATATGTGGGTAAAACCACACGTGAGTTTCGTAGAAGAGTAGGTGAGCATATGGGGGACATCAGGAATGACCGTGATACCCCCATTGCTAGACGCATGAACATGCAGCACAGCTCCAACAGGGAAGCCATTTCTTTTATGGGCATCCTAAAAGTCAAAGCATCTCCTAGGGGTGGGAATCTAGATCGTACTTTGCTACAAAAGGAGGCAAGGATGATGTTCCGTTTAAATACTTGCCGTCCTGAGGGTCTTAATGACCAGATTAGTTTTGGTTGCTTCATATAATATCTTGACCTCTTGGTCAGTTGGTTGTTCTTGTCCTGGTGATGATGAATCTAGCTTTTTGACCATGAATAATACTATATAGCCCAATTATTCTATCGGCCGTACTCCTATTTATGAGTATTAATTCCGGCCAGGTGGGGGATATTATGTGTATAGACCTCTTCATTTATTATTGGAGTATTTCCCTATCACAAGGTATAATAATCCTTTATAGGATACACGTTATTGATTATAGTCCCATATTTACAGTTTAAGATTGTTCATTGATACAATTTTAAATTCTTTTTGGTGTCTTTTTATTTAGTCCACCTTTATATATCTTCTTTAAGTAATTTTGCTTGATCCGTATACCTATGTATTTACCTCTAGTATCTGCTAGGTCCTTTATTAACTCTCCAGGTATATATAGGTGGCTTTACACATTGCAACATCGCAAACGACATCGCTGTAACGTCACCGGTTTTGTGACGTTATAGCGACCTCCCCAGCGACATTGCAGTGTGTGAAACACATCAGCGACCTGGCCCCTGCTGTGAAGTTGCTGATCGCTACAAATCGTTCAGGACCATTCTTTGGTCCGTTGTTTCCCGCTGTGCAGCAAAGTCTCAGTGTGTAAAGGGGACTTTACAGCGACTTCCCATTCAAAAAGCTGCTTTACAACATCCCCAATGACTAGCTAGGTCGTTCTGTAGGTCCGGATCGCTGTTGCGTCGTTGGCCAGGTCGGCCTGTTTGACAGCTCACCAGAGACTTTGTAGCGATCCCGGCCAGGTTGGGATCGCTGGTGGGATCGCTAGAAAGTCTCAGTGTGTAAAGGGGCCTAATTAGGCTATGTGCCCACGCTGCGGATTTACAGCGGATTTTGCCGCGGATTTGCCGCAGATTTATCGCGGATTTCCCGAAAATCTGCAGCAGCGGCACTTCCAAGCCATTTCAATGGCATTTTGGAAATGCTGTGTCCATGCTGCGGATTTTTCCGCGGCGGATTTTCCGCGGATTTTGATCCGGAAAAATCTGCAGCATGTCAATTAAAAAAAAATCCGCATCAAAATCCGCGGTAAATCCGCGGCAAATCCGCGGGTGCGGATTTGCCGCGAAAGTCGCGGATTTTCATGCAGAAAAATCCGCAGGTACATTCTACCGTGGACACATAGCCTTAAGCTGGTGTCACACATAACGACGACGACAACGACGTCGCTGCAACGTCACCATATTCTGTGACGTTGCAGCGACCTCAACAGCGACGTCGCTATGTGTGACACATAACAACGATCAGACCCCTGCTGCGAAATCGCTGCTCGCTCCTGAATGTTCCAGGTCATTTTTTGATCGCTGTTATCCCGCTGCGCATGCTGATAAGCGCTGCATCCTTGTGTTTGACACCACAGCAGCGACCATCGCTACGACGCTGAAAACAGTGACGTAGGGCTGAAGGCAGGATAGGGGTGTGTTTTTGCGCTCTATTTTGCAACGCCCCTACGACTCCGATTGGTGGTTACAACAGCGTTCCGATTGGGTACCTTGCCGAAGGCGTCACTGTGATTTCATTCTTTATGTTCCATTTTTTGTTCTACGACCTACATTCTCTGTCTGGCGTCGCTAGTGTGTCGTGTTTTCTGGATCTTTCATCAGACCTCTTATCAGACCTTGTGATTGAAAAGGTAGGTATGCTTTGAAATTGTTGTATATAGGATAGTACTTTTGTATACGGGAACAGTATGGTACTACTTGAATTCTTGTACTTAGGGAACCAATATTATAATATTTATATTCTTATACACAGGGAGCAGTAGTTATATTCTTGGATATAGTGGGCAATATTATAGTTGTATTCTGGGTCAGTATTATAGTAGTTATATTCTTGGATATAGGGGGCAGTATTATAGTTGTTATATTGTTGCATATAGGGGGCAGTATTATAGTACTTATATTCTTGTATATAGTGGGCAGTTTTATAGTTGTTATATTCTTGTATATAGTGGGCAGTTTTATAGTTGTTATATTGTTGCATATAGGGGGCAGTATTATAGTACTTATATTCTTGTATATATGGGGCAGTATTATAGTTGTTATATTAATTTATTTACATAGCTGGAAGTATTTTAGCTTTTATATTCCGGTATATAGGAATATACATACATATTGTTGAACATTCTCTTATTTCGTTTTATTTTTGCAGTTTGCACATCATGGATGATACGCAGTGTGCTGTTGTAGTTGCTGCAATGCTGGTGGAGGAAGCTCGGCGACAAGATGAGGCACGGATGCTAGAGAGGCGTTCAAAGCGAAAGCGTCGCATGTGGACCAGAGAGTGGCTGCAGAGGAGGTCCGAATTCTCACACATGCAACTTATAAGAGAGCTGCAGGAGAAGGATCCTCATGATTTCCGCAACTATCTGCGGATGTCAGAGGAATCCTTCAAAATGTTACTGGAAAGAGTTACGCCACTCATTCAACGGAAGGATACAAAGATGCGTGCTGCCGTCCCCCCAGATGAAAGATTGGTAGTCACACTGCGATTCCTGGCCACAGGACGCTCCCTCCAAGACTTGCATTTTTCTGCTGCTGTTTCAAGGTCCCTGCTTAGCGTAATAATTCCTGAGACATGTAATGCAATTGTTCGCAGTCTACGCAGCGATAATCAATTTCCTAAAACAGTGGAGGCATGGAATAAAATTGCCAAGGATTTTGAGCAGCTCTGGCAGTTCCCAAACTGTGGTGGGGCTTTGGATGGAAAACATGTGCGCATCACGCAACCACGGAACAGCGGATCCTATTTTTACAATTACAAGGGCTATTTCAGCCTCATAATGATGGCCCTTGTTAATGCAAACTATGAATTCATAAATGTCGATGTTGGCATGAACGGCAGGGTTTCTGATGGTGGTGTTTTGGAGCACACAGCATTTGGTGAGCATTTGCAGAACGGTGCCCTGCACTTGCCAACCAACTCTGAGACCACAGGAAACCTTAATTTTGTTTTTGTCGGCGATGAAGCCTTCCCACTTCATGCCAATCTTCTGAAACCGTTTCCACAAAACGCTCTTACGCAGGAAAGACGCATTTTCAATTACCGCTTGTCAAGGGCATGCCGGGTAGTAGAAAATGCCTTCGGGATCATGGCCAACCGCTTCAGACTTTTCCACACTCCGATTAACCTAAAGCTACAATCAATAGACTCTGTTGTTTTGGCCTGTTGCACGCTGCACAACTTCCTTCGTCGTCAAGATGTAAATGCGTACAGTCCGCCTGGTTTCGTGGACTCTGTGGAACCAACAAATGGGGAAGTGGTTCTTGGCGAGTGGCGTGCTAACGCTCCCGCAATCACAGGCCTTCAACCGGTCATACATGGCAGAAACAAGGATGATGCGAAGGCCTGCCGAAAAAACTACTGCCAATATTTTAACGGTCCTGGTGCTGTACGTTGGCAGCAACAGATGTTATAGAGGCCTACTGAGCATTTTGCTGTCTATACTGTTTTTTTAATAATATATTTTTGTTGTCCGTTTTATTTAATCTTTCTGAATTTTATAATGTTTGCATTTGTTCAATAAAATGTTTTATATACTATTATGGTTGATGACTTTTATTACATTGACTGCCATTTGTACCAACAACCATTTAGGTCCTCTGTACCGATACCCCATCGAGTATAATCGCATGTCCGCTCTATTCTCCTTCCCATAATAGATTTGAAAATCAAAATGATACCACTAACACTTTATGCCATTGCTATACCCAGCAAAAAGACATTGGGCCCCGGGACAACCATCCCTACCCGCGGAGGGGTTAACATCCAGCTGCCACTGCCTCTCCCCTGGGTGCCCAACAACAACAGCGGTGGTGTCCCACCTTCCCCGATGTACAAGAATATAACTACTATAATACTGCAACCTATGCACAAGAATATAAATACTTTAATACTGCCCCTATGCACAAGAATATAACTACTATAATACTGCCACCTATGCACAAGAATATAAATACTTTAATACTGCCCCTATGCACAAGAATATAACTACTATAATACTGCCACCTATGCACAAGAATATAAATACTTTAATACTGCCCCCTATGTACAAGAATATAACTACTATAATATTGCCCCTATGTACAAGAATATAACTATTATAATACTGCCTCCTATATACAAGAATATAACTACTATAATACTGCCCCTATGTACAAGAATATAACTACTATAATATTGCCCCTATGTACAAGAATATTCCATAACTTTACATTCCATAATTCCATAACACAAAAATCCAATACACAAACATAAATCAAAGATTTAAGTGCTATCTATGCCTTTTGCTATCTGACTCGGTTACAGCCGGGATCGCAGACGGGAACGCTACTGTGACTCTGTGCTAGCTTTATTCAGACCGCTAGTTTCACGAACGGGAACGCTACTGTGACTCTGTGCTAGCTTTATTCAGACCGCTAGTTTCACGAACGGGAACGCTACTGTGACTCTGTGATAGCTTTATTCAGACCGCTAGTTTCACGAACGGGAACGCTACTGTGACTCTGTGATAGCTTTATTCAGACCACTAGTTTCACGAACGGGATCGCTACTGCGACGTTGTTCAGAACGTGACATGATGACGTTGCTCACGTCGCCTTTGAAGTCTGTTGGGCGGCGTACATGTTCTGTTAATGCTCAGAGGCGGGAACATGGCGGCCAGGAGTCGCAGTTCTCCATTGGGGCCTGTGGAGGTCCGTTATTTAGTAAAAATGATGTTAAAAAAAGATTATTTTTGCGAGGCACAGCATGACCATCCCATGCTTCACAAGCAGGCTGTGCTGAGGCTAATTAGTAGAGGCCTGGCCCGTCGATTTGGGGTGGAGCGATCCACAACCCAAATCAGGAAGAAACTGGCAGACCTGCGCTATAAGTCCAGTGAACTCCTCGCCAGCATCCGAGCAGACATCGAGAGGCGTCATGGTGAGTGCTGTTTAGCAGCTTTGGTCCGGTTCGGTTTTATTTACCCATGAGCAACCCATGGCTTTATGGTTCATGGATCATGGATCGAAACATCGGTGTTACCATTTAGTAAACATGTTAAATCTAATATCCCCAAAAATATATTGTAGGATCACCTTTTCCTTTCGTCACGACAGCACCCACGAGAGAGGGATCCGCCCCCTTCAGGACAGGAAACCTACAGATAAAAAGGGGCGGTCCCCCTCCCTCATCAGTTGGTTTCCTGTCCTGGAAGGATCGGAACCTACTATACCTGGATCTAGGAGTCCGTGCGGTGTCTAAGGGAACGGCGGAGCTCAGGATTCCAGAAGCACGGTCGGTAGAGCTCCCCTCGCGGACTCCATCCTCCGGTGCATCCCGTCCTCTTTCCCTCGGCTTGGTCTAATCCTCTGGGGAAATGGCGCCTGCAGGATCGCGCCGGTAAGTAGGCTATTTGTGGAACAGTGCTCTCCCTGTGCTGCATGATTCCAACTCCTTCGGGATTGTGAAGCATGTGCCGGGGGGGCGTGTCCGGTGCCACGTCAGCTCACGCGCGATTTCCTGCAGGGACCCGGAAGCGAAAGGCACTTCCGGGTGAACGGATGGCTGGGAGACTCGTGGACTCCTCCTTCGGACGCGTCTGGAACTTGCAGTAATCAACGGGCCGGTGAGTTGCTATGTGCGGCGGTCTGGCGCTTCCCCTGCACCGCGTGCTTACAGTAACGTGTACACGCGCGGGGGGGCGTGTCCGGGACCTGCTGCGTCAGCACTCGTTGCCTCAGCGTGACAGGGCTGCAGGAGTGGTGAGGAAGCGGGCTTCCTTTCTATTTGAATCTTCAGTGGCAGAAAGCCACTTCTACAAAGATGGGAAGTCCCCGCGACTCCCCTGCTCGGGACACCTCTCCATCCAGAGATGCTGGACGTAAAGACTCGAGTGACACCAGGAGTTCCACGGGTCGTAAGAGGACCGAGGACTCTGCATCCTCCAAGGACCGGACAAATCGTTCGTCCCCACCTCCAAAGCCGGTATCCGTTCTTTTCCTGGTATGGGTGAGTGACCTTCGTGAATGTTACCCTATACTGATGTTCCCTTCCGGTTCTGTTACAGGGCCCTAAGAAAAGCACCGCAAAGACTAATAATAAGGAGTGCCCACTGTGTGCCTGTCCCCTCCCCAAGGACTATATACAGAAGCTTTGTAGGTCCTGTATCCAAGCTATTCGGGGGGAGGCGTCAGCTTCTACCAACCCCCCTCCGGATCTCAGGGAACTGATTCGTACTGAAATTCAGGCTTCTCTTCAGTCCCTGCACGGCTCTAAGAAATCTAAGAAGTCTCACCGACAGCATGATTCCCCCCCCATCTGACTCAGCTGACAGCCAGAGTGACGCTTCTTCAGCCTCTACCTCTTCCTCTTCTGATGAGGCTGGAAAAGCGTGTTTCTCATTGGATGGGATGGACACATTAGTAAAGGCTGTTCGGTCAACCATGGGGATTACGGAAGAAAAAATCACCAAGACTGCTGATCATACCTTGTTTGCTGGTCTCACTCAGAGGAAAAGGAAATCCTTTCCTGTGAATGAGGCCCTAAAAACCCTTGTTCGCAAGGAGTGGCAGAAACAGGATCATCGTGGGTTTCTCCCGTCTTCCTCAAAACGGAGATACCCCTTTGATGATGCAGACTTGTCCCAATGGTGCAAGGTACCAAAGGTGGATGTGGCAGTAGCAAAATCCTCTAAAAAATCAGCCTTGCCCTTCGAGGATATGGGATTTCTACGAGACCCTCTAGACCGTAAAGCAGATGCCTTCCTGCGTAAAACCTGGGAAGCCTCTGCTGGGGCACTGAAACCAGCCATTTCTGCAACATGTACAGCCAGGTCACTTTTAGTCTGGCTAGATACCCTAGACAAGCAGCTTAAGTCAGGTACCTCCAGAGATAAGATTGTTTCCTCGCTGCCCTTAAGCTGGTGTCACACACAGCGACAACGACAACGACGTCGCTGCTACGTCACCATTTTCTGTGACGTTGCAGCGACGTCCCGTCGCTGTCGCTGTGTGTGACATCCAGCAACGACCTGGCCCCTGCTGTGAGGTCGCCGGTCGTTGCTGAATGTCCAGCTTCATTTTTTGGTCGTCACTCTCCCGCTGTGACACACACATCGCTGTGTGTGACAGCGAGAGAGCGACGAAATGAAGCGAGCAGGAGCCGGCACTGGCAGCTGCGGTAAGCTGTAACCAGCGTAAACATCGGGTAACCAAGGGAAGACCTTTCCCTGGTTACCCGATGTTTACGCTGGTTACCAGCCTCCGCTCTTGCTGCCAGTGCCGGCTCCTGCACTGTGACATGTGGCTGCAGTATGCATCGGGTAATTAACCCGATGTATACTGTAGCAAGGAGAGCAAGGAGCCAGCGCTAAGCAGTGCGCGCGGCTCCCTGCTCTCTGAACTGTGACATGT
Organism: Anomaloglossus baeobatrachus; assembly: GCF_048569485.1. Classification (NCBI taxonomy): domain Eukaryota; kingdom Metazoa; phylum Chordata; class Amphibia; order Anura; family Aromobatidae; genus Anomaloglossus; species Anomaloglossus baeobatrachus. Next base: position 111,335,255 of record NC_134361.1, on the reverse strand, counting down.
AGCTGCAGCACACATCGGGTTAATTAACCCGATGTGTACTGTAGGAGAGCAAGGAGCCAGCGCTAAGCGCGGCTCCCTGCTCTCTGCACATGTAGCACAGCGACGTTATGATCACTGCTGCGTCGCTGTGTTTGACAGCTAAGCAGCGATCATAACAGCGACTTACAAGGTCGCTGTTACGTCACAGAAAATGGTGATGTAACAGCGACGTCGTTGTCGCTGTCGTTTAGTGTGAACCCAGCTTAACTCAAAGACGCAGCTAATTACCTGGCAGATGCTTCTGCTGACTCTGTCCGCCTGGCGGCCCGAGCGGCAGGGTCTTCTAATGCAGCCCGGAGGGCACTCTGGTTGAAATCGTGGAAAGGGGACACATCCTCGAAATCGAGACTATGTGCGCTTCCCTGTGAGGGTGAGTTCCTCTTTGGTCCACAGCTGGATGACATACTCACCAAGGCGGGTGATAGTAAGAAGGGGTTCCCTAATGCATTTGCTCCTCCTTCTAGGCTCCCGTATCGCAAACGTCGTTTCCAACCCACACGCCCTGATCGCAGGGATAGATCGGACAACCCCGCCTCTGGGTCCAAGGGAACCCTGTTTGGAAACCCTTCCTCCCGTAGAAAGTTCCCTAAACAATGATGGGGGGGTTCCAGTGGGAGGCAGACTAAGGTTTTTTGCAACCCTTTGGAAAACCATCACTTCCAGCTCTTTTATACTAGATGTGATTTCTCACGGTCTCCGGCTAGAATTCACTTCCCTCCCTCCACAATGGTATTGTCTTACACCCACTAGGAAGTCGGAAGATCAACATAATGCACTGGTGACGGAAGTTCTCACTCTGGTAGAAAAAAGGGTCCTTACGCCAGTCCCATTACATGAGAGGGGACGAGGGTTTTACTCCCCTCTTTTCTTAGTACCAAAGCCTGATGGGTCATTTCGGACCATAATTAATTTACGAAAACTTAATCTCTTTCTTACGTACCGACGGTTTAAAATGGAATCCCTCCTGACCACCATAAAGTTGCTCTATCCCAATTGCTATATGGCGGTCCTTGATCTGAAGGATGCATATTACCACGTCCCAGTTCACGCACTTTATCAGCAGTACTTCCGGGTGGCACTCTTTATGCACAACTCTGTTCACCATTTCCAGTTCACGGCCATGCCCTTCGGTGTTTCACTCGCCCCTCGGATTTTCACTAAAATTATGGCTGAAGTCACCGCTCACCTTCGCGAGCAACAGACTTTCGTGATCCCTTATTTAGATGACCTACTGGTTGTGGGTAACACGGCGGCACAATGTTCTCTCCGTCTCCATAATGCTATGTCAACTCTGGGTCGTCTGGGGTGGCTTTTGAATCTCCAAAAATCTAGACTCACGCCCTCAACTTTTCAGTCTTTCCTAGGCATGCTTCTGGACTCTCGACAACAGCGTTGTTTTCTCCCAGTGGACAAAATAGTAAAAATCCAGAGGATTGTACGACGCACACAGACTCACAGATCTCTATCTCTCCGTTCTGCAATGTCCCTGTTGGGGTCCCTGACCTCCTGTATCCCCGCTGTCCAATGGGCCCAGCTTCACTCCAGACAGCTTCAGTGGGAGGTTCTGGCAGCTGCACGATCCCATCCAGGGTCCCTCGATCGTCCTCTGAGATTGACAGACGCTACACGTGCATCCCTGACTTGGTGGCTTCGGGAGGAGAACTTAACCAAGGGGAAGGAATGGCATGTTCACCCCACCAATGTCCTCACGACGGATGCCAGTCCCTGGGGGTGGGGGGCTCATCTGGGGGACTCGATGACCCAAGGTCTTTGGTCCCGGCAAGAATCAACCGAGTCCTCCAACCGGAAAGAACTCATGGCAGTCTCTCGTGCACTGATGTCGTTTCTTCACCTCCTCAGGGGAACCCATGTACGACTTTGTACGGACAATCAGACGGTGGTAGCGTACATCAACCGCCAAGGGGGAACGAGATCGTCTTCCCTCATGTCTACGGCGGTTCAACTGTTGGAACTTGCCGAGACTCATCTGTTATCCCTCTCTGCAGTGCACATCCGAGGGGTGGACAATGTCAAGGCAGATTTTCTCAGCCGGCACACTCTCTATCAGGGAGAATGGGTCTTACATCAGGAAGTGTTTGCTCAAATCATACAGTACTGGGGCCTCCCGGTTATAGATTTGTTTGCTACCAGAGCCAACAGGCAGTTGAAACTGTTTGGATCCCTGAGCAGGGCGGATCAGCCAACAGTGTTAGATGCCCTTCAGGTTCCCTGGCGGTACAGTCTTGCTTATGCCTTTCCTCCTATAATTCTTCTGCCAACGGTCCTTCGGAAAATCAGGGAAGATCAGGCTCGCATTCTCCTTATAGCTCCCTTCTGGCCCAGACGTCCCTGGTTCTCCCTCCTGAGACAGATGTCAGTGACGGACCCCTGGGTTCTCCCATCCCGACCGGATCTCCTATCACAGGGGCCTTTCCTGCATCCACGCGTCAAGGGGCTCCACTTGACGGCATGGAATTTGAAAGGGCGTTACTAGAATCACGGGGGTTTTCCGGTCGCTTGGTGGATACCTTGCTGCAGAGTCGAAAACCAGTGACTACCCGTCAGTATGGTCGGGTATGGCACCGGTTCCTTGTCTCCTTTCCTGATGCCGCACCTTCGGTGGTCCCGATTTCTTCTATTCTGGAATTTCTCCAGTCTGGGCGAGATCTGGGTCTGTCAGTCAGTACCCTTAAAGGTCATGTGTCAGCTCTGGGCGCCCTTTATAATTCTAATATAGCGGGGGATAAGTGGGTCATGCGTTTCATCAAGGCCTGTGACCGGGGTCAGCCGCTACGTCTCCCATGTACACCACCCTGGGATCTCACTCTGGTTCTAGATTCCCTAACTCGTCCACCCTTTGAACCACTCGACTCGGCGTCTGACAAATTGCTCTCTTTTAAAACTTGCCTCTTAGTTGCACTCACTTCGACTCGGCGTGTTAGCGATCTTCAGGCTCTTTCTGTGGATCCTCCTTTCCTTAGGGTCTTCCCAGATCATATTGTTCTTCGGACTGATCCGGCCTACTTGCCTAAAGTAGCCTCACAGTTTCACCGACAGGCGGAAATCATTCTTCCTTCCTTCTTTCCTGACCCTTCCACGCCAGAAGAATGCAGGTTTCATACACTAGATGTTAAGGAAGTTATTCTCACATATATCTCTAGGACAGCCCCTTGGAGAAAGGATAGGGCTTTGTTTATTGCCTTTCAGGGTTCCAGACGTGGTCATCAGGTGACGAAACAGTCCTTGGCCCGATGGATGCGGGATGCTATTTCTGTTGCATATGAATCGAAACAGGAGCCCCTTCCGTCTCCTGTACAGGCTCACTCTACTAGGGCGATGGCTTCATCTTGGGCTGCCATGGCGAATGTCTCCATTGACAGTATTTGTAAGGCTGCGACCTGGTCCTCTCCTTCTACTTTTTACAAGCACTACCGATTGGACCTTTCTTCCTCCTCTGACCTTTCTTTTGGGAGATCGGTTCTTCAGCAGGTGGTCCCTCCCTAAGTGTGTTATCTCTCTAAGTCTCTCGTGGGTGCTGTCGTGGCGAAAGGAAAAGACTAAATTACTTACGGTAATGGGATTTTCCAGAGTCCACGACAGCACCCTTTACACCCCTGCCCTTTTGTTTTCTTCACCCTTTGGGTTTGATGGTTCTACTTTTGGCTTCTATTGTTACTAATTTGTGGCGGTTCCTCTCCATTTTCTCTGAAACCAACTGATGAGGGAGGGGGACCGCCCCTTTTTATCTGTAGGTTTCCTGTCCTGAAGGGGGCGGATCCCTCTCTCGTGGGTGCTGTCGTGGACTCTGGAAAATCCCATTACCGTAAGTAATTTAGTCTTTTATGGCCTAGAGCATACCTGGGCAAGGGGCGGCCTGCGGGCCACATCCGGCCCGCCTACTCTCTGTGACCGGCCCGCCTGGCTCCGGGCATCCTTGCTGGCCGGTCACTGATGAGGACAATCTGACGTGTTGTCCAGAGCTCCAGGCTCCGGGCGGCCCGTGGTCAGATTGCCCTCATCACACGCTGCGTGCCGGCAGGGAACAGAGGACTGATACTGCAGCACCGCACAGTGCAGCAGCGGAACGCAGGAATCTGTCCTCTGTTTCCTGCTGGCACTTTCTCTGTGACACACACGCACGCGCCCTGATGTCGTCAGTACGGCGCGCCTGTGTGTCATTTGAAAAGTTCCCGCCCCGGCAGGAGAAGAAGATGCAGCAGCCGGACCCCGTACGGAGAGAGGAGGCAGCTCAGCGGGGAGCCGTACAAGAGAAGAAGGATGTCAGCGGGAGCCCGGGTGTAGTGATGTATATTACAGGTGTATATAGGGGTGTAGTGATGTATATTACAGGTGTATATAGGGGTGTAGTGATGTATATTACAGGTGTATATAGGGGTGTAGTGATGTATATTACAGGTGTATATGGGGGTGTAGTGATGTAGTATATGGGGATTGTTTTTGTATATATGTCTATAGCGTGTGTGTATGTATGTGTGCGTGCGTGCAGAGAGTAAAGCCCGTAACTGCGAGTGGTACCACGTGCTCTCTCCCCGCCCCCTGCAGCGCCATTCCGCCATTACAGGGCCTGATTGCGTTTCTCCGGTACCTGTTTGCATACATGTGTCAGGTACCGGCGAAAACACGAGTCTGTGAAATAAAAAGATTTTCCATATTTACCTGCTTTCTTCAGCTCTGCTGCGTCCCGCTCCTGACCACTGCTCATTCATTGATTATTCACCGCACTCAGGACCTGGAAGCCGGAGCAGCGCGATGACAGCACCGGGCACAGCACCGTTGAGGGCATCAACGCAGGGACAGGTGATTATTCTGCAAGCACAGTGGCCTCCAGGAGGTCATCAGAGTTTCCAATGAACTTTGATGACCATCCTGCGACACCCACGCTACAGCTTCATGGGTTCATCAGAGTTCATTGGGAACTGTGACGAGTCCCCGAGATGCTCCGGCTTCCAGGTTCTCAACATACACACACACCTGTATACTCACCCAGCGATGTGGTCCCCAGCACTGTCCCTGCTTCCAGCTGCTCACTGCAGTGAATATTCAGTGAGTATAATTACCATCGATAAGGAGCGGGAGGCAGCAGAGCCAGAGACAGCAGCGCTGGAGAGAGGTAAATATAGAAAATCTTTTTATTAAAAAGACCCGTGTTTTCTCTGGTATTTGTCACACTGATGTCACACAGATCACATCAGTGTGCGATCCGTGTGACACCTGTGCTGCCAGAGAAAAAAAGGATATGTGTGCGTGCAGGGCCACGAGGGGTCACACAGTCCGTAACTTACTGTTTGTGTATGAAGGGATAGTATATATGCTATATACAGTATTGGGTAAAACTGAGTTAATTATATTAGTCCAACCCTCTAAAACCATCCCAATTTCTCATGCGGCCCCATGGGAACATTAATTGCCCACCCCTGGCCTACAGGCTACTTTACACACTGCGATATCGGTCCCGATATCGCTACTGTGGGTACCCGACCCCATCTGTTGTGCGGCACGGGCAAATCGCTGCCCGGCACGGGCACAACATCGCCCAGAGCCGTCACCTATACTTACCTGTCCGGCGACGGTGTCTTTCTAAGGGGGCGGTCCGTGCGGCGTCACAGCCACGTCACTGAACCGCCACCCAATAGCAGCGGATGGGCGGAGATGAGCGGGACGTAACATCCCGCTCACCTCCTTCCTTCCGCAATGTGGCCGGGAGGCATGGAAGGGGAGCTTCCTCGTTCCTGTGGCGTCACACGCAGCGATGTGTGCTGCCGCAGGAACGAGGAACAACTTCGTTACTGCTGCATTAACGATTTTTGAGAATGGACACCCATGTCGCCGATTAGCGTTTTTGCACGTTTTTGCAACGATGCAAAATCGCTCATCGGAGTCACACGCAACAGACGGCATCGCTAATGCGGCCGGATGTGCGTCAAGAATTCCGTGATGCCATCGACTTATATTTGCGATGTCGTAGTGTGTAAAGCCCCCTTTAATGGTGTTGGACGCAGCTTACAGCAATAAAAAGTGGTGTGAGGTTCCCGCAGAAAACATATGGGAACATTGACTGAAAAATCTGAAAAGTTCTGTCTGGTGTAAAAATGAAAGGTATTGAAAAAAATCAGTAAAACAAAAATAATAGAACACATGGGTGCTGAACGAGTTAACGAGGACCTGTCACCCACTCCCCACGCATGCATAAGTGCAGCAATGAATGCAGCATACATACTTTCATAACATGGACATTAACTGGGATATTCTTCCCCGACACTGGTGACCCAGTGATTACAATTGAAAAAACATGGCACAAAATGCCAATGACCAATCATTAAAATAAAAAAAAATAATCTTAATTTATATAAAATTTACAAAGAATTTAATAATACAATTGTGTAAAATATGAGGTAGTTTGGCGAGGACCCAAAGGAGGGGATTTATTTCTGAAACATATGCACTAGAAATATACACACACATATGGCTTCTAAACTTGCTCACTCAGATATGCACCGAGATAAGAAGGATAGTCAGATGACTGGACAATGCTCCAAACGCGATTAGAACAAGGTTGTTTGGAAAGCACATTGTAGTTCAAATGCAATATATTCCAAAGAAAATAATCACATTATACCAAGATATCTAGTGTGCATATCAGAGGAACAAGGTGGTGAAAAAGAGCTAATTATCCTTTGTAAAAGGTATGGTATGCAAACTTGATCATAGGTAAATTTCAGATACCTAAAAACTTCAATGCTCCTGGGGTATAATGGGATTATTTACTCTTTGCATATATTAGCATTTGATCAACACTGTGCCAGTCTTTACAAAAACCATTTCCCAATAAACCATGCTGTGTAATCGTGTTTGGAGTATTGTCCATAGACCTGCTTATCATTGTTATCTCGTTGCATATCAGAGTGACATTAGAAGCCTTGAGAAGAAAATAATAACATTATACCAAGATATCTAGTGTGCATATCAGAGGGTCAAGGTGGCGAAAAAGAGCTAATTATCTAACTTGATCATAGGTAAATTTCAGATACCTAAAAACTTCAATGCTCCTGGGGTATAATGGGATTATTTTCTCTTTGCATTTGCATCTCTGATTATCATTGTTATCTCGGTGCATATCAGAGTGACATTAGAAGCCTTGAGTACAAGCCATATGTTATACTATTTACAGAACAGAATAAAATAGAATAATTTAAGTGATTGATTTTTGTGCCTTGTTTTTCCAATGAATGCAGCATGTCTGCTGCTTTGAGGCAAGTGGTCCCCATGTGTCTGGTACCCCTAGAAAAAGGTTTGACAAACATACGTAAAAAAGCAGGCTATACACGGGCTTTACATGCTACAATATATCTACCGATGTGTCGGCGGGGTCACGTTGTAAGTGATGCACATCCGGCATCGTTAGAGATATTGTAGTCTGTAAAACCTACATGCGATTACGATTAAACGAATAACCGTTCATCGCATACACGTCGTTCAATTACTAAAAATTGAACGTCTGGTTGCTCAATGTTCCCGAGGCAGCACACATCGCAGTGTGTGACACCCCGGGAATGATGAACTGCAACTTACCTGCGTCCCGCTTCTTACGTATGGATGGTCGTATAGAAGGGTAAGTACCTGTGACAGGAACAAAGCATAGGTGTGACACGGTCAACAAATTTCAGTTGTCGCACATAAGATGGGGGCGTGTCACATCACATACGATATCGTATGCAGAATTGTGTGAGGAAAGAGTTAACCTTTTTCACTGACTTAGAAAATAATAGAAATTCATTCTCCCTGGCAAGACCGAACCAGACTTACTTACGTAATAAACTGTGAGACCAACTTCAAGGACACAGAATGTTTTGACTTAGAAATGACTGACAAACATCTTGTTATGGGAATAAGAATGCAACAGTTTGTTATGGGAGTATAAGTCATTATGTTAATTTCTTTTGCTGGGAACATGTAATTCAGTGTAATTCACGCCTTTAATGAATATGTATACTGCTTTGTCACGCCCTAATGAAATCTGTATAACCTTGTAATGTAAACAAAATAATACAGTTTTCTTTTTGGGAGCCGCACGTCTCCTAGCCTTACGTGTATAACGGTGCCTGCCTGTTTTCATTGAAGGCTAAAGGGGGGACAGAGGGGGGTCACCGGTACCCTCTCTGCATTCGGACATCGCTGGCAACAGCTGTGACCGTTAGGTCAACCTAACATTATCTGGCGCCCGAAAAGCAGGGACCCGTGTTTCTAATCCCAGGACGCAGTGGACTGTCTTGCCAAGCCGAGGGGGAGGTGACCAGACGTGGGGACCAGAAACACCTGGCCAAGTAAGAGTTGAACCTTATTCTTCTCTTTATGCTCCCCACATCTGATCTCCCCTCTCCTCAACGCGCAAAATGGTACACTGTGAGTAGATACTGGGTTATTGGCGGGTTTCTACTGAACTCTGAGAGAGCCTTGCCAGTTGATGTTCTCTGTGCCTTGTTTGGTTGTTTGCTTGTTTGTTTCTCTGTGTTTCTCTGCCTCTCCGTGTGTCGCGTGTCTGCTCTCCTGCGCTTTACTTCTGTGCTGTTGTCCTTGTTGGTTGTCATAGATCCCATACATCAGTGAGTGTTGAAAGGGAATAGTGTACCTGCTCTGTCCAATGGATGTGATATTCACGGCTCTAGTGTTAGTGGGAATAGCCCTGTTTGCCATTGCTATCGGATATAGAGTGTATCTCTGTTACAAGAAGGGTAACCCAGCGCCATTCAACATTCTCAGCCCCCTCTGAAGTTAGGACACCACCTTTCAGTAGGAATACACATCAAGAATCAGTCTTTGGGTACTTCCAGGAAAGGTGGTTCTAGACCTCACCTTAGGTAGGAATACAAAAGGAGTTAGTCTCTGAGTACTTCCAGTATAGGTAGGTTTAGTCCAAAGGACGTTCAAGGGTCTAAAAGCTGAAGAAGATAGAAGAAGAAGAATGGGGCAAGGAATATCAAAAGACAGAAGAGCTGGATGCACCCTGCAACATCTCATTACGTGTTATCATGGCAAAAGAACAGCCAATCAGTCCAAGGAAGTTTTTAAGACATTTGAATTGAAGGGGAAGGATCAATTGGACCCCAACAAATGGGACACAATAACAGCTACTAGAGCAGGAGTGATAGCAGATAAATCATGGACTAAACTGGTCAGAACTCTTTCTGACATGGCAAAAACAGCCCACGATCAAGGTTGGATATATCATGAAGAATCAGACACATGGGAAGAAGGCTAATAAGGATCCGTAGCCCCCTCCGTACCTGTCAGCTACTCCTGGAACAGCTCCAAAAATAGCAAGATCCCCGGAATGGACCTGCACAAACTGTGGCCAACAAAATCCGGACTGGAGTGAAACATGCCTAGCCTGTGCAGCCCCACAGCACAAGCTACAAGCCACAGCACCAGTGCCTCTTTATCCCGTAGCGGAAAGAAGAGTCCTGATAAGACCACCTGTTAATCTACAAAACCCAGATGCTGCCAGAGATGCAGTTCCCTGTACGTATGAAGACTACGTACCCTGGACTCCAGCCGAGCAGATTGCTTTCCTGCAAAATGCTCCAGACCCGACTAGAAACCCAGTCAGTTTTTCACGTTACTCTAACCAAATACAGGTCTCCTACAGATTGATGCAGTCATTCGCAGATGAAGGGCTGGACTTACAAGCGGGTGCAATACGTCGCCTGATGGTAAGATCCTTCATGGATGGAATATATGCACCTCTGGCAGAAAGATTGAAAGCGTGCTGCCCAGAATGGAGAAACATGGAAGACATAGATCTTCTAGTCAACAAAGCAAGTGGCTTAGAAACCGACGCAAAGGATAAAAGGAGCAACAAGAAAGTTTTCATAGCAGCAGTGGACGGTCAGCCAGAAGGTACAAGAAGGAAGGCACCGACCTGCTACTATTGTGGGAGTCAGAGGACGTGATCAGAGACTGTAGAAAGAAGAAGAGGGACACTCAAAACCGACCCGAGAGTCAGGAGGAGAAGACTGCCTGACTTGCGGCAGCACGGGATAGGGATGCCAGAGGTCCATTTATACATGTCCCCCTTCACATTGGCAACAAGAGCTTTAGTGGACTCAGGAGCCTCTCGCTCCATACTCCCCAAGAATCTGGTGCCTGAAGGATCCATCTCCTCTGAAGCTACTGTAGTATCCGGAGTTGATGGACAAGCCCAGATAATCTCAATAATACATCCACTGAAGGTGAAACTGGGACCACACATGTTCGTGTCTAAATTCTTAGTGTCCCCCCTGGGTGGAGATGCCCTAGTGGGAGCAGATCTACTATCAAGACTACAAGCTCAGATTGTCTACAATGAAGATGGATCTGCTATCCTGCAAATTCCAGAAGACATCCCAGAAGAAGTCCTGTGCACTCTCCAGATGATAGAAGATCAACCAGAATCTGATGTTACACGTGAAGTAAACACGCATCCAATACTTCTACAAGTTCCTGCAAAACTCTGGTCCACATCAAAAACTGACCTCGGCACACTACCCGTGCCCACAGTAAAGGTTTTAGTCAAGCCTGGAATTACGCCACCGCAGCTGAGACAAATCCCCCCTCCTGCTACCTCTCGCAGTACATCTACCAGTACGTGGATGATTTACTACTGTGCTTCCCTAGTGAAGAGGAATGCTTACCTTTCTGGCAGAAGTAGGATGCAAAGCAAGCAGAGATAAATGCAGACGGTGGATTCCCTATGCGTCACTACTCATGCAACCGCTGTATGATTGCACAAAGAATGTTCCTTTCTCCCTCACAGAAGAAGCTCGACAAAACTTTCAAAAGCTCAAGGAACTAGTGATTGATGCACCTGCTCTGGCACTACCAAATTATGATCTCACCTTTAATCTGTTCGTAGCAGAGCTTCAAGGATTTGTCGTAGGAGTACTCACCCCGAAGACGGACTACCATCCTTACCAGCCATTACATCTATGCTGTTCTCAATCAAGTGCAGTTGAAACACCTCTCCATGGCAAGATAAGTCAGACTCCAGTGCATGCTGTTGCTACCCCCCAAACATCTCATTTGCTCGAGTTACAAGTCTAAACCTTGCTGATCTTCACAAGTTTAGAAGGGTGGACAGAAGAGAGGACAGAAGAGAGTGACAAACGTACCAGCGCACCATTTGATCATGATTGTCAGGAACTCATTGAACATGAGGCAAAGCCCCTGCACAATATTTAGACAACACCGCTTACAAATCCAGACTTTGAACTTTTTGTGGATGGTAGCAGATACGCTGATGAAGCAGGCAAGTTCCACACCGGATTTGCAGTAGTGACTCTATATGCAGTCTTAGCCAAACAACCGCTACCTCCACGCACATCTGCTCAAGAAGCAGAACTTCTTGCCCTCATCTGGGCAATTGAGTTTCTGGAAGAATGAACAGCGAACATCTACACGGACTCAGCCTATGCACACGGCATTGTGCACGATTTTGGCACTATCTGGCAGACTAGAGGACTCCTCACAGCAACAGGAAATCCCATCAGGCATGGAGCCTCAGTGAAGAAACTAATGGAAGTAGCCTTGATACCAAAGAAGCTATCAATCATAAAGGTTGCTGCCCACACCAAGGCTCAAACACCCGAGGCAAGGGGGAAATCGCTTGGCCGATAAACAGCAAAAGAAGCAGCCTTACTCCCTTTGAAGGAGACGGAAACAGTGTCAACGACGGAGGAAGAAATGCAGAACCTCTTTGAGACACAAGAAAACGCCTCTGAGGAAGAAAAGGCCGGATGGCGGGCCAAGGGGGCAGAAAAGGTGGAGGGGAATTGGCGCCTAAATGGACTTCCCGTCCTGCCACGCAGTTGGTTCCCTGCCATTTTCCAAGTACTCCACTATCCCACACACAGTAGCACAAACTCAATCATGAACCAGATGCAACCATATTGGGTAGCCCCCGGCTTCAGACAATACGCCTCCCAGAGAATAAAAGCTTGTCACATCTGTCAACAACACAATCCAGGCCAGCTAACTAAAACCCCGCAAAGACACATGCCAAAGACGTTTGCCCCATTTCAAAGAGTACAAATAGACTATATACAGTTGCCAAAACATGGCATCTACGAGTTTGTACTTGTCTGTGTAGACCTCTTCTCAGGATGGCCAGAGGCCTACCCTGTAAGCTCAGCCACGGCCCGAATTACAGCAAAGAAATTGGCCTGTGAGCTGGTGCCTCGGTTTGGACTCCCTGAAGTCATAGAGTCAGACCGAGGTACTCATTTCACTGGACAAGTGTTCCAGAACACCTGTGCCCTGTTAGGCATTCAGTCAGCCTTACACACGCCTTACCACCCACAGTCATCAGGGAAAGTGGAAAGGTTAAATGGCACTCTAAAGCTCAAACTAGCCAAGGCAGTGGAGGAGACTGGTAGACCATGGACAGAATGTCTCCCCATAGCTCTTTACTCTATAAGGACTACCCCGCAGGGAAAGCACAGGCTCTCACCATTTGAAATACTCTTTGGTAGTGCACCCAGATTAGGATGCTACTTCCCGCAGGAGTTACACCTGCAATGTGAAAGCCTAACGTCTTATGTTGTTTCCCTGCAGAAGAGACTAACTGAAACCCACCAAAGGGTCTACTCGTCTCTACCTGATCCTGATGCCGTTCCAGGAACCCACTCTCTAAAGCCTGGTGACTGGGTCTACCTAAAGAAGCACGTGAGAAAGACCCTTGAGCCACGATTCGAAGGGCCTTTGACTGTCCAGCTGACCACTCCAACCTCCGTCAAACTTGAGGGGAGATCGATATGGGTCCATGCCAGCCACTGCAAGAAGGCCTAATACCGCTGATAAGTATTTCTATGTGTACTCCCTTTTTGGGGCCTTCTACACCACGGCAGAATTCATTTGAGACCCATCATGAAGTGTTAGCTGAAAAACTTGAGATCACAGACTGCTGGATATGTACACACGCACTTGTGACAGCCTCTTCCATGCCATACTTAGCCATACCAGTCCTACCAAACAAAGTGTTTCAATGGGGAGGCTGTTACAACAGACTATCAGTGTTCCAAGTGTTACTCTGTTTACTAGTTGCTTATGTAGTGTTCAAGTTGCTAATGGCTTTGTTTTCCCGCTGCTTGAAGCAATGTAGATAAAATGATTATTCAGCACCCGTATGAAATCACTAATATGCCTTTTTTCTCTTCTCTACTCTTTCCTCTAGAAATCACCTTGGCGTATCATGATGAGACTCCTATCGAGAGGCATGCAGGCAGTCCTGGGTGACGGATGTGAGACGACACTCCCTGAGCAAACCCGCGGCTCAGAAAGTATCTGGAGGCTAGCCTGCTTTCTCTATACTCCACAGCTTCTCGATGGCCCCCTGTCCATCAATCACGCCAATAGGGGGGATTGTGAGGAAAGAGTTAACCTTTTTCACTGACTTAGAAAATAATAGAAATTCATTCTCCCTGGCAAGACCGAACCAGACTTACTTACGTAATAAACTGTGAGACCAACTTCAAGGACACAGAATGTTTTGACTTAGAAATGACTGACAAACATCTTGTTATGGGAATAAGAACGCAACAGTTTGTTATGGGAGTATAAGTCATTATGTTAATTTCTTTTGCTGGGAACATGTAATTCAGTGTAATTCACACCTTTAATGAATATGTATACTGCTTTGTCACGCCCTAATCAAATCTGTATAACCTTGTAAGGTAAACAAAATAATACAGTTTTCTTTTTGGGAGCCGCACGTCTCCTAGCCTTACGTGTATAACGGTGCCTGCCTGTTTTCATTGAAGGCTAAAGGGGGGACAGAGGGGGGTCACCGGTACCCTCTCTGCATTCGGACATCGCTGGCAACAGCTGTGACCGTTAGGTCAACCTAACAATTGTATGGTGTAAAGTAGGCGTAAGCCATGGTGGCCTGGAGTTATGTGCTCAATAAAAGTTTTCTCCTATACCTAGGACCACCTCCAGCTGCACAGGCAGCTCCACCATCTCCTGCTGCGGATCCAGCATCTCCGCCAGCTCCACCATCTCCTGCTGCGGATCCACCATCCCCGCCGGCTCCACCATCTCCTGCTGCAGATCCACCACCTCCGCCTGCTGCACCTGCTGGGACACCCTCTCCTTCTCCAACCCCATCACCTGCTGCAACCCCATCTCTTCCTTCAACCCCATCACCACCTTCTACCCTGTCTCCCCATACTTCTCCTTCTACCGATGCCTTCTCCCCCGCATCAGTTGGTGAGTTTTGTGCAGGCTACCCTTCCTGTAATTTATGCACATAACATGGTGTCCCTACAAGTTGTAAAGGATACATGGATGTTAAAATGATGGTGGGCTGTCGTGTACTAATAATTGATTTGTGTTCCCTAGCCACAGGATCTGGTTGGGCCATAAGCGCCTCAGAGGAAGAAGGTGATGAACCCCAGAACCGTAAGTGGTCAACAAAAAACATATACCTGACAGTTCGATGTTGGAACAAGGATGGTTAACTTTTCCCATTCCCTCCACAGAAATCCCCACACTACAGGACCTAGTGGAATCGCAACGGCGTTTGTCGGAAGCCGTCCGGCGTCATGGGGAGATGCTGGAACAGTTTTTGGCAGCCCAACAGCAGGGCCACTAAATGTGAATGTTTGTGATTTAAATGTTTTTTTTGTTTTGTATGTCACATAAATCTTTCTAGTTTATTTTCGCTGTTGCTTACATTTTTGGACAAAACTTTCAAACAGGGTTTGGGAACCTATTTACTGCCGGGGGCCATTTGGAATTTTCTACCAACCAACGGGGGCCACACCAAATTATCAACTTGAACACGACCAGGCTATATTTGTTAAAATAATTAATAAAATCAGCCCCAGCGTGGTGGCTGGAGAGACTGTGATGTTCGGTGATATTGATCATTTTGATTCTCACCACTACATTTCCATGTTTGTCTTGGTCTGGAGAGGCTGGGGGCATACACAACACAGGAGAAGCTAGGGCATATACATCACAGGAAACACTGAGGCATATACATCCCAGGAGAGGCTGCGTCATATACATCCCTTAAGAGTATGGGGCATATACATCACCCTGAGCAGTAGTTGGCAGCACAAAGAGCACTGTGCCGCCCTGGCAAAACCTAGGTGTTACAGAGGTCTGCATACATGTTTTTGATGCTGATTTCACTCTCCCTTGGGGAGGTTCCCACGCACAAACACACACCAGCCAATCAGACCCCACTCACCCCCTCCCCACGAACACGGGAGGACATCAAGACTGTAGAGTGGCAACAAGGTGTTTTTTTTTTTACAATGATCTTGACTGTCCAGGGGAGGGTGTGTGTGTGTGTGTGTGTGTGTGATGTTACCTCTGAGACCACCTGGCTAGTCCAGGGCGTCACATAAGCAGCCCCTGTGTGGGGCTGGGGTGAGTGGTACTCACGGCCTCAGTAATGGGCCAGCCTCTTGTGGGACCCGAAGTGGACCAGGAGAGGGGTGCCAGCTGTCGGGACCCAGTACGGACAGTACGCAAATCGTAGTACCAAAGCTTTGGAACGTAAAGTTCCTCCGTTCCGGCACCAGATTTGCTGGCCTTCTCCACCTTATTGAGTTCCTTTTTAAAAACGGTCCGAAGACCCTGGATTTTCTTTCGCACAATCTCAGACGTAATGGTCTCCGTAGGGTTATGCCTCTGGAACAATTCAACAAGCTGCTCATAGGCCAGCTTTTTCTTGTATCGATTGCTGTAATCTACTGACTTAATCTTCCACAAACAAGGCAGGGATCGATACATATCAATCACCTCCCTTATAAATTCTTGCTTATTGGAAGACATCTGAAAAATAAGAAAATTAATGTATTACTACATTGTTATAAACTACGCACAAGAATATAGCTGCTATAATACTGCCACCTATGTACAACTACTTTAATACTGCTCCTATGTCCAATAATATAACTACTATAATACGGCCCCCTATGTACAAGAATATAACTACTATCATACTGCCCCTATATACAAGAATTTAATTACTATAATACTGCCCCTATGTACAAGAATATAACTACTATAATACTGCCCCTATGTACAAGAACATAACTATATGTACAGCGGTATTGAATATATAAATATATATACATATATATCTATAGATATATATATATTTATATATATACAGTTAGGTCCAGAAATATTTGGACAGTGACACAATTTTCGCGAGTTGGGCTCTGCATGCCACCACATTGGATTTGAAATGAAACCTCTACAACAGAATTCAAGTGCAGATTGTAATGTTTAATTTGATGGTTTGAACAAAAATATCTGATAGAAATTGTAGGAATTGTACACATTTCTTTACAAACACTCCACATTTTAGGAGGTCAAAAGTAATTGGACAAATAAACCAAACCCAAACAAAATATTTTTATTTTCAATATTTTGTTGCGAATCCTTTGGAGGCAATCACTGCCTTAAGTCTGGAACCCATGGACATCACCAAACGTTGGGTTTCCTCCTTCTTAATGCTTTGCCAGGCCTTTACAGCCGCAGCCTTCAGGTCTTGCTTGTTTGTGGGTCTTTCCGTCTTAAGTCTGGATTTGAGCAAGTGAAATGCATGCTCAATTGGGTTAAGATCTGGTGATTGACTTGGCCATTGCAGAATGTTCCACTTTTTTGCACTCATGAACTCCTGGGTAGCTTTGGCTGTATGCTTGGGGTCATTGTCCATCTGTACTATGAAGCGCCGTCCGATCAACTTTGCGGCATTTGGCTGAATCTGGGCTGAAAGTATATTCCGGTACACTTCAGAATTCATCCGGCTACTCTTGTCTGCTGTTATGTCATCAATAAATACAAGTAACCCAGTGCCATTGAAAGCCATGCATGCCCATGCCATCACGTTGCCTCCACCTTGTTTTACAGAGGATGTGGTGTGCCTTGGATCATGTGCCGTTCCCTTTCTTCTCCAAACTTTTTTCTTCCCATCATTCTGGTACAGGTTGATCTTTGTCTCATCTGTCCATAGAATACTTTTCCAGAACTGAGCTGGCTTCATGAGGTGTTTTTCAGCAAATTTAACTCTGGCCTGTCTATTTTTGGAATTGATGAATGGTTTGCATCTAGATGTGAACCCTTTGTATTTATTTTCATGGAGTCTTCTCTTTACTGTTGACTTAGAGACAGGTACACCTACTTCACAGAGAGTGTTCTGGACTTCAGTTGATGTTGTGAACGGGTTCTTATTCACCAAAGAAAAATGCGGCGATCATCCACCACTGTTGTCATCCGTGGACGCCCAGGCCTTTTTGAGTTCCCAATCTCACCAGTCAATTCCTTTTTTCTCAGAATGTACCCGACTGTTGATTTTGCTACTCCAAGCATGTCTGCTATCTCTCTGATGGATTTTTTCTTTTTTTCAGCCTCAGGATGTTCTGCTTCACCTCAATTGAGAGTTCCTTAGACCGCATGTTGTCTGGTCACAGCAACAGCTTCCAAATGCAAAACCACACACCTGTAATCAACCCCAGACCTTTTAACTACTTCATTGATTACAGGTTAACGAGGGAGACGCCTTCAGAGTTAATTGCAGACCTTAGAGTCCCTTGTCTAATTACTTTTGGTCCCTTGAAAAAGAGGAGGCTATGCATTACAGAGCTATGATTCCTAAACCCTTTCTCCGATTTGGATGTGAAAACTCTCATATTGCAGCTGGGAGTGTGCACTTTCAGCCCATATTATATATATAATTGTATTTCTGAACATGTTTTTGTAAACAGCTAAAATAACAAAACTTGTGTCACTGTCCAAATATTTCTGGACCTAACTGTATATATATATATATGTAGAAAATAGCTATATGTTCAAGAATATAATTACTATAATACTGGCCCCATATATATATAATATATATATATATGTATATATATATATATATATATATATATATATATATATATATATATATATTTATATATATATATTCCTATGTACAGGAAAAGCTAGAAAAGCTATAATACTTCCCCCTATGTACATAGAGAAATATAACAACTATAATACTGCCCCAATATACAAGAATACAGTTGCTATATTAATGTCACGATGTACTAGAATATTGGTATAATACTGCCCACAAAAATTACTTACCTTTAAGTCAGAAGAATATTAAAAATCCAAGAAGAAATCAACAAATTGATAGAATCACTGCAGCAAACTGCGTTCTGAAGAAGCTCAGGTAGAATGAATGGAAGCGCTACTGCGTCGTCCTTTGTTTGATACGGTCACCCAATCAGGCGACGCTGTAGTGATGACCAATCGGAACAGAGGGGCGAGAAGAAAGACAACGCAAAGCGCTGTAGCGATCACCAAGAGGAACAGAGGGGCGTGAAAAGAGATAACGCAAACCGTATCTAGGGGTTAAAACCACACCTCTGACTCGTCGTGCAATGACATGTCTGAAACCACACAACGACCGTCGACGTCGCTATGATCGCTGCTCCGTCGCTGCTTTATTTAGCATGTTTGACAGCTTACTAACGATCATCTATGGTCGCTGCAACGTCACAGAATATGGTGACGTTGCAGCGACGTCGTTGTCGTCGTCGTTATGTGTGACACCAGCTTTATGGTCTTATAGTGTTGATCCCTATTCAGCATACCAGTTATTACCTTTTGTTCTTTTACAAATGGTTGTGATTACACTGTCTGATTTGCCTCCATCTTAAACCTTCTCCTTTGGTCCCATATCTTATTTAATGCATCACAAAAGACAGTTTAAGTGATGACGCCCATACCACACCCCAGAATACACTATATATACATATATATACACACATACATCGTATCCTATGTATTCATCTATGTGTATTTTTTATTTATTATTTTTACAAACGTTATTTTAGGGGTGCAGGGGTACAAGAGGACCATAAGACCACTTCGGAGATTACTAATAAGACCAAAAAAGAAAAAAACGAATACAAGGGTCTATAATACATACAAAATATTTTATTAATTAAAAACCATTTGATCTCAAAAGACACAGCCGGAGCTGGACAATAGGCCTCACAATCCACACAATCATATCATCCCTGTCTCAGAGTTCAATATAAATAGGGAGCATATGTATATATAAACATAAAAATGTATCACAGCATTATATATAATCAAGGATAGTAATTACAACCATATAGAAATTCATCCAATTATATCTCAAACCAATAAATGTATAAATACAATACGATACATTAGTTAATCATAAAGTGATAAGTGTGTCCAAGAATTATGGTTACTGAACAATCATAAAGTGCAAAGTGCAAAATAAATAGAAAAAAGAAGAGAAAAGAGAGGTCAGTGTGCATGCACACATATATACATATACATACATTGGTATTTAAATAGTTAAAAGAACAGCCAAGACTCCATAAATGGCTGGAAAGAGTTAATGGTATAACCAGTACTTAGAAAGGGGAGGGGGGGTGATAAGTTCCTAAAAGGATAAACTCTCAAGATGGAGGATATAGGTGTATATACATATATATATACATACACATACATATACACATATATACATATATATTTATGTACACGCATACACACAGAAATGTATTAATTCTCTGGGGCAAGGGGTGAATCAGAGAGCAAAAAGAGCCCTTGTTAAATGATACCAGGGACAGTAGCTGTGACAGGGATATGCAAGTCTATTAGTCATGTAATGAGATTAGAGTTAATGTAAACACTGCAGCCCTGTCAGGTGCTACTATGATAATTACTGCTGCATAGACTGAATGCCCTAATCAGAGGCACAGGCATAAAACAAAGCCTGTGATCTGTATACTTATATAGTATCAGGAGCACTGGTGAGAGCAGAGGAGTACAAGCAGGCACATTACCTAATAGCTGCAAATGCCACCAGACACTGATACAGGATTGTGACGCTCCCCGACGCTGGCGTTTCGGCGCTTCCTTCTTCAAAGGGGGGAGGCGGGAACATATGCTCCCTATTTATATTGAACTCTGAGACAGGGATGACATGATTGTGTGGATTGTGAGGCCTATTGTCCAGCTCCGGCTGTGTCTTTTGAGATCAAATGGTTTTTAATTAATAAAATATTTTGTATGTATTATAGACCCTAGTATTCGTTTTTTTCTTTTTTGGTCTTATTTAATGCATGTGGATGGTATTTATATATGGGTTTAATGTACTTAGGCGGGCTTTGCACACTACGACATCGCAGGTGCGATGTCGGTGGGGTCAAATTGAAAGTGACGCACATCCGGCGTCGCAGTCGATATCGTAGTGTGCAAATCCTTTTTGATACGATTAACGAGCGCCAAAGCGTCGTTATCGTATCATCTGTGTAGGGTCCGATATTTCCATAATGCCGCTGCAGCGACAGGTACGATGTAGTTCCTCGTTCCTGCGGCAGCACACATCGCTGTGTGTGAAGCCGCAGGAGCGAGGAACATCTCCTACCTGCGTCCCGACTGCAATGCGGAAGGACGAAGGTGGGCGGGATGTTTACATCCTGCTCATCTCCGCCCCTCCGCTACTATTGGCCGCCTGCCATGTGACTTCGCTGTGACGCCGCACGACCCGCCCCCTTAGGAAGGAGGCGGGTCGCCGGCCAGAGCAACATCGCAGGACAGGTGAGTGCATGTGAAGCTGCCGTAGCGATAATGTTTGCTACGGCAGCGATCACAAGATATCGCTGCTGCGACGGGGGCAGGGACTATCGCGCTCGACATCGCAGAAATTGATAAGGTTGCCCATACTTTTGCACCGGTCAAATTTTGTTTAAATGCGGATTGCACATTTTCTGTTAGTACAATAAACCTCATTTCAATCCAGAAATATTACTCAGTCCATCAGTTATTAGATATATGAAACTGAAATAGCTGTTGCAAAAACCCAAATTGTTATAAAGAAAAAAGGTTAACATTAATAGGGGTGCCCAAACTTTTTCATATGACTGTATATATATATATATATATATATATATATATATATATATATATATATATAATCTATCCACACACACATACACAGCTTTATATATTAGATATACACATATGGCTGACGATTCTGTCTGGGGTTCGTCATTTTAATGACCCAAAAAATGGTGCATGCAGCTTTTTTCGTTCAGTCAAAATGACGACTAGCGGTTAATGTTTGATTGGTAAGGACTGTTTGCAGAATTGGAGAGTTTCCAAGAGTGATGGTGGGATTGTGGAAGGTTGGAGGTCAGAATGCTAAGGAGGATCTCAGCTCCCCCGGTAAAGGCATCACCTGGGTCCTCTCTCTGGGGGACGGTGCAGGGAGGGCAGCTCCATGTTCAAAGAGGCAAAGTCCGGCAGTAGAACAAAAGTTGTTTCCAGCATCATGGCCAAGAAAAAAGGTTAAAAAACAATTTTATTCCATAACTTGTGCAAATACAACAGGATATGTCTAAGACTAAGAACCTCTGTTAGGTGTGAAACGCATAGACATTGTTTTATACTTCGTGGACGTCCATCCAACCTAGTGTTGGTTTTAACCTTATGGAATAAAATTGGTTTTTAACCTTTTCTTGGATGTGATGCTGGAAACAACTTTTTTCTATTGCCGAAGGTTCGAGGGGTAGAGGTGGAGCTGTGGTGGAGTCTGAAGGGGGCCCGGAAATTCCTGGTGGCAGCCCCGGCTGGAGGGGCCCGGGGTGGCTGCCCGCAGTGAGTGCGTTTTCACTTTCATGTATCATGCCCCCGGGCCGTCACCAAGCAGCTGATTACCGCTGCCGGAGGCGGCACTGTTTGTATAGCTGCAGACAGGCCAACGCAGAGATTCAAATTCGCCCACACTGCACACTGTGCGCGGCCTGTGCTGAAGAGGAGGGAGTGGCCAGGCAGCAGAGATGCCAGGAGGAGAACAGCCAATCAGGAGAGGGGGCAGAGCCGGGAAAATGAAATGATGAAAAGGAAAAGAGTGCAGGAGTGAAGAAGGAGTAGAGACCACAAAAAGAGAGAAAAGCAAACAGAGAGCAGAAAAACAGTGAGAAGAGGAGAACAGAAGGAATAGAAAGAAAAAGCAGAGGACAGGAGGAGCAGCCAGGAAGACTCACAGGAAGTACAGCAGAGAGGCCTGAGCCACTATCATCATCTCTCACAGCACAGGAGCTGGTGAGTATTGAAATGTACAAACCTCTGCCTGTAATACTACAGAAAAACTGCCCTGTGCTGTGCCATCACTCTGTGTGTGTGTGTGTTGCCCCTGTGCCAATACTGTGTGTGTGTGTTACGTCACCGCCGGAGTCTGCTCCAGCGACTTCTGCTCCGATCGCCAGGCGACGCCGTGTTCCTGCCGTGGATGGTACTGGTGATGGGAGAGAAGTTGATGCCAGCGGCACCAGTGGGCGCAGGCTCCGATCATCCACTGGGCTGGGTTAGCTTGGGATCTGCAGTACCGCTGGCTGACTGTGGGTGGCATGTGTCTTCCAGCTGAAGTTGCCAGCGTTCAGCTACAGCCAATGGGAATACACCACACCCTTCTTATTTCCCCTCCTGTCACATGATTACTGCCAGATATAGTTCTGATTTTCCTGGCTCCTGTTACGTCCTATTCTGTTGGTGATTCCTGTGTTGACTTCTGCGTGTTTTTGACTACCCTTCTGCCTACTGTTTTTGTACCTTGCTGCCCGACCCGGATCTGACCTCTGCTACGTTTGCTGACTACGTCACTGCCTGCCGATTCTGTCCCTGTTCCGCAATTCCTGGTTTGACCCTGCCTGACTACTACTCTCATCGGACTGCAGCCTTCCACAGGTAGTGATCTCCAGGGTCCTGTGTAATTCCAAATCCCTGTATAGGGGTTAAAGGGTTTCAGGGTTCTGGGGGTCCTACTTGGTGAGTGGCTTCACTCTAGCCTCCCCTTTACAGCCCATCTGAGTCTGTGGACCCAGGCAGGCGTTACAGTGTGTTGCCCCTGTGCTGTGCCATCACTGTGTGTGTGTGTTGCCCCTTTGCTGTGTCATCAGTGTGTGTGTGTGTGTGTGTGTGTGTGTGTGTATTATCCCTGTACTTTGCAGAGTTTTCATATAGATCCTGAGGCTATAAAGAGTCATAATCCTTACCATTAAATGGGGAAGACAGAAGTGAAAATTTATATTGTGTGTAGTGAGGGTCACGAAGAAGGACATCCCAACTTTAGGCCAAGTTTTATTGCAGATTTTTTAGGGATTTGCGGTGTGAATCCACTGCTCTTGGTGCAGTGGCCTTTGCTCAGTAACAGGACGGTGGTTATATTCAGACTTTATGTGATGATCTGTTACTGGGCATGCCACTAATACATCTCATGTTATTCCATATGACATTGCTAATACAGGCAGGGTGTCACGCTCTCCGGGTCCCCTGCTCTGCTCCCCGGCTCACCTGCCACGCTCCCCGGCTTCCCTGCTTCTCTCCCCGGTCTCCAGCCTCCATTGCCTGTGGTCTCCAGGCGGCCCGGTCCCCGCTCCCGGCGCCCGTCGGCTACTCAGCCCCAGCCCGGCTCTCCTGCTTCCTGCTCACCGCTCCCTGCCCTGGCTTCTGGCACCCGGGCCTCGCGCATGCGCATTAGGGCGCGCGCGCGGTCATTGACCCTTTCTTAAAGGGCCAGCGTCCACTGACAGGAAATTGAACACACAGGTACAGGGTATAAAGGGGTTTAGTGTCCAAGTGGGCGGGGCCTGTTCTTCGTGTTTCCTAAGCTAGGAGTCAGGTCTCCTTGTGTCTCTGTGCCATACTTGCCTATCTCTCTTCTAGAGCCGCTCCTGCCTCGCCATCCGGTCCTGCCGATTCCCGAACGCTGACTATCTGCCATCCCGTCAGTCCGTTCCATCTCTGATCCCTGTGGTGACCCGTCCTCTCGCTCCATCGGTTCCGGACTCTGCCTGACAACATCTCGGCCTCCGTACCTGAGCTCCGTCACCCGGACTACCATCAGTGATTCCGTGGTCCCAGGGACTTCTCCATTCCACTCTTGTGCACGGACTGTCCTGCTACCCGTAGTGCTCCGGCTACCGGACCCCTTGCCTTCATCAAGGAGTTCGGCCCAGTGGATCCACCTCCTGGGTCTGCCCGTCCACCTGGCCCTAACAGTAAGAACAGGCCATGGATCCCGCCCAAGCACTAGCGGCCTTGCAGGAGGAACTCACACGCCAGCGTGAGACCCAGACCCGCATGCTGAACTTCATGTCTTCTGTGGACGCCCGCCTGAACACGCTGCAAGCGTCGGTCACATCTTCGGCATCTCGAGCTTCCACTGGACAATCCACGGCCACAGCTCCCGTGGCAGCCTACTCGGATGCTTCAAGACTTCGTTTGGCCTCACCACCCCGGTACGCCGGAGATCCCAAGACCTGCAGGGGATTCATAAACCAATGCTCCCTCCATTTCAAGCAGCTGCCGCACTTGTTTGCCTCCGACCAAGCCAAGGTCGCGTTCATGATGTCTCATCTAGAGGGTGAGGCGCTGGTCTGGATGAACCCCTTGTGGGAGAAGGAGGATCCGGTGACCACCAACATCCAGGAGTTCCTGCAGGCATTTCGTGGCACCTTTGACGAGCCCGGACGCGCCTCCGCGTCTGCCTCATCTCTCCTCCGGCTACGTCAGGGGACTCTGACGGTGGGTCAATATGCCATCCGTTTTCGCACCTTGGCTTCGGAACTCGGGTGGAACAATGAGGCTCTAACCGCCGCCTTCTGGGAAGGCCTCTCGGGTCGAATTAAAGATGAGCAGGCTGGTCGTGACGTGCCGTCCACCCTGGATGCCCTGATTGCCCTAGCGACTCGAGTGGATCTTCGTTTTCAGGAACGATCCAAAGAGGTGTCCCGTGAGAGACGTCCGATACGGCATTCCTCTCCTCCGCAGAAGCCCGCCGTACTTCAGTCAACATCATCTGGTGTCTCCGTCCACGAGCCCATGCAGATCGACCGTTTGCGGCAGTCTGAACAACGCCGAGCAGAACGGCTCGCCAAGGGCCTCTGCTTCTACTGCGGAGAGGGCACACACCTTCTACGCTCCTGTCCAGAGAGGCCGGGAAACTCCAAAGCCTAGGGTTGGTAGGAGAGGCCACCCTAGGTGCTGGGACTCTCTCAGACCCGGTTACGTGGACAGTTCAAGTGACAACGGGAGAGACGCGGTTCACGACCAAGGCATACCTCGATTCCGGGGCAGCAGGCAATTTCATCCAGCAGGCCACGGTGGACAAGTACCAGGTGCCTGTTACTCCACTCGACAAACCCCTCGTGATTGCCTCTGTGGATGGGAGACCCCTCTCTGACACCATCTCGTGGATCACCAAGCCGGTGGAACTGCGTATCGGTGCCCTGCACACCGAGAACATCGCTCCCTATGTCCTCCAACACATGTCCCATCAAATCCTGCTGGGACTCCCCTGGTTACGGACACACGAACCCTCAGTCAGCTGGGGTACTGGTGAAATCACCCGATGGGGCTCCTCTTGCCACGAGAATTGTCTGAAGACTATTCAACCCATCCGACGACCTCCGGTTCCAGAGTCCCTACCGGGATTGCCCTCGTCCTATTGGTCCTTCGCGGACGTCTTTGATAAAAAGGAGTCAGAGGTACTGCCGCCACATCGTCCTTACGATTGTGCCATCGACCTGCTCCCGGGAACTACACCACCTCGAGGACGGATATATCCGCTGTCTCCTGCCGAAACAAGGGCCATGTCTACCTACATCACAGAGAACCTGGCAAGGGGATTCATTCGGAGATCCTCCTCTCCTGCTGGAGCAGGCTTCTTCTTCGTTAAGAAGAAAGAGGGCGACCTACGCCCATGCATTGACTACCGGGGATTGAACCAAATCACCGTGAAAAATAAATACCCTCTGCCGCTCATCCCCGAATTGTTTGATCGGCTTAGAGGAGCTCGTGTGTTTACCAAGTTGGATCTTCGGGGTGCCTACAACTTGGTCCGCATCCGCTCTGGGGACGAATGGAAGACCGCGTTCAATACCCGTGATGGGCACTATGAATACTGTGTGATGCCCTTCGGCCTGTGTAACGCACCAGCAGTCTTTCAGGAATTGGTGAACGACGTGTTCCGGGACCTTCTCTACATCTGTGTGGTGGTGTATCTTGATGACATCCTGGTCTTTTCTCCGGACCTCCAGACCCACAGAGAGAACGTGCAGCTGGTACTACAACGACTGAGGGAAAATCGTCTGTACGCCAAGTACGAGAAGTGTGTCTTCGAGCAGTCTTCTCTTCCCTTCCTGGGTTACGTAATCTCCGATACCGGACTGCAGATGGATCCGGAGAAGGTCTCTTCCATTCTCAACTGGCCCCCTCCTTCTGGACTGAAGGCAATCCAGCGCTTTCTGGGATTCGCAAACTATTACCGCCAGTTCATCCCTCACTTCTCGGCTCTGACTGCTCCTCTCTCCGCCTTGACCAAGAAGGGGGCTAATCCAAAGGACTGGTCACGTGCGGCCGACGCCGCGTTTGGCTCTCTGAAGCGGGCATTTGCCTCCTCCCCTGTGCTCCACCGTCCGGAGTTAAACCGACAGTTCACCTTGGAGGTGGATGCCTCCTCCTCGGGAGCCGGAGCAGTGCTCATGCAGAAGTCCTCCTCCGGGAAGATGGTGACTTGAGGTTTCTTCTCCAAGAGCTTCTCAGCGCCTGAACGCAACTACACCATCGGTGACCGAGAGCTATTGGCAGTCAAACTGGCTCTGGAGGAATGGCGCTACCTTCTAGAGGGAGCAGTGTACCCCGTGATCATTTACACGGACCACAAGAACCTGGAATACCTGCGGTCCGCTCAGCGACTGAACCCACGGCAAGCCAGGTGGTCCTTGTTCTTTGCCAGGTTCGATTTCCAGCTCCATTTCCGACCTGCGGACAAGAATGTACGCGCAGATGCCTTGTCCAGGTCATTCCTGCCCATGGAACAGGAGGGGGAGACATCCCAGCCCATCATCTGCCCTAGTAAAATCATTCCGGTGGCCCCTGTCACCCTGGCCCAGATACCGCCCGGGAAGACCTATGTCTCTGACACTGACAGGCAAAAGGTGTTGCACTGGGGCCATGCCTCGAAAACAGCCGGCCATGCTGGTCAGAAGAGAACATGGAGTACGATTGTACGTCATTACTGGTGGCCATCCCTTCGCACGGACGTCGCTTCTTTTGTCTCAGCCTGCTCCTCTTGTGCCAGGAACAAGACGCCCAAACATCTGCCATATGGCCGTCTTCTGCCTCTGCCTATACCCTCAGTTCCGTGGCAACACATTGCGATGGACTTTATTACGGACTTGCCACTGTCCTCCGGACACACAGTCATATGGGTCGTGGTGGATCGGTTCTCCAAAATGGCTCATTTCGTCCCTATGGCTGGACTGCTCTCTGCCCAGGAACTCGCTGACGCCTATATACAACACATCTTCCGCTTGCATGGCTTTCCATCACACATTGTGTCCGACAGAGGAACTCAGTTCACCTCCCGCTTCTGGAGGGCCCTCTGCAAACATCTGGGAGTGACTCTGGACTTTTCTTCGGCCTACCATCCTCAGTCGAATGGCCAAGTGGAACGAGTCAATCAGATCTTGACCTCCTTCTTACGTCACTACATCAACGCCCATCATGACGACTGGTCCACGCTTCTTCCTTGGGCTGAATTCTCCCATAACCACCACGTCAGTGAGTCCTCCTCCAGCTCTCCCTTCCATGTCGTTTACGGACTTCAGCCTTCCGTCCCATTACCTGTATCCTCTTCCTCGGATGTCCCTGCTGCTGATGCTGTAGCCCGTGACTTTGCAACAATTTGGGACTCTGTCAAGGCGTCCCTTGGACGTGCTTCCCTGCGGATGAAGAGACACGCAGACAAGAGGCGTCTGGACCCTCCGTGTTTCTCTCCAGGAGATCTCGTCTGGCTTGCTTCCAAGTACGTCCGATTGAAGCTACCATCCTACAAGCTGGGTCCTCGCTACATCGGGCCGTTTAAAGTCCTCAGCAAGATCAATGAGGTCTCCTACAAACTGCAGCTCCCGGCCACGATGAGGATACCCAACTCCTTCCACGTCTCCCTGCTCAAGCCGGTTGTCCTTGGTCCCTTCTCCGCTGCTGCCAGTCCGGCTCCTCCTCCTATTGCCGATGATGACATCTATGCGGTAAGGGATATCGTGGCCATGAAAACCGTACGGGGCCGACAGTTCTTCCTGGTAGACTGGGCAGGGTATGGTCCTGAGGATAGGTCCTGGGAGCCCCGGGAGAATGTGGGTACTCCCCTGATCCGTGCCTTCCTGTCCCGGTTGCGGGGAGTGGGGCGTGGGGGGGGGGTACTGTCACGCTCTCCGGGTCCCCTGCTCTGCTCCCCGGCTCACCTGCCACGCTCCCCGGCTTCCCTGCTTCTCTCCCCGGTCTCCAGCCTCCATTGCCTGCGGTCTCCAGGCGGCCCGGTCCCCGCTCCCGGCGCCCGTCGGCTACTCAGCCCCAGCCCTGCTCTGCTGCTTCCTGCTCACCGCTCCCTGCCCTGGCTTCTGGCACCCGGGCCTCGCGCATGCGCATTAGGGCGCGCGCGCGGTCATTGACCCTTTCTTAAAGGGCCAGCGTCCACTGACAGGAAATTGAACACACAGGTACAGGGTATAAAGGGGTTTAGTGTCCAAGTGGGCGGGGCCTGTTCTTCGTGTTTCCTAAGCTAGGAGTCAGGTCTCCTTGTGTCTCTGTGCCATACTTACCTATCTCTCTTCTAGAGCCGCTCCTGCCTCGCCATCCGGTCCTGCCGATTCCCGAACGCTGACTATCTGCCATCCCGTCAGTCCGTTCAATCTCTGATCCCTGTGGTGACCCGTCCTCTCGCTCCATCGGTTCCGGACTCTGCCTGACAACATCTCGGCCTCCGAACCTGAGCTCCGTCACCCGGACTACCATCAGTGATTCCGTGGTCCCAGGGACTTCTCCATTCCACTCTTGTGCACGGACTGTCCTGCTACCCGTAGTGCTCCGGCTACCGGACCCCTTGCCTTCATCAAGGAGTTCGGCCCAGTGGATCCACCTCCTGGGTCTGCCCGTCCACCTGGCCCTAACACAGGGTCGGACTGGGGTGCCAGGGGCCTACCAGGGAAATTACCTCTAGGAGCCCACACTGTAGCTACCATAAACGGTTTTATTACTTGTTCATTTTCGGCTTCTCTCAGTATAACTTGCGCCTTTTAGCAAACTACGGTGTGCAAAAAAGACCTGCATTGTGCACTGCATACATCACAGGATTTCTTGTAGCATCTTATTTATTGTAGTTAATTATGGAATCTATTATTTACAATCAGTCGCAGTTTTTCTTACACACGGACATTCCTTGTCTTAGGAAAACCACTGAGTCCATCAGGAAAACAATATTCAAAGAGAAGCAGAATGTTATCCAGCATCTTCAAATGGAAAAGTTTACTAAAATTAATCCCCCTATGCCACCATCTATCCACCATATAGGGTCTGTCCCCACTGACTTGGGAAATCCCCTATAGAGTCAGTATGTGGTGGTGTGAAACATTACCACTCCAATACACTTTTCCATTTGGAGACTCCGGTGAATATTTGCTTCACTTTAGTCTGACATTTATCTATTTTTTTCTGTCTTTGTTATAATAGTGGTATCTGTAGCGCCCCTGAGACCCTCAGGGCACTACAGGGAACTGCATCCTCTTGGGGATGCAGGACCTACCCCCTGGGACCTGGAGTACCAGTGCCGATTCCACCAAAACACGACCAAAATCCTAGTTCTCCACTGCACACAGGGCATAGAGGGTTAACCATGTAAGGGGATGGTCGCCATGGGAACGAGTCCCTCAGTATAGCCAGCCTGGTGGGAGGGGTCAGCAGTCAGTCAGTCGGTAGTCGGTAGTGAGTTGAGTGGCACACAGAAGAGGTGTGCGGACGTGCCTGAGCTGGGTTTGTGTAACGGTGACCCGGGGGCACAGGAGAGAGGTCGCCAGGATGGGTACCGGAGATACCGCTGGGACCAGAGCACGCACTGGGCACGGGGCACAATGCGCTAGGTCAAGCGTCAGTTTCATACGGTTTGATAAATACCTTCCCAGTGAGGACACCTTCACGGACTTCACCGAACCAAATAATCCGGGGGCATCAGCAGTAAACTAGGATCGGGGTTTGGACATTTACCTCCCTGCAAGGTCTGCACTGCCCTCCATATGGAGAAGGAGACTGTACCCCAAAAGGGACGTCTGGGCTCACAAACGCTCCATGCTACGGGGACCCAATCAACTGAGAGTGCCGGGGACAGTGCAACCTAGGTCATTACATTGGCACTGATACTCCAAGGGACCTGAACCAGTGGTTCAAAGGTCAGAGTGAGTAGAGACTGTTAAAGACAACCTGGTATGGTCTCCGTTATTACCCTGCAACATCTCCCAGGCACAGCTCTACCTACAGAGGATCTAACGCCATTGCTGCATACACCACCAGCCCATCAGATGCATCCAACTACTCCACAGCATGGCTGGCCAGTAAAGGTCTAAAAGATGAGAAAATAATGACATGGCCTCCTTGTTCACCTGATCTGAACCCCATAGAGAACCTGTGGTCCCTCATAAAATGTAAGATCTACGGGGAGGGAAAACAGTACACCTCTCGGAGCAGTGTCTGGGAGGCTGTGGTGGCTGCTGCGCGCAATGTTGATCGTAAACAGATCAAGCAACTGATAGAATCTATGGATGGTAGGCTGTTGAGTGTCATCATTAAGAAAGGTGGCTATATCGGTCACTAATTTTTTGGGGTTTTGTTTTTGCATGTCAGAAATGTTTATTTCTAAATTTACTCATTACATTGCGAGTTTTTCCCCATTGACTTGCATGAGGGGCACTGCAGCCAGGAACTTGAGATGCTGCCCCCTGACTGCTGGCCCCTATGCATGTTTAAATAGAGGTCTCCCCCTGGAAAGACACTGACCTGCCGCCCCCGCCTCCTGTGGTGTGACTGGCCTAAGCCCCGCCTCCTGGATACATATCACCGTGCTGCCCAGCTTCCGGCCTCTCTGCTGCAGAACCCGGACCTGTTTGGGCAGCCGGACACAGGGACCCGCTCCTGGAGGCGGTAAGAGAGCTATCAGCAGGGAGGAAAGCGTTTCAGCTCACAGCGCTGTTAGCTGTGAGCGGCTTCCTCTCTGCTGAGGCACAAGCGATGTGTGCCGGTGAGCGCGGCGTTCTAAGGGAACTACCCGCCCGCTGGTCCGCTTGTGCTCGCCATTATTTAACACCCTTCCCTCCCTCCCTCCCTCCCTCCATCCTCCCCTAAAATCAGCATGGAGGAAAGCGTCCTGCTCACGGCGCTTTTAGCTGTGAGCGGCTCCCTCCATGCTGAGGCACAAGTGACATGTACCGGCGAGCGGCGTTCTGAGGGAACTACCCGCCCGCCGGTCAGCTTGTGCTCGCCGTCAATCTGCCCAAACCACCCCCCCCCTCCCTTTTCAGCAGGGAGGGAAGCGTGCTGCTCATGGCATTGTTAGCTGAGAGCGGCTCCCTCCCTGCTGAGGCTCAAGTTATGTGTGCCGGCGAGCGGCGTTCTGAGGGAACTGCCCGCCCGCCGGTTAGTTTGAGTTGCTGTTCAATTTAAAAAGGAGCGCTTCGCGCTCTTTTTCTACTGCGCCGCCCGCCCGCCGCCCTATCACTGCCGGCACGGGGGGGGGAGTACGGGGGCGATCTGTGGGTTGGTGCGGTCCCTGTTGCAGGCGCAAGTTGGAAGCGCTGCAGCGGTGGGTGCTCTGGCCTGCTGGAGTAATAAGCTCCGCTCCCCTGTACCGGCCCACCACCACCCCACATCTTCTCATATACCCCATCGTGACACTGTACGCACTGGGGCTGTAGGCAGAACAAACCACCCCCCCACACCCCCGGGGTTCCGGCGTGGGATGGCGGCGGTTGGGATGACGTTGAACACCGTGCTATGCGGTCATTTGCAGGTACCCCGGCCATTGTTGTAGTCAAAACATGGTGCGGGTAGCTGCGGCGACCGTAGTCAGTCAGCCTCACGATAGCATCGGCGTGGGCATCGGGGCTCTGAGCATCGTCATGAAAAAAAAAAAAAGTCACATCGGTAGAGCTAGATCCCACCACTGCGGCGGATGGTCGAGGTCGCCGCGTGGCAAACGCATTCTCGCCCTCAGACTAAGTCTGGTGAGGTCCCGCTGCGGGACGAACAGCATCTGGGTACATTGGTCCGGACAGCGGAGTTGCCGTTGGAACCGGGCGTGCAATTTCCAGAAGTAGGGTCTGCTTTTCCTGCATCTTCTGGTAAGTACCATTATGTGGGATTTTGGGTGGGATAAGTGCCCCAGGGGAGGGGTAACATGATGTCACCAGGCAACAGGATTCCCACCTAATTCTACATTCTTCCTACTGAGTTATGTATGACCTAACACTGTGGGTGGACTGTGGAAATCTCACACCCTGATATAAAAGGCAGTTGTAGTATCTGCCGTTACTGAATACTGTGGTCGGCATTCCACAACCTGACTGCTCTAACTGTAAAAAACCCTTTCCTATTTAATTTAAAAAAAAAAATAGTCTTGAGCCAGTCCTTTATACAAACAGGTAGTTATGCATGAAAATGGGATCTCCATTATAACTTAGTGCTGTAGCTGAAAAGTGGCAGGTTTGGTACCTTTTCGCTGCTGGTTTGTGTTTCATCTTAACAGACAAAAGTGAGCAAGTGATGTGCAAAATTTGCATCTTTATATTTTATTTAATTGCATAATTATGTCCACATGAATATCCCCTCAAAAAAAAAAATACTCAATTTTATTTTTTGATCTCAGTTATATAACTGACAAATGGCTATGCAATGTTTTAGCAGACAGAGATTATTCTAATATTATACGATAGAGGGTGCCGACTAACTATATTATTTGAAGTAATTGTATTATATATATATATATATATATATATATATATATATATATATATATATATATATATATATATATATAAAAAAAAAAAAAAACACAAACCTCTTATAGGTTTGCCTCTATTCGGAATGCTTGGCCACATGGAGACAGGTTTATTCACTATTACCCGTTACCTGGACGCTCTACACTCCATCTCTGGGAACCCACAGGGAATACTTTAACTTTGTAAGGTCGTGTCTACGGCATTAGTTTTTCCCATGTGCCTTTACCATGGATACCAAGGGTATTACTAAGTGGCAGTGTTGGGTGGCCCGGGTTTTTGGTACATGTGTCCAACCTCAGGAGCGGTAAGTTGTTTTTTTTTAAACTTTGAATTTTTATTGAGATTTTCAATTTACGTTTTTCATACATAAAATAAAACATAAAATTCACAATTCTTATCGAACCTAGACAAACAATGACAGGACAGGTGAGGAGGGTTAGGAGGGGAGAGGAGAAATAGGAGGGAAGAGGGAAGGGTTTCAAGAGTCCATGCTCCTTCCATAGGACCCATAAGCCTCAGTCTCACAGATCCTCCTGTCCCACAAAGTAGTCCCATGGTGCCCACACGGCCTGGAAACGGTCAACTGTGTCATGCAATAGTGCCGTGAGATGTTCCATGCGTCTAACGTCCAGTAATCTATACTTGAGGCTCTGGAGTGAGGGTGTCCCTGGCTGCCTCCAATTCTTTGCAATTAAGCATCTGGCCGCCATAAGGATGTGGGACAAAAGCTTAGAGGCCGTTTTTCCCAATCCCCCATTCCCAAGACCCAGAACATAGATCAGGGGATCAAGATCAACCTCTATATATAGTACTTTATGGATCAACCCTCTAACCCGCTCCCAGAAGGGGACTATCCCTGGACAGGACCAGAATATGTGCAGAATGGTGCCCCTGCCTCCCCCGCATCTCCAGCAACAAGCCGGTATGGAGGGGTCTATGCCATGAAGGAAATCTGGAGTGTGGTACCAAAATAGCAAAATTTTATAGATATTTTCCTTATATAGTGTGCATATTGACGTCTTGGCGGCGTTTCCCCAGATTGCTGCCCATTCCTGAGGAAGTATCCGCCTTCCCAATAGAGACTCACATTTCCGCATGTATGGAAAAGACCCCTCGGGCCCCTCCCGTGACTCAGAAAGCAAAATGTAAATTTCCGAAATTAGTCCCTTAGTATCAGTGCCCCTTCTGCAAATTTTCTCAAAATCTGTGGGAATCGAGGCCCCTGCCCTGCCAAACAAGGAGCCAGCCAAGTCTCTGATCTGCAGATATTGGAAAAACTCTCGATTAGAGAGAGAGAATTTATCTCTAAGGTACTCAAAGGAATGGATCTGCATTGTACTTCCATCTATAATGTCTGCAAATCTGAATAGACCTGCCTTGAGCCAGGGGTGCACCATATCCGACTCCAGACTGCTTGGGAGCAAGGGTTGGTATATGAAGGACACCAGAGGGGAGCAGGGAGATGCCAAAGGAAATCTTCTAATGCAAAATGCCCAGAGGTCCCTAGTGAACTGCATCGGTCCAAGAAGAGGGGGGGGCGAATCACACCGGGCCGGGGGCCACAGGAGCGTGTTTGGATGTATAGGCGCCAGCCAAAGTTTTTCAATCTCAGTCCACCTGTTGTATTCCCAAAGGGACACCCAACAGGGGATCCTCCTAAGATGGGCCGCCCAATAGTATTTTAGGATGTCCGGGACAGAAAGCCCCCCCCTGTTTCTCCGAGCCATCAACACCTCCCTGGCCACCCTATGACGTTTGTTACACCAAATAAATCTAAGGATAGCCGCCTGAAGGGACTTCAGCTCCTTTATTGGTACCTTAACTGGGAGGGTTTCAAAGAAATATAATAATTTTGGGAGCAAGCTCATTTTAACCGCCGCAATGCGCCCCATCCACGAAAGAGGGAGGGGCAACCACTTGCTCAAAAGATTTCTCAGCTCTCGGAAAAGGGGGGGGGGAAGTTAAGGTTATAGAGGGAATCATAAGTAGATGTGAGGTTAACCCCCAGGTACTTGACCGCATCTGTCTTCCAACGAAACTTAAAATTCAAACGCAGGTAATCCAGGGCCACAGGGTCGAGATTCAAGGGCATTGCCTCCGTTTTGCTAGAGTTGATCTTATACCCCGAAAGGCTCCCGTACCTACCCAAGGTGCACATTAAAATTGGAAGGGACACATGGATGTTAGTAAGTGTAATGAGCACATCGTCGGCAAAAAGCGAGATTTTAAACGGTTTATTCCTGACCAGGACCCCCGAGATGTCTGGGTTGCTCCTGACCGAGGCCGCGAGGGGCTCTATCCATAGCACAAAAAGGAGGGGAGACAGGGGGCACCCCTGCCTGGTGCCATTGGAGATGAGAAAAGGCTTAGAGATGTGGAGGGGGAGTTTGATAGAGGCCGTAGGAGCGCTATACAGGGACTTCAAGGCCCGCATAAAGCCACCCGAGATCCCAAAGACCTCCAGTGTCTTGAAGAGAAAAGGCCACGCAAGGCGGTCAAAAGCCTTCTCTGCATCTAGACTCAACACCAACGCCTGTTGCTTCGTCCGATTTGCCACATCCACCAGGTCTATGACCTTCCTGGTGTTGTCACCCCCCTGACGGCAAGGGACAAAACCCACCTGGTCTTTATACACGAGTTGGGGCAACCATCGATTAAGCCTGGCC
Organism: Anomaloglossus baeobatrachus; assembly: GCF_048569485.1. Taxonomy (NCBI): domain Eukaryota; kingdom Metazoa; phylum Chordata; class Amphibia; order Anura; family Aromobatidae; genus Anomaloglossus; species Anomaloglossus baeobatrachus. The sequence goes on along the minus strand of NC_134361.1, from coordinate 111,299,620 downwards.
GCCAAGAGCTTGGTGAACATCTTCAAATCGGAGTTCAAAAGGGCTATTGGTCTATAATTAGCACAGTCCAATGGGTCCCTGGGTGGCTTGGGCAGGAGGATTAAATGGGAGTGTAGCATGGATGGAGGGATAGGGTCACCCTGAAGGAAAGAGTTAAACAAGGCGGCCATGTGTGGGAGGAGCTCCGCCGCAAACACCTTGTAATAAAAATAAGTAAAGCCGTCCGGGCCCGGTGACTTCCCGCCAGGCAGGGCTTCCAGAACTTGCTCCAGTTCCTCTGTAGTAATCTCTTCATTCAAAGCCGCGGCTGCTCCGCAAGGCAGTGAAGGGAGCTCAAGGGCCGAAAAATAGTCCTCAAGTGCCCCAGCCCCGCGCAAAGCCATGCCCGGGGGAACCGGAAGGTTATAAAGCTTGTTGTAGTAATTGAAAAAAATGTCAGCTATTGAAGTGGGGTGATAGTGGATAGTACCCTTTTCGTCGCGCAGAGCCTGAGGGCATGAGGATGTAGCGCGCTCCTTAAGCTGCCTGGCGAGTAAGGTATGAGCCTTATTACTCCTTTCATAGTATCTTTGTTTGGAAAAGGTTAGCAATTTTTCTGCTCTGCCAATTGCCAAGTCTCTCAACTTTTCCCTAAGGCTGATGACTCTCCTAAGAATAGTCAGTGATGGGGCAGCCGCCAGTCTCCCCTCCTGTAGCTTAAGATGGGCCGTTATAGAGTCCCGCTGACTTGTGGCATTCTTTTTAGCCCTGGCGCCCTCTCTAATGCATAGTCCCCTCATCACTGCCTTGTGAGCTTCCCAGAGTGTTGCCGGCGACGTGACCGTGCCCGTGTTCAACTGAAAGAATTCGACCAGTTGCTTATTTAAAAAGGCCCTAGTGTCGGGATTTTTGATCAGAGATTCATTAAGGCGCCAATGCTGAGGCCTAGGTCGAGGACCATCTTTCTTGAAGTCCATTATGAGTGGGGAATGGTCTGACCACGTAATGGATCCCATCTCCACCCGCTCAAGACGCCCCAGCAGCTGTGAGTCAATGAAAAAATAGTCTATTCTGGTGTGCGTCTGATGCGGATGCGAGTAGAAGGAAAAGGCCTTCTCTCCCGGGTGGTCCACCCTCCAAGCGTCGTATAAAGCGCCTGATCTAATGAGCCTACGAAAGTCCCGGGACAAATTTTTCAAAGCACCCGATGGAGGGTGTCCACCCACAGAGAGTCTGTCGGCCACCTCCGAAAAGGGGATGTTAAAGTCTCCCCCCAACACCGTAGAGGCCGGTGCCAGTCCGCCTATCAGATCGAGTATTTTCTTAAGAAAGCGTATCTGCCCTTCATTAGGTGCATAAATGTTGGCCAGTATGTGCGGGGATCCCCCCAGTTGGCCCTCCAGAATCACATATCTACCCTCTGGATCGCAGTGAGAACCCGTAATTTGTAGAGGACAACTGGAGGATATTAAAATAGCAACTCCCCCCCTCTTGGAGCCCGAGTAAGCCGAGTAATGGATGGGAAAGCGGTGGGACGCAAATTTGAAAGTGTTTGATTCCACAAAATGTGTTTCTTGGATAAAGGCTATGTCTGCACCTGATGTTTTCAGTTCCTGTAGCAGCAATTTCCTCTTACGGGGTGAATTCAGACCTTTTACGTTAAGAGATAATGCGGGTCATATCTAAAACTTAGAAGTAAGAAAAAGCTAATGGCACACCTATACCGTCGGGGGCATGACTTCCCCTGTGAAGCCGGCCAGAGGAGACGGTCCATACGACAAAGGGCCGCAGCTCCCAGGGACTCTAGAAGGGGTGGTACCTGAAAGGACACATAAGGAAAAAACATCGGGGAGGGGGGAAGACAAGGACAAACATAGAAATGAACATGAATTAAGAACATTAACCAAAATGCATAAACCTTAGGCATAGATCCCCGGGGGGTAAACCCGGAAGGGAGAGACCTAGAGGGAGGTTCCCCAACCCGTCTGGGCTGAGAGAGCCACCTACCTCACTCCCCAGTAGCCCTCCCACGGGGGTCAGTCCAGTGGGCACGGGCCCGTGCCAGGTTAAGGAGTGTCCTCAACGGCGAGCCGGGGAGGGGAGCGACCTGCGGCCCCTACCTCCTCTCTCCCCCAAAGCCCCACGCCCTCCACCCCTCACCTTGGACCACACGGGAGGGGGCGGACCTTCCAACCTTTGCAAGTCCCAATCTGGGATACAGACCGCTGGAATGGCCAATGCTTCACAGAACAGAGTAGTATCTGCTGGAGTGCGAAGGGTCGCCGATTTACCCCCTCTGCGCGCTGTGAGTGCAAACGGGTAACCCCAGCGGTATGGAACCTGGTGCTCCTTCAGGCTCATGAGGAGGGGTTTGAGGTGCCGCCTTTTCTGGAGTGTGATGCGAGAAAGATCCGGGAAAAGCTGGATTTCCTTGCCATTGAACACAGGTGCCGTGCGCCTCATTCTAGCCTTAGCCATGATCAGTTCTTTGGTGGAGAAGTCGTGAATGCAACAAATGATGTCCCGGGGTTGGGTGGATAAATTCTTCGGCTGTAAAGCCCTGTGTGCCCTGTCCAGCTTGATGATGTTAGAAGGGGGAGCGTCCAACACTTCAATAAAGATGGATTGTAGTATGGAGTTTATGTCCTCGGGCCCATCTGACTCTGGGACCCCCCTCACACGGACATTGCAACGGCGTCCTCTGTTGTCGAGATCCTCTATGTGAGACTGCATATCCTCCATAATTTTTTGTTGCGATGTTGCCAGTTTGTGTAATACTGATACATGGGATCTGGTGATGTCATGCTCTTCCTCCAGGGATTCAATTCTGCCAGACAATTGCTGCAAATCTCTCCTCACTTCAGCTATTTCTGACCTGCAAGTTGCTTTAACCTCATGTATGAGGCATTGAAAGTCCTCTTTAGAAGGAAGTTTACTTATGAAATCATGCATGTCCTTATAGAAGGTGTCTGGCCCTTTAAGGTGAGCACCTGCAGTAATAGACACTGTAGTTTTAGTCTGGTGCTGGGGAAGCTGGGGAGGTTGATCTCCACACCGAGGCCCAGAGGGGGGAAGCAGGCTGCTCTGTTCCCTGATATTACCAGCTGTGGCTGCAGTCCCTTCTCCCGGCAGTGGGGAGGGCTGCCCCCCGACCTCCACCTTATCTCCCACAGCCACTATGTGCTCCTGGGCCTGCTGCTGCTGTGCCTGAGGATCCGATGCAGTGCAGGGCTGCTGAGCCAAGGCATTCCCTGTTGGAACTGCTGCAGAGATTCCTCCACTTTCCCCTGTGTCCCCGCTCACCCACTCCTCCTTCTCTTGCTGCTTAGCAGGCCGGGCCAGTGCCTCCATTTCCCCTCCATGCTCCTGGAAAGATGGCGTCCGGGCCTCCCCTGGACCCTGTTCCAGGCCCAAGAAAGTATCCAGCGCCGTGGTGTGCAGCGGGGGGGCCACCGATGCCTGCTGCGATGGTTTAGTCCTCCGTGGTCCCATCCTGAGAGCCGGTGAGTAGGTTTATGCTTATGATAAGTGCTGATTTAGCTGAGGGTCAACAGGAGCTCCTCTTCCCCACGTCCACTCAGCTCAGCATCCTGGACACGCCCCAGGAGGAGCGGTAAGTTTTAACTTGTGTTCCGTAACATGGAACCAGGATATGGGCGCCCCTAAATGTGGACCTGATGGTGTAGTGTAATTTCTCGTCAAGTGCCAATTGCCAATTTAAAAAAAAAAAAAAACTAAACCTTTATTTTATATAGCGCTCACATATTCTGCTGTGCTTTGCATGCGTTGGGGACGCTGTCCCCATTTGGGCTTACGGTCTGGATTCCCTACCTGTATGTTTTTGGGGGTGTGGGAGGAGGCCGGAGTGCCCGGAGGAGACCCACGCAGACACGGGGAGAACGTGCAGGCTCCTTGCAGATGGTGTCCTGGGTGGGATTTGGGCCCAGGACCCCAGGGCTGCATCTGGCTACTGAGCCATTGTGCCGTGCCATAATAATTTCAAGAGCAGGAACAGACAGATTTGTAGGTGGATTATTTCCGGCGTTGCAGGGCCAGCTGTTTGGGATTATTTGCAATACAATGTGTTTATATAGTTATATATATATATATAAAAAAAAAAAAAAACAGCGTTCCCCATGCTGGGCCCGGCGGGCATGGTCCGGTAACCTAACTTTGATTGCGCCTTTCCCCCTATTTAGGTTTCAGCTAAACAAAAGGGGGGGTAGACTGGGAAATAGGAGGATGACCAGTGGTTCGACGATGCCGGTGGGTTAAAGTCTTAACCAACTACAGCCCCCTCCTCAAATAAGTAATCAGGCTGTTTAGGTTTTTTGTGGCTTGGAATGCCTATGGGTCAACACAGGGTTGAAGTCAATACAGGCATTTGGTTTCCGGGTTAGTATCGCTCACCCTATTGCAATCCCAATCCCAGGTATTTCGGTAACTCCACCCACCAGCAGGATCAAGGCTGGGAGTGTGCAGCTAGATGGTGGGGTGTTCGGTGAAGTTAGGCTTATGATCCGGGCCCCCATTTTGCATTGACCTGACGGTTCTATGGTATGTTATGCAGCGGGTGTGTTTGGTGGCTGATGTGCGTGACTATTTCCCAAGCCACCCTTTAGTAATACACACCCTGTAGTATTCAGCGAACGTGCACCATTTTCGGTTGCAAGCAACCTGTTACGAGGTCGGTCTTCCCGTTTTTATATTGTGGAACTTTACTGAAGCGATGAGGGTCTTGTGGGGTGTAAGTTTTTTAAGGGTTGGATGATTAGCGGCAAGCGAAGTGGATCACAGTAGGCCTATTCTTTTCTAGCCATAGATTATTCCAAAAAAAAAAAAAGGGGGGGTTTGGATCGTTCGCCCCATTGCGAATCTATACCTTGATGTTTTTGGATCTTTTTCCCTCACTCGGCGGGTGTCCCGACGTTGTCGGTTATGTCTCTTAGGCGAGCGGGTGTGATGGGACTAGTTTACCCACGACGACGGCCCTTCATTTTAGCATCACGGAGTTAGCCTACATTTTGTGGGCTATTTTTGGTTGGTAATGCTACGGTTCCTGGTTATTTTGGTGTTTGCCAGCCGTGGTACCCGGTACGTACTCTACCAGAGTTGGGGTGTTCCAAGGCTTCAGGGGCCAGCATACATGAGCACAGTTGCAGTGGATTAGGTGACCGCAATTGAAATGCATTAAGAGGGACGTCAGGACTGAGTTGGTTTTTGAAATCTGGTTTTATTAGACACGTAACAAGATTCAGAACAGCGTACAGGGCTAATGTAAAATGACATGATTGTGATTTGTTTTTTAAAAAAAAAAAAAAAAAAGTTTGTGGGTTTTGCCAGTACCTCCTTGGAGAGAAGAGGTGTTTGATGGTTACGAGAATTCTCTGTTCTGACATTGTTTTCCTTTCAGATCCAAGTCGGCCTAGTGACTGGGTCCGAGGTTACTTCCATATATATTGGCTGCGAGGAGAGCGGATCTTCGCCTTGGTGGTCGGTTCCTTGTTCCCGTTACAGTGGATGTAATTGGAGAGGTTGCCGGAGCTTGGCTCAGCCGTGGGTCTATCAGAGGCGATCAAGATTGCGTGAGCTCTCTTTTCTCCAACCGATTTGGTGATACACATAGGCTTCAAGTATCTGGTCCAAGGCCGTCTAGCTAGGCCTCTTACCCTTATCCGGTCAGAGAAGTACAAGTTTCCCTGTTTTAGTTCGGAGTGTTACAACGATCCGGTCGAAGGTAACCCTCTGGCCCAGGGGGCATGGAGTTAAGGAAGAATGTGATAAGGATCTCTCCTGGCGCATGGTCGATCAGGGCCTACCCAAGTTGTGCTGTTTATAAGTATAAAAAAAAAAAAAAAAGTTGTTGGTCTGGCACCGCCAGCTGGAAGGCAATATTTGGCTGTCCTTAAGCTTGGATGGGTATATCCCAAAGGATGATGTTATGGATATGGTGGTTGCGGAAATGCCTGGGACGGCTCAGGTATTTTTTAGTTTTTGGGGGGGGTCACAGCTTGCTGGTGCTGTGCTGCTCCTTGGCGGAAGGGGTAGGAAAAGTGGTGGTGAATTACCCGCGCCGGACGGCCGGAAGGCGGTACATTTACCTGAACCCCGTGATGTTGGCAAGTTAATGCCTGGTTAAAAGCTGCAACCAAATTTTATGCCAAAAGATGAGAGTGGTTTTTCCCCATGCCTCTCTCCAAAAAATGGAAAATTCAAATAAAAGTATTTTTAATTTATAAGAGAACGGTGACGTGTCTTTCTAGGGGGGAAAAATGGTGGTAGTTGGGTCCTGGCAGTCTGAGGGGCACTGCAGCCAGGAACTTGAGATGCTGCCCCCTGACTGCTGGCCCCTATGCATGTTTAAATAGAGGTCTCCCCCTGGAAAGACACTGACCTGCCGCCCCCGCCTCCTCTGGTGTGACTGGCCTAAGCCCCGCCTCCTGGATACATATCACCGTGCTGCCCAGCTTCCGGCCTCTCTGCTGCAGAACCCGGACCTGTTTCCCACCCTCCCTCCCTTTTTGTTTTTCCTATTTTGATTGAGTTTACGGTGTTTAAGTCGCAGCAGCGGAAGGGGTAGGAAAAGTGGTGGTGAATTACCCGCGCCGGATGGCCGGAAGGCGGTACATTTCCCTGAACCCCGTGATGTTGGCAAGTTAATGCCTGGTTAAAAGCTGCGACCAAATTTTATGCCAAAAGATGAGAGTGGTTTTTCCCCATGCCTCTCTCCAAAAAATGGAAAATTCAAATAAAAGTATTTTTAATTTATAAGAGAACGGTGTCGTGTCTTTCTAGGGGGGAAAAATGGTGGTAGTTGGGTCCTGGCAGTCTTGCACATGCTATTTGGAATGAATATGCGAGTATTAGACAATACTCATTATGACTGTAGCGAGTGCGATTAGTTAGGTACTCGATCAACTCTACTTACAGCAAATGAAAACCCAAAAATCATTATCTCAGAAAATTAGAATAATTACCACAAAATACCTGCAAAGGCTTCCTTGGTGTTTAAAATGCCCTCTTAAGGGGGCTTTACACGCTACGATATCGCTAATGTGAAGTTGTTAGGGTCACGGAATTTGTGACGCACATCCGGCCGCATTAGCGATGCCGTTGCGTGTGACACCTATGAGCAATTTTGCATCGTCGCAAAAAAACGTGCAAAATCGCTCATCGGTGACATGGGGGTCCATTCTCAAATATCGTTACTGCAGCAGTAACGAATTGTTCTTCGTTCCTGCGGCAGCACACATCGCTCCGTGTGACGCCGTAGGAACGAGGAAGCTCTCCTTACCTGCCTCCCGGCCGCAATGCGAAGGAAGGAGGTGGGCGGGATGTTACGTCCCGCTCATCTCCGCCCCTCCGCTTCTATTGGGCGGTGGTTCAGTGACGCTGCTGTGACATCGCTGTGACGCTGAACGAACCGCCCCCTTAGAAAGGAGGCGGTTCGCTGGTTACAGCGACGTCGCCGGGCAGGTAAGTATTTGTGACAGGTCTGGGCGATGTTGTGCAGCACGGGCAGCGATTTGCCCGTGTCGCACAACCGATGGGGGCGGGTACCCACGCTAGCGATATCGGTACCCATATCGCAGCGTGTAAAGCGGCCTTTAGTCTGGTTCAGTAGGCTACACAATCACGGGGAAGACTGCTGACTTGACAGATGTCCAGAAGGCAGTCATTGACATACCCCACGAGAAGTTAAAGGCTACTTTCACACTTGCGTTTTTTTCCTTCAGTCGCAATCCGCCGTTTTGGAAAACAGCGGAATCCGTTAACGGATTCCGCTGCTTCCCATAGACTTGTATGGACGACGGATTGCGACTGATGGACCTGCGTTGATTCCGCCGGTTTTTGAGCAGCGGAATCCTTAGGATTTCGCTGCGCATGCTCTCTCTGGCTCCCTGCAAACGTAACCAGGGTACACATAGGGTTATTAAGCAAAGCGCTTTGTTTAGTTACCCGATATTTACCCTGGCTACGTGTGCAAGGAGCCAGCGCTAAGCGGTGTACGCTGGTAACCAAGGTAAATATCGGATAACCAAGCAAAGTGCTTTGCTTAGTTAACCGATACCCTCGCTACGTGTGCAGGGAGCCCGAAACTTCCCCGCTTAGCTCCGCCCCCTCCCGCACTCCACTCTGCATGTACACACGCACGCACACAGACACACAGACGCACACACACTCACCTGTCCCCAGCCATGCAGTCCCCGGTACTGACGTCCTCAGCGCCATGGCCCTGCTCGGCTCCACCCACCCCACACTCTGCCCCCCTGCACACATTCTCGGCGGCCGAGCGATCAGGTGATCACCCGGCGGCCGGCTGCTGTGAGCGATCAGCTGATCACCTAGCGTCTGGCTGCTGTGAACGATCAGCTGATCACCCGGCGGCCAGCTGCTCTTAACGATCAGCTAATCACCCGGTGGCCGGCTGCTGTGAGCGATCAGCTGAGCACCTGGCAGCCGGCTGCTGTGAACGATCAGCTGATCACCCGGCGGCCAGCTGCTCTGAATGATCAGCTAATCACCCGGTGGCCGGCTGCTGTGAGCGATCAGCTGATCACCTGGCAGCCGGGTGATCAGTTGATCGTTCTCAATAGTCTGCCGCCGGTAAAACTGTAAAGAAAAAAAAAAAGCACATTCCATTGTTTTGTACGATCTGTTGCTTCCGTTGTGCCACTATATGCAACGCATCCGTTGCATCCGTCACACAACGCAATGCAACGGATGCTGTTCAATGCAAGTGTGAAACTAGCCTAAGCCACAAAAGGTCATTGCTGAAGAAGCTGGCTTTTCATAGAAGTGGTCCCAGCACCCTCTGTGTCAGAGAGGGGTCCACCACTCTGGCCAGCTGATGAAAGCTCATCCCCGGAGCCGCTGCCAGATCAATCGGAGGAGTACCTAGCACCCTCAAGAAGAATGAGAGTCCTGGATGCCGAGCCCACAGTTCCCAAACGCCCGGAAGGGGTCGCAGCATTCCCTGCCGAGGAAGATGACGTGACAGCCTATATGCCTAGCATGTATGTGACCTGGGAGCCGGCTGAAGACCAAGTGATGGTGATGAGGAGGCCAGCCCGCAGAGGATATCGGCGTGAGGGCAAGACACCCCCTTATGCAGCCTACCCCAAAGATAGAGCGAGTTGAGGCCAGGGATCTAAAGGAGAAGCAGTCCCTGCGGCAGACCGGGCTTCAGACCAGAGGTCCTCTCCACCGTGGGGTAGTGGAGGAATTTAATCTGCGCACCGGCTACGGCTTCATTGTGGAGTCTGGAGTAAAAGAAGGTATATTTGTTTCCAGAAGGGATGTCCAGTCCCACCTACAGCGAGGACACCCAGATCGAGACCTCTATACAGGAGATGTTGTAGAGTACACCAGACACATGGGTGAAAGAGGCTGGTATGCCTTTATATGTCATGCAGTGCCCTAAGAACACCGTGGCAAGTCCAAGCTCCACCCCCACTGCTGCTACCAGGTCCCCAAAGTCACCTCCACCAGGGGACACTCAAGATGCTAAAGAAGATACAGAAGCACTAGATACAGAAGCAGAAGATACAGAAACACCAGATGACACACAAGGTGAAACACCAGATGAAACATTCACCTACGTCATCCACTCAGTCTGCCTTTTCTGGACTTGCTTGTCTCTATTGATCCAGAAGGTAAGCTCAGAACAACCATCTATAGAAAGCAAACTTCCACAAACTCACTCCTCAGGTGGGATAGTCATCATCCTTTGCCTCTCAGGCGTGGTATCCCAAAGGGACCATACCTGCGCCTGAGAAGGAATTGTTTGGATCAGAGTGAGTTTGTGGAAAAGGTGAATGACTTGAGGAATCGGTTTCTTGAAAAGGGCTACCCAGATCATGTCTTGAGAAAAGCCTTCAAATACTCTTTGGAGCAGGACCGGAGTAAGCTCCTGTCACCACAACCTAAACAAAATCAGGATGAGGGGCTTGTAAGGCTTATTCCAACCTATACTAAGGGAGCCTCTGCAGTCAGAAACATACTGGAGCAACACTGGGGTATTCTGAGAATGGACACTGATCTGATGGAGTGCCTTAAACCACAGCCCAACATCACTTATCGTAAAAAACGCTCTTTGGGAGACCGTCTAATTCATAGTCATTTTGTGGTACCGACTGGTGGTGGCACATGGATTCCTAAAAAAACATCTGGTTGTTTTAGATGTGGCTCGTGTGTTGCATGTGCATATATCAGCACGGGTAACAAATTTACGAGTACATCTACTGGTGAGTCTCTCTTGGTCAGAGAGTTCATCAATTGCAAGACAAAGGGTATTGTGTACTTAGCAACTTGTCACTGTGTCACATACAATATGTGGGTAAAACCACACGTGAGTTTCGTAGAAGAGTAGGTGAGCATATGGGGGACATCAGGAATGACCGTGATACCCCCATTGCTAGACGCATGAACATGCAGCACAGCTCCAACAGGGAAGCCATTTCTTTTATGGGCATCCTAAAAGTCAAAGCATCTCCTAGGGGTGGGAATCTAGATCGTACTTTGCTACAAAAGGAGGCAAGGATGATGTTCCGTTTAAATACTTGCCGTCCTGAGGGTCTTAATGACCAGATTAGTTTTGGTTGCTTCATATAATATCTTGACCTCTTGGTCAGTTGGTTGTTCTTGTCCTGGTGATGATGAATCTAGCTTTTTGACCATGAATAATACTATATAGCCCAATTATTCTATCGGCCGTACTCCTATTCATGAGTATTAATTCCGGCCAGGTGGGGGATATTATGTGTATAGACCTCTTCATTTATTATTGGAGTATTTCCCTATCACAAGGTATTATAATCCTTTATAGGATACACGTTATTGATTATAGTCCCATATTTACAGTTTGAGATTGTTCATTGATACAATTTTAAATTCTTTTTGGTGTCTTTTTATTTAGTCCACCTTTATATATCTTCTTTAAGTAATTTTGCTTGATCCGTATACCTATGTATTTACCTCTAGTATCTGCTAGGTCCTTTATTAACTCTCCAGGTATATATAGGTGGCTTTACACACTGCAACATCGCAAACGACATCGCTGTAACGTCACCAGTTTTGTGACGTTATAGCGACCTCCCCAGCGACATTGCAGTGTGTGAAACACATCAGCGACCTGGCCCCTGTTGTGAAGTTGCTGATCGCTACAAATCGTTCAGGACCATTCTTTGGTCCGTTGTTTCCCGCTGTGCAGCAAAGTCTCAGTGTGTAAAGGGGACTTTACAGCGACTTCCCATTCAAAAAGCTGCTTTACAACATCCCCAATGACTAGCTAGGTCGTTCTGTAGGTCCGGATCGCTGTTGCGTCGTTGGCCAGGTCGGCCTGTTTGACAGCTCACCAGAGACTTTGTAGCGATCCCGGCCAGGTTGGGATCGCTGGTGGGATCGCTAGAAAGTCTCAGTGTGTAAAGGGGCCTAATTAGGCTATGTGCCAACGCTGCGGATTTACCGCGGATTTTGCCGCGGATTTACCGCGGATTTCCCTAAAATCTGCAGCAGCGGCACCTCCAAGCCATTTCAATGGCATTTTGGAAATGCTGTGTCCATGCTGCGGATTTTTCCGCGGCGGATTTGCCGCGGATTTTGATCCGGAAAAATCTGCAGCATGTCAATTATTGTTGCGGATTTTGGTGCGGATTTTGGGTATAGAATGGGGAAAAAAATCCGCATCAAAATCCGCGGATTTTCATGCAGAAAAATCCGCAGGTACATTTCACCGTGGACACATAGCCTTATGGTCTTATAGTGTTGATCCCTATTCAGCATAACTGTTATCACCTTTTGTTCTTTTACAAATGGTTGTGATTACACTGTCTGATTTGCCTCCATCTTAAACCTTCTCCTTTGGTCCCATATCTTATTTAATGCATCACAAAAGACAGTTTAAGTGATGACGCCCATACCACACCCCAGAATACACTATATATACATATATATACACACATACATCATATCCTATGTATTCATCTATGTTACATCTCAAGGCTCTCCTGAGGCAAGGACTGAGGCAGTCTCCCATTCCTTGCCTGCCACGAGCACTCCTGCTCAGCAGCGCCGAAGGTCTGCCAGACTGCGCAGTGTGCAGGAGATACCTTCTCAGAGAGGCAGCAGAAGGGTGACACCTAGTGGTTCTCCTGTTACAAGGAGTGAAGCGGTCTCCCATTCCTGGCCTGCCGCAGACTCTCCTGCTCAACGGCCCCGAAGGTCTGCGAGGCTGTGCAATGTGCAGAGGTTTACTGCTCAGGGAAGCAGTGAGATTCCCGTTATCTCTCCACATTGTGAGACCGAGGATCCTGCCTCTATTTCCCAGAGGCTGGAGGGTGAGCATGTGCAATGCGTGGTGGGTCCTGATTCGCTCACTGACGTCACACGGCTTGATGACAAGGCTGGTGACGTGGTGAATCCTGACTGGCCAGGCTGGGACGTCGTGGACCCTGATTGGGTCAAGTCCGTCATCTCCGCCTCGCGCCCGCCCTCGGGTGGAGCTGCACCTCCTTAAAAGCTCCCCCTGCCATCATGGCGACGCGCGACCGTCCTTCTATGTTTGGATGTCTGGCAGCGTGCTGCCACGCCACTGCTCAGGCATTCCTGTCTCTTGTGGGCTTGGCCCTTGCTGCTCCGGCAGTACCTCGTTTGCAGGCCGTGTTCCTGCCTTGCTGCTCCGGCAGTACCCCCATCAACAGGCCGTGTTCCTGTCCCAGGTGAGCTCCTCAAGTCTCCATTGGACTCACCTGGTTATTGAAAGCACACGTGCGTGGGCACCTCTGTGCTACCCTCATGCCATATTCTCGTGACTTCCACTGGCACACGTGCGTGGGCACCTCTGTGCTTCCCCGTGCAACAGGTACACCGAGCCGTGAGATCTGTGCCATACAACCCTCACGGGTTAGGGCAGATCGGTGTACATAGATCATCTGTGACATTCCAGACGATCGCTAGCAGCAACCCGCTCACTCTTCACCCACCATAGCGGCGGTCCCTTACACCGCACAGTGGACCTTGACCGGCGGAAGCAGTCCATTTCCCATCTTGGCACGCTTCCCCGGGTCCCCCTCGTAACATTACGGTCGCGCCAAAGGTCTGGCTATTGCTGAAGAGCAGCAGCAGTTGCTGCGTTATGTGCAGCAGTTGGAGTCACGATTGGCAGCAGTGGAGCAGTCTTCCTCCGATAAGACTACTCTGACGACAGTCGCCACCCAGGCGGCTACCCAGGCTGTGCTATTGGGCGGAAGGTCTCCTCACCTTGCGCTTCCAGAGCGCTTTAGCGGCAACAGCTCTGAGTGCCGTGGTTTTATCAACCAGGTTACCACCTACTTAGAGCTGTCCGCGACTCTTTACGCTACCGAGAAGGCGAAGGTAGCCTTCGTCCAGTCCCTGCTCACAAGGAGAGCGCTGAAGTGGTCCACGCCGTTGTGGGAGCGCGGAGATCGTGTGTTGAATAACTTAGCAGCTTATCTTGGGGCCATGAGAATGGTGTTCCTCGGGCCTCAAGTCACCCACGATTCCGCGCTGCGCCTCCTACGACTTCGGCAAGGGTCTGCTTCAGTCGGGGACTTTGCTGTACACTTTAGGACACTGGCCGCAGAGCTGGACTGGCCGGATAAGGTCCTTGTCCCTGTGTTTTGGGAGGGCCTGGCAGGGTTTGTCAAAGACGCACTGGCCACACGTGAGGTGCCTGCCACTTTAGAGTCCTTGATTCAGGTTGCCTCTCGCATAGACATCCGCCAGGCGGAGCGAAGGCTCGAGGTCTCTTCAGCACCCACGTCTTCTCGGCCTAAAAAGCGTCTGACTCCCGTCTTCCATCAGACAGGTCCCCCAGCCAGTCCTGTAGGCGACTCCGTGGAGTCAATGGAGGTGTCCAAGGTGGTCTCCTCTGCCCCAGGTTCTCGGTCTTGTGTCATCTGCTTTTCCTGTGGGCAGAGGGGACACATAGCTACCCTATGTCCCAAACCGTCGGGAAAAGACAGCGTCTAGTTTCTATCAGAGGGGGGACTCTAGACGCTACTTCTCCCTCTAGGTTGACTATCAGCGCCCAGTTGCAGTTCGGCACTACTCTCTTCTCTGCCCTGGCTTGCTTGGACTCAGGTGCTGAAGGCAATTTCATCTCGACCTCCCTGGCAACCCGATACTCAGTTCCCCTGGTTCTGTTGCCCAAGCCACTCAGGGTCCGGGTAGTCGACGGGTCCATACTACTCGATCCTATCACCCAGATCACCATCCCTCTCAGGATGGATGTACCACCGGGACACCATGAGCAGGTGTCCTTCCTGGTGCTTCCAGGGGGGACGGATGAGATCCTACTGGGCCTTCCCTGGTTGAGACAGCATGCTCCTATACTCAACTGGGCAACAGGGGAGATCTCATCCTGGGCAGGATCCTGTAGAGAGCACCTCGTGACTACCGAACCACCCGCTACCATTAGGTCGGTTGGGTCCTCAGGGAATACTGAGGGGCCGGGTTTACCGACACCTTATGAGGCCTACAGGGATGTCTTTTCCAAAAGGGCCGCAGATACTCTTCCTCCCCACCGGCCATATGATTGCCGAATAGACCTGAAGCCAGGCTCCGAGCCCCCTAGGGGCAGAGTGTATCCACTCTCTGCTCCAGAGACGGAGGCTATGTCCAAATATATTCAGGACAGCCTGGCGAAGGGGTTCATTCGCAAGTCTATTTCACCGGCTGGTGCAGGGTTCTTTTTTGTGCAGAAGAAGGAAGGAGATCTGCGCCCCTGTATCGATTACAGGGGATTAAATGCAATCACAATCAAGAACAAATACCCTTTGCCCCTCATTACTGAGCTATTTGATCGATTCCGCGGGGCAAAGGTCTTCACAAAGCTGGATCTACGCGGGGCGTATAATCTAGTGCGAGTCCGAAAGGGCGATGAGTGGAAGACCGCCTTTAACACCAGGGACGGTCACTACGAGTATCTAGTAATGCCCTTCGGACTCTGCAATGCCCCCGCCGTATTTCAAGACTTTGTGAATGACATTTTCCGGGATTTGTATCTTTCCGTGGTTGCATACCTGGATGACATTCTTATCTTCTCCCCCGATCTTACCACCCATCGGAGGGATGTCATCCGAGTACTTAAGAGGCTCCGCACCCATTCGTTATATGCTAAGCTGGAAAAGTGCGTTTTTGAACAGGAATCCTTGCCGTTCCTGGGGTACATAGTGTCCAGTCAGGGGTTAGCAATGGATCCGGGGAAGTTGGAGACAGTGATGAACTGGCCTGAGCCCCGCTCGCTGAAGGCGATCCAGCGATTCTTGGGGTTTATCAATTATTATCGCCAGTTCATTCCCAACTTCTCGACGGTGGCAGCACCCATCATTGCCCTTACCCGCAAGGGTGCTAATCCCAAAGCATGGACACGGGAAACGGTAGAGGCATTTCACACTCTCAAAACTCACTTCTCCAGAGCTCCCATCCTTCATCGTCCAGACATCTCCAAACCCTTCCTACTGGAGGTAGACGCCTCTTCGGTCGGTGCAGGTGCAGTCCTGTACCAGAAAAACGAACGAGGAAGGAAACATCCATGTTTCTTTTTCTCCAAGACCTTTTCTCCGGCCGAGAGGAACTACTCCATAGGGGATAGGGAGTTACTGGCGATGAAACTAGCATTCCAGGAATGGCGGCATCCATTTGAGGTTTTTTCTGACCACAAAAACCTCACATACCTCCAGACAGCACAACGCCTGAACCCAAGGCAGGCCCGTTGGTCTTTATTCTTCTCCCGGTTCCGCTTTATTATCCGCCACCTGGCCGGTGAGAAGAACGTACGGGCCGATGCCTTGTCACGTTGTATGGTTGTGTTGGAGGAGGACGAGGAGGAGCCTCGTCTTATACTACCCCCGGACAGCTTGAGGATGGTCACTCCCACTTCTTTGGACCAGGTGCCACCTGGCAAAACCCTCGTTCCCCCTGAACTACGGAACGAGGTGCTATCGTGGGCCCATGCCTCCAAGGTCGGGGGTCACTTCGGGGTCAAAAGGACCAGAGACCTGGTGATCAGGCATTATTGGTGGCCGAGACTACCCCAGGACATACAGGAATATGTGGGAGCCTGTATGTCGTGTGCTCGGAATAAGCCGTCCCAGCAGAGACCGGCAGGTCTTCTTCACCCACTGCCAGTGCCGGATCGTCCCTGGGAAGTGGTGGGGATGGACTTCCTGGGAGATCTGCCCAAGTCAGCAGGGCACAGGGTCGTATGGGTCATCACGGACCACTTCTCTAAAATGGTCCACTTGGTGCCTCTCCCACGACTCCCGACGTCACGTGCTCTCGCCACCTTGTTCATTCGGCATGTATTTAGGTTGCATGGCATGCCTGACAAGGTGGTGAGCGACCGGGGTCCCCAGTTCGCGTCTCGCTTCTGGAGAGAGCTCTGTAAGCTCCTGCAGATAGAGCTGAACATCTCCTCCGCATACCATCCCGAGACCAATGGACTAGTGGAGAGGACTAATCAGACCTTGGTAACTTACCTCCGCCATTTTATATCCGCGCACCACGACAACTGGGCTAACCTCCTTCCTTGGGCCGAATTTTCCATTAACAATTCGGTCCATGAATCCTCTGGCCAGACTCCGTTCCTACTCAATAACGGACAACATCCCAGAATCCCGGTTCCGATGCCCATTACGTCACCCGATACTAGAGTGGAGGATTGGGCGACCAAGGCCCGGGAGATCTGGGATGACACCCAAGAGGCTCTTAAAAGGGCTAAAGACCGGATGGTGACAACGGCTGATGTTCGCCGCCGCCCTGCACCATCCTTCGCCCCTGGTGACCTAGTATGGCTGTCCTCTAAGAATTTTAACCTACGGGTACGGGCAGCCAAATTCGCCCCTAGGTATCTGGGTCCGTTTAAAGTACTACAGCAGGTAAACCCAGTGGCATATCGACTCCAGCTCCCTCCACGCTGGGCTATAGCCAACACCTTTCACGTGTCCCTCCTGAAACCTGTACGACTTAATAAATTCTCGGGGTCCCTGCCGGCTCAAACCGACTTCCCGTCCGACGACCCTGAGGTGGCAAAACTTGTAGAGACAAAAGTCATACAGGGCAAGAGGTACTACCTCGTGGAGTGGGCCGGCCGTGGTCCGGAGCATAGATCCTGGGAGTTGGAGGATCATATCCGCGCCCCGGGTTTGATAGCGGCCTTCGAGCACGGACAGGGGGGGGGGCCTAGACGGGGGGGTAATGTTACATCTCGTGGCTCTCCTGAGGCAAGGACTGAGGCAGTCTCCCATTCCTTGCCTGCCACGAGCACTCCTGCTCAGCAGCGCCGAAGGTCTGCCAGACTGCGCAGTGTGCAGGAGATACTTTCTCAGAGAGGCAGCAGAAGGGTGACACCTAGTGGTTCTCCTGTTACAAGGAGTGAAGCGGTCTCCCATTCCTGGCCTGCCGCAGACTCTCCTGCTCAACGGCCCCGAAGGTCTGCGAGGCTGCGCAATGTGCAGAGGTTTACTGCTCAGGGAAGCAGTGAGATTCCCGTTATCTCTCCACATTGTGAGACCGAGGATCCCGCCTCTATTTCCCAGAGGCAGGAGGGTGAGCATGTGCAATGCGTGGTGGGTCCTGATTCGCTCACTGACGTCACACGGCTTGATGACAAGGCTGGTGACGTGGTGAATCCTGACTGGCCAGGCTGGGACGTCGTGGACCCTGATTGGGTCAAGTCCGTCATCTCCGCCTCGCGCCCGCCCTCGGGTGGAGCTGCACCTCCTTAAAAGCTCCCCCTGCCATCATGGCGGCGCGCGACCGTCCTTCTATGTTTGGATGTCTGGCAGCGTGCTGCCACGCCACTGCTCAGGCATTACTGTCTCTTGTGGGCTTGGCCCTTGCTGCTCCGGCAGTACCTCGTTTGCAGGCCGTGTTCCTGCCTTGCTGCTCCGGCAGTACCCCCGTCAACAGGCCGTGTTCCTGTCCCAGGTGAGCTCCTCAAGTCTCCATTGGACTCACCTGGTTATTGAAAGCACACGTGCGTGGGCACCTCTGTGCTACCCTCGTGCCATATTCTCGTGACTTCCACTGGCACACGTGCGTGGGCACCTCTGTGCTTCCCCGTGCAACAGGTACACCAAGCCGTGAGATCTGTGCCATACAACCCTCACGGGTTAGGGCAGATCGGTGTACATAGATCGTCTGTGACATTCCAGACGATCGCTAGCAGCAACCCGCTCACTCTTCACCCACCATAGCGGCGGTCCCTTACACCGCACAGTGGACCTTGACCGGCGGAAGCAGTCCATTTCCCATCTTGGCACGCTTCCCCGGGTCCCCCTCGTAACACATCTATGTGTATTTTTTATTTATTATTTTTACAAACGTTATTTTAGGGGTGCAGGGGTACAAGAGGACCATAAGACCACTTCGGAGATTACTAATAAGACCAAAAAAGAAAAAAACTAATACAAGGGTCTATAATATATACAAAATATTTTATTAATTAAAAACCATTTGATCTCAAAAGACACAGCCGGAGCTGGACAATAGGCCTCACAATCCACACAATCATATCATCCCTGTCTCAGAGTTCAATATAAATAGGGAGCATATGTATATATAAACATAAAAATGTATCACAGCATTATATATAATCAAGGCTAGTAATTACAACCATATTGAAATTCATCCAATTATATCTCAAACCAATAAATGTATAAATACAATACAATACATTAGTTAATCATAAATTGATAAGTGTGTCCAAGAATTATGGTTACTGAACAATCATAAAGTGCAAAGTGCAAAATAAATAGAAAAAAGAAGAGAAAAGAGAGGTCAGTGTGCATGCACACATATATATACATATACATACATTGGTATTTAAATAGTTAAAAGAACAGCCAAGACTCCATAAATGGCTGGAAAGAGTTAATGGTATAACCAGTACTTAGAAAGGGGAGGGGGGGTGATAAGTTCCTAAAAGGATAAACTCTCAAGATGGAGGATATAGGTGTATATACATATATATATACATACACATACATATACATATCCACATATATACATATATATTTATGTACACACATACACACAGAAATGTATTAATTCTCTGGGGCAAGGGGTGAATCAGAGAGCAAAAAGAGCCCTTGTTAAATGATACCAGGGACAGTAGCTGTGACAGGGATATGCAAGTCTATTAGTCATGTAATGAGATTAGAGTTAATGTAAACACTGCAGCCCTGTCAGGTGCTACTATGATAATTACTGCTGCATAGACTGAATGCCCTAATCAGAGGCACAGGCATAAAACAAAGCCTGTGATCTGTATACTGACATGGTATCAGGAGCACTGGTGAGAGCAGAGAAGTACAAGCAGGCACATTACCTAATAGCTGCAAATGCCACCAGACACTGATACAGGATTGTGACGCTCCCCGACGCTGGCGTTTCGGCGCTTCCTTCTTCAAAGGGGGGAGGCAGGAACATATGCTCCCTATTTATATTGAACTCTGAGACAGGGATGATATGATTGTTTGGATTGTGACGCCTATTGTCCAGCTCCGGCTGTGTCTTTTGAGATCAAATGGTTTTTAATTAATAAAATATTTTGTATGTATTATAGACCCTTGTATTCGTTTTTTTCTTTTTTGGTCTTATTTAATGCATGTGGATGGTATTTATATATGGGTTTAATGTACTTAGGCGGGCTTTGCACACTACGACATCGCAGGTGCGATGTCGGTGGGGACAAATTGAAAGTGACGCACATCCGGCGTCGCAGTCGATATCGTAGTGTGCAAATCCTTTTTGATACGAATAACGAGCGCCAAAGCGTCGTTATCGTATCATCTGTGTAGGGTCCGACATTTCCATAATGCCGCTGCAGCGACAGGTACGATGTAGTTCCTCGTTCCTGCGGCAGCACACATCGCTGTGTGTGAAGCCGCAGGAGCGAGGAACATCTCCTACCTGCGTCCCGACTGCAATGCGGAAGGACGAAGGTGGGCGGGACGTTTACATCCTGCTCATCTCCGCCCCTCCGCTACTATTGGCCGCCTGCCATGTGACTTCACTGTGACGCCGCACGACCCGCCCCCTTAGGAAGGAGGCGGGTCGCCGGCCAGAGCAACATCGCAGGACAGGTGAGTGCATGTGAAGCTGCCGTAGCGATAATGTTTGCTACGGCAGCTATCACAAGATATCGCTGCTGCGACGGGGGCAGGGACTATCGCGCTCGACATCGCAGAAATTGATAAGGTTGCCCATACTTTTGCACCGGTCAAATTTTGTTTAAATGCGGATTGCACATTTTCTGTTAGTACAACAAACCTCATTTCAATCCAGAAATATTACTCAGTCCATCAGTTATTAGATATATGAAACTGAAATAGCTGTTGCAAAAACCCAAATTGTTATAAAGAAAAAAGGTTAACATTAATAGGGGTGCCCAAACTTTTTCATATGACTGTATATATATATATATATATATATATATATATATATATATATATATATATAATCTATCCACACACACATACACAGCTTTATATATTAGATATACACATATGGCTGACGATTCTGTCTGGGGTTCGTCATTTTAATGACCCAAAAAATGGTGCATGCAGCTTTTTTCGTTCAGTCAAAATGACGACTAGCGGTTAATGTTTGATTGGTAAGGACTGTTTGCAGAATTGGAGAGTTTCCAAGAGTGATGGTGGGATTGTGGAAGGTTGGAGGTCAGAATGCTAAGGAGGATCTCAGCTCCCCCGGTAAAGGCATCACCTGGGTCCTCTCTCTGGGGGACGGTGCAGGGAGGGCAGCTCCATGTTCAAAGAGGCAAAGTCCGGCAGTAGAACAAAAGTTGTTTCCAGCATCATGGCCAAGAAAAAAGGTTAAAAACCAATTTTATTCCATAACTTGTGCAAATACAACAGGATATGTCTAAGACTAAGAACCTCTGTTAGGTGTGAAACGCATAGACATTGTTTTATACTTCGTGGACGTTCATCCAACCTAGTGTTGGTTTTAACCTTATGGAATAAAATTGGTTTTTAACCTTTTCTTGGATGTGATGCTGGAAACAACTTTTTTCTATTGCCGAAGGTTCGAGGGGTAGAGGTGGAGCTGTGGTGGAGTCTGAAGGGGGCCCGGAAATTTTGTCAGTATCGGGCCCGGAAATTCCTGGTGGCAGCACCGGCTGGAGGGGCCCGGGGTGGCTGCCCGCAGTGAGTGCGTTTTCACTTTCATGTATCATGCCCCCGGGCCGTCACCAAGCAGCTGATTACCGCTGCCGGAGGCGGCACTGTTTGTATAGCTGCAGACAGGCCAACGCAGAGATTCAAACTCGCCCACACTGCACACTGTGCGCGGCCTGTGCTGAAGAGGAGGGAGTGGCCAGGCAGCAGAGATGCCAGGAGGAGAACAGCCAATCAGGAGAGGGGGCAGAGCCGGGAAAATGAAATGATGAAAAGGAAAAGAGTGCAGGAGTGAAGAAGGAGTAGAGACCACAAAAAGAGAGAAAAGCAAACAGAGAGCAGAAAAACAGTGAGAAGAGGAGAACAGAAGGAATAGAAAGAAAAAGCAGAGGACAGGAGGAGCAGCCAGGAAGACTCACAGGAAGTGCAGCAGAGAGGCCTGAGCCACTATCATCATCTCTCACAGCACAGGAGCTGGTGAGTATTGTAATGTACAAACCTCTGCCTGTAATACTACAGAAAAACTGCCCTGTGCTGTGCCATCACTCTGTGTGTGTGTTGCCCCTGTGCCAATACTGTGTGTGTGTGTTACGTCACCGCCGGAGTCTGCTCCAGCGACTTCTGCTCCGATCGCCAGGCGACGCCGTGTTCCTGCCGTGGATGGTACTGGTGATGGGAGAGAAGTTGATGCCAGCGGCACCAGTGGGCGCAGGCTCCGATCATCCACTGGGCTGGGTTAGCTTGGGATCTGCAGTACCGCTGACTGACTGTGGGTGGCATGTGTCTTCCAGCTGAAGTTGCCAGCGTTCAGCTACAGCCAATGGGAATACACCACACCCTTCTTATTTCCCCTCCTGTCACATGATTACTGCCAGATATAGTTCTGATTTTCCTGGCTCCTGTTACGTCCTATTCTGTTGGTGATTCCTGTGTTGACTTCTGCGTGTTTTTGACTACCCTTCTGCCTACTGTTTTTGTACCTTGCTGCCCGACCCGGATCTGACCTCTGCTACGTTTGCTGACTACGTCACTGCCTGCCGATTCTGTCCCTGTTCCGCAATTCCTGGTTTGACCCTGCCTGACTACTACTCTCATCGGACTGCAGCCTTCCACAGGTAGTGATCTCCAGGGTCCTGTGTAATTCCAAATCCCTGTATAGGGGTTAAAGGGTTTCAGGGTTCTGGGGGTCCTACTTGGTGAGTGGCTTCACTCTAGCCTCCCCTTTACAGCCCATCTGAGTCTGTGGATCCAGGCAGGCGTTACAGTGTGTTGCCCCTGTGCTGTGCCATCACTGTGTGTGTGTGTGTGTGTGTGTGTGTGTGTATTATCCCTGTACTTTGCAGAGTTTTCATATAGATCCTGAGGCTATAAAGAGTCATAATCCTTACCATTAAATGGGGAAGACAGAAGTGAAAATTTATATTGTGTGTAGTGAGGGGCACGAAGAAGGACATCCCAACTTTAGGCCAAGTTTTATTGCAGATTTTTTAGGGATTTGCGGTGTGAATCCACTGGTCTTGGTGCAGTGGCCTTTGCTCAGTAACAGGACGGTGGTTATATTCAGACTCTATGTGGTGATATTTGGTCATGGTGTGGCGGCATTATTTTGCAATGTAATAATACATTGCAAACCTTTATATGGTGGGTGTTGTTCAGTAACACTATGTAGTAGTATGTGTTATTTCTGACTATAAGCCGCCCCCAATAATGCATGCCGGCCCCCAATAACATGTATCATGATTATTATGATAATTTTTTTTGTTTGTTTGTTTTTTATCGGTGGGGGGGCCCCATTCAGACTTTTGCTATGGGGCCCCATGATTTCTATGTACGCCCCTGCCTGGGACTGCCCTTGTCGGCTACCTACCAGCGTGGTAGCCTAGCTGCACCTCCAGTGGCTTTAGTGAAGACTCGGTAGCCATTCAGATTTGCTCCTCCATGTCAGTACTCAGTGCCTTTGGTCCAGTGGAACAACTTACCTGCTGCTTGCCCTGCGAGCATGACATATATGATGTTTTGATTGCTTGTTATTACATTTTTTTTCTGTTGCTGCAAAGGCCTAAAAAACGGTAATCTTGTCGTTTTGATTTTTTTCTGATGACACGGTTTACTGTTTGGATTAATTTATGTTTTGATAGCTTGGACTTTTATATAAACACAGTAATATCAAATATGTATATTTTTTAATTTTATTTCTTTTTTTTTTAATGTGGTAAAGGGTGATGTGAACTTTTATTTTTAAAACCTTTTTCAACTTTGTACTGTACTTTGAACCTGCAAGAGTCTGACCACTTGTTCTATATACAGCAATGCTGTTTACAGAAGAAATCACAGTCTCCTATGAATGCCGGCCACTGGCTGGTTATCACAAGAGTACTATGGTGACAGACACGGGGGTTATCCACTGACCAATGGCTGTCATGACATTTATTTTATTTATTTTACTCACTTATATAGCACTATTAATTCCACAGCACAGCGTTTTACAGATGTGATTGTACCGTCCCGGGGCTCGGCCGGCTGCCGAGCCGCTCGGATCCGTGCTCGGTGGGTGGCTCGAGCTCCTTACGGACCCGGGGGTCACATCGTTCTGAAAGGGGGTTGGAGCTACATGTAGGGACTTCGGTGGGGAGGTCCACGGCTGGAGCCGCGGTTGTTTGTACGGGATTTGAGTTTGTGATGCCACCCATGGATTGTGGTGAATAGATGGACACCACCGCTGCCGTTGACTAGGCTCCCGGGGACGTTGTTGCGCAGCTTGGTGTTGACCTAATGGTTGGGCTGTTGTCTTCAGTCGGGTCTTAGGTTGGATAGGTCCTTAAGTCCAGTCCTCAATCAGTTGACTTGACTCAGCCCGGTTGTTTCTGGGCCTCGTACTGGGTCTGAGTACCCCTCCTGGTGCTCCGGTTTCCAATCGGTTCCCCGGTTCGGTACCGGCGGGCAACCGCCCGTCCCCGGTCCCTACGGTTCCACCGGCTGTAATCCCAGCTCCTGCTTGCAGCCACCACCGTCTGCCTCCTTGCCAGAGGTGACTGGGCTCCAACCCAGACACCTGGTGTAGACTATGGCAGGCCTGGACACAGGCCTGTCCTTGAACTCCACTCCACTCCACTGTCAAGACTAATCTCTTCTCGACTACTGTTTTTCCCACCTCCAGGTCTGTGAACTCCTCGGTGGGCGGAGCCAACCGCCTGGGTCCGCCCCCTAGTGTGAACATCAAACCCAGAGGGAGGTGACAAGGGTTTTGTAGTTTGGCTGCTGTCACCTTACTAAGGGGGGGGAGGGAATGTGTGTATGGGACTACCCGCAACAACCTGGCTAGTCCAGGGCGTCACATGATCATCTCATCAGTATCCCACGGCTGCACGCCAATGAGGACTCACAACAGCATGCCCCCCTTCCAGCATGCATTAAGTGCCGCTATCTGAGATTAACAACAAGTGTCGCTCCACCCATGGCTGTTAGAGGCAGATGAAGGCTGAGTAATTCAGCCTTTATCTGCAGGGAAAGATTCAGGATCAGCGTATGAGCTCACATCAAAGGCAGGGAAATGACTCATGACGTGCATAGCAGGCTTAATGCAGCAGTCAGATGTTAGCCGGCAAAAGATAGGCTGTCTCAACTGCTTCATGACTGTCCCTCAAGTTAAAATTTGCCAACCTGCTCCTAATCTTATCCATAATGCAGGTTTGTAATACATTGTGTAGCCACATCCACCCCATGTCTTACCATTGGTTTCTTAGTTCTCTTTCCATACAAAGACCAGTCAGAACCGAATTCCAGCAGTGGCCTAGTGGTTGCAAGTACAAAGGCGCTTCTGAACAAACGTAACAAGTGTCTATTAGATGGCTCCAATTGTGCCACTTTTATTAAGACGCCTTCAAGTGTTAACAAATTGGCGCAAATCGCTCCATCTTGGCACAATATGCATAAAGTAGGGATTGCCACTTAATAAATGTTGTCTGTTTCCTCTGAATAGTGACCATTGCTGAGTTCGGCCTCCCTCCTGGTTGCCTCCGGGGCCACCTCTCTGCTTGTTGAACCTCTTTAGTCATTTTTTTACTCTTATACAAGGTCCTGTGTCTCCTGTATTCTGCTGCTCTATGTCTCGGTCTTTATTCTTCTTTCAGGTAGTACGTAGTGCACAATGTTAGTGCCCCAATCACAGAGACTGAATCCCATAATAATTGTAGTGTAATTTGGGCCAGGAGTTGAATTTATGACATCTATTCTCTGTAGTGACTCCTCTATACTGCCCGATTCTAGTTGTGATATATTCAGGGTAGTAGTGATCATTCCCATCATTATCACTGTGTGAGGAGAAAATCAGACAAAAAAACCACACAACACGATATATATCTAAATTTATGTTTGTTTTTTATTAGAAGATCAATAAGCAGCATTGTATTGAAAGTATACTGGCCCTTTGAGAAATTACACAATGGTCACAGTGCCTCTCAGGTGGCCCCTGTGTGGACTACAGAACCAGCTGCAGTCATTGGGGAGCAGCTGAGAGGCACTGGACCCAAAGATCCAGAGGAAGGCGAAGAAACCCCCCGGAGAGTTCTGCCTCAGGGGGGAAAAAAATTCCTTCCTGACCCCAGTTCTGGCGATCGGATATTTCCCTGGATCACGTCAGTCCTGCTGCAAATTGCAATATATTTACATGTAATTATTAGTGATGGGCGGATAGTAAAATATTCGGGTTTGGATTGTTGGATCGAATACCCAGTACTATTCCAGTATTCATCATGAATAACTGACCTAATGCAAATGTGACGCCCTGGGCAAGCCAGGGGTCACAGGTCACAACACCACACGCACCCCACATTCCCTGCAGGCACAACAGCTAACCTACAAATCCTTGTTGCCTTCCTCCAGGGGCTGGTGTCCACACCAGGGGGTGGAGCCAGGCGGTTGGTGTCCGCCCACCAAGGAGTTCACAGCCCTGGAGGCAGGAAGAAGCAGGCAGATAGAGTGTGGAGTTTGAAGAGAATGGAAGTCTAGCTGAGGGCTAGAGAGGAGTTCAGCCAGGGAGGAGGAAGTGGAAGGAAGTGAAGTGTAGTGGAGCTGAAGAAGAAAGCTGAAGTGCCAGAGAAGTGAAAGTAGAGAAAGTGCAAAGTGGCAGTTTAGTACAGCCTGAAGTGGTCTGAGGCTGTGTGCCTGGACAGAGACAGCAAGGTCAGCAGACGGCGGAGATTGTCTGGAGTGGAACTGTTTGGAGGTTCCTGGAAGGACCGCGGACGGGTAGTGGCCCGGCGGTCTGGAGCAGCGTGCAAAGGACAGTCAGCACCAGGGCAGGGGCCTCTCGGACCCCGGCAAGGCTAGGAGTCGCCATAATTTGCCGAATCCGTCAGTGAAGGGGACGTAGATCCCCCAACAACCAAGTCCCGATTGAAGGCAACAGCTCAACCATTACAGGGGAGACTCCGCCACTGCCAGGGCACCAGTTTCCCCAGGGCCAGCGCCTGCGGGCAAAGTGTGGAGCTCCTCCGGCCCAGATTGTAGTCGGGGAGCGGGTAACCGGTGGGAATCCATCGCTACCAATAGATGTAACATTGGTGCAGGGAAGAGTGATCATCACCGCCAACTGCAGGGAACCGCAGCACCGTGAACCGTCCGAGGGACCCGTCCAACCAGCCGTTTGTTTACTGAGAACTGTGTCGTGGTTACTGGCTGAGTGAGTACCTCCGTGCCGCAAGGCACAGCGCTGCCCCCGCGTCCCTGCACCCACCAGGCCCTGCATCTCCCATCTCATCACCGGGCCCCGGGATCACCAACCCCTACCCACGGAGGGGCAACACAACACCTGGCTGCTCCGCATCACCATCCCCGGGATCCCCATATTGAGCAGCGGTGGTGAAATCACCACAACCGTGGGTGGCGTCACGGACAATAAACAATTCCCACACCCAACAAATCCCCTTTCACTCACGGGCGAGGAGTGTCGCTCGAGAACCCCCGGGATCCGGCCCACCGCTCGAGCCACCACTGAGCAGCAGCCGCCGGACCCGAGCAGAAGGGGTGAGCGTAGTGTGCTGACACCCTCCTCCCCGCCCGCGACACAAGTCAATGGGGAACTCGAGTGTTATTCTAAGGACATCTTAAAAAAAAAATGCTCGGGTTCCACATTGACTTGCATTAGGTTAATTATTCTTCAGTAATACTGAGATAGTACTCGGCATTCAGTACAACTAATCCAAACCCGAATATCTATTAACCCATCACTAGTAATTATAAGCTATGGAGCGCTAATCTTACAAAGAAAAATATACACACACCCTGCTCCTAGGAGCTTACAATCTAATATACAATATGACATATGCACACAAACATATGCACACTCAACTTGATGCTCACACACATACAGAAACATATGCCCACAAACACACACATACACACTCACCTCAAGACACACATACACAAACACACACCCCTTCAGTGCTGCAGTGCTGCGGACAGAAACGATCACCCCTTAATTGCTGGGACTCCACACAAACCTTCACAAATAAATCCTTTCATTACCTGGACGCCATACAAACCCTCACACACCCCTTTAGTAGTGGGGTCAATAGACACTGACACACTGTCCCTTTATTGCTGGGGCCACACAAACAACCTTTCATTCTTGGAACACACACCTTCAGTGCTGCAGTTCTGGGAAGCGATCATACATACACACACTCATACACACATACACACACACACATACATACATACATACACACACACACACACACACATACACACATACATACACACACATACACACATACATACACACACACACACACACAAACATACACACACACACACACACACACACTTACACGCGCACACACATACATACCTTCTAGGTCTGAACCTGAAAATTCTTCTCGCTTGATAATTGTAGGTCCTATGACAGCCTTGTGGAAGGGTCAAGAAGAAATAAAACATGCAGAGATAGTTATTGCTTGGAACAATCATGGTGATGAGTCCATACAGTGCACACTGCTGATCTCTTCCTTGTCCTGCTCTGCTGTTTGTGCTGTGCAGCGAGTCCTTCTTCACCCCTCTCCGATGTTGCCCGATCCTCCAGTATTCAGTGAAGAGCTACCTACCTGGACCAGTCGTCTTCAAGCTGTGACACAAGATGGTTCTGGATTAGAGCTTTGTACATTCTATAGCATTTGTGATATCATGTGAGGTCTATGATATCAAGTGCACTGTGATGTCATGTGCTTTGCGATGTCATCATACCTGGAAGCAAATCAAATTCATGTTAAAACAATAACTTTATTTAATTAAAACCACACACAAAATTGAATACTGCACAATAAAAATTTGCTACAACGTTAGTCATAAATCAATGTATACCTCAGAGGGGGAGGGGCCCAGGATGGATTCCCTAGACTTCCCCTACCTGGCCGCAGAGGTTGGTACTATGCAGAGATTTTTCGCCCCACCTTCTGATAGACGATTGATTGGCTGTCTCGAGCATGGCCCCGCCCATAGAGGCCAGCATACTATTCAGGCCTCGGATTGAAATGAGCCCTGACTGCCTAGCGTGCGTTCCAGCTACTTGTAGGGAGTTTTCTTCC
Source organism: Anomaloglossus baeobatrachus (assembly GCF_048569485.1). NCBI lineage: Eukaryota > Metazoa > Chordata > Amphibia > Anura > Aromobatidae > Anomaloglossus > Anomaloglossus baeobatrachus. The sequence continues at coordinate 111,270,894 of NC_134361.1, read as the reverse complement.
TGGGGACACCGTATGTTTACAGGTATAAAAAAGCTGCCTTTGAATACAACATGGTCTATCTGGCTATATGAGCCTCAGGTCCAATTTGGGATGCCCCTGATGAAACCCCTGGCATTTGGAAAGGGAGGAGAAACGCGTCAGGCGTGAGGCTACTCAAGCTAAGTTATTGTGTCATTTGGCACATCTTTTATGCTGTGCAATATTATTTGCCATTGGGTATATTGTGCTTTTTGCTATTGAGCGCTATTTATCATTTGGCAAGTATGATACTATTAGCATAATGATCTGTTACTGGGCATGCCACTAATACATCTCATGTTATTCCATATGACATTGCTAATACAGGCAGGGTGTCACGCTCTCCGGGTCCCGTGCTCTGCTCCCCGGCTCACCTGCCACGCTCCCCGGCTTCCCTGCTTCTCTCCCCGGTCTCCAGCCTCCATTGCCTGCGGTCTCCAGGCGGCCCGGTCCCCGCTCCCGGCGCCCGTCGGCTACTCAGCCCCAGCCCGGCTCTCCTGCTTCCTGCTCACTGCTCCCTTCCCTGGCTTCTGGCACCCGGGCCTCGCGCATGCGCATTAGGGCGCGCGCGCGGTCATTGACCCTTTCTTAAAGGGCCAGCGTCCACTGACAGGAAATTGAACACACAGGTACAGGGTATAAAGGGGATTAGTGTCCAAGTGGGCGGGGCCTGTTCTTCGTGTTTCCGAAGCTAGGAGTCAGGTCTCCTTGTGTTTCTGTGCCATACTTACCTATCTCTCTTCTAGAGCCGCTCCTGCCTCGCCATCCGGTCCTGCCGATTCCCGAACGCTGACTATCTGCCATCCCGTCAGTCCGTTCCATCTCTGATCCCTGTGGTGACCCGTCCTCTCGCTCCATCGGTTCCGGACTCTGCCTGACAACATCTCGGCCTCCGAACCTGAGCTCCGTCACCCGGACTACCATCAGTGATTCCGTGGTCCCAGGGACTTCTCCATTCCACTCTTGTGCACGGACTGTCCTGCTACCCGTAGTGCTCCGGCTACCGGACCCCTTGCCTTCATCAAGGAGTTCGGCCCAGTGGATCCACCTCCTGGGTCTGCCCGTCCACCTGGCCCTAACAGTAAGAACAGGCCATGGATCCCGCCCAAGCACTAGCGGCCTTGCAGGAGGAACTCACACGCCAGCGTGAGACCCAGACCCGCATGCTGAACTTCATGTCTTCTGTGGACGCCCGCCTGAACACGCTGCAAGCGTCGGTCACATCTTCGGCATCTCGAGCTTCCACTGGACAATCCACGGCCACAGCTCCCGTGGCAGCCTCCTCGGATGCTTCAAGACTTCGTTTGGCCTCACCACCCCGGTACGCCGGAGATCCCAAGACCTGCAGGGGATTCATAAACCAATGCTCCCTCCATTTCAAGCAGCTGCTGCACTTGTTTGCCTCTGACCAAGCCAAGGTCGCGTTCATGATGTCCCATCTAGAGGGTGAGGCGCTGGCCTGGATGAACCCCTTGTGGGAGAAGGAGGATCCGGTGACCACCAACATCCAGGAGTTCCTGCAGGCATTTCGTGGCACCTTTGACGAGCCTGGACGCACCTCCGCGTCTGCCTCATCTCTCCTCCGGCTACGTCAGGGGACTCTGACGGTGGGTCAATATGCCATCCGTTTTCGCACCTTGGCTTCGGAACTCGGGTGGAACAATGAGGCTCTAACCGCCGCCTTCTGGGAAGGCCTCTCGGGTCGAATTAAAGATGATCTGGCTGGTTGTGACGTGCCGTCCACCCTGGATGCCCTGATTGCCCTAGCGACTCGAGTGGATCTTCGTTTTCAGGAACGATCCAAAGAGGTGTCCCGTGAGAGACGTCCGATACGGCATTCCTCTCCTCCGCAGAAGCCCGCCGTACTTCAGTCAACGTCATCTGGTGTCTCCGTCCACGAGCCCATGCAGATCGACCGTTTGCGGCAGTCTGAGCAACGCCGAGCAGAACGGCTCGCCAAGGGCCTCTGCTTCTACTGCGGAGAGGGCACACACCTTCTACGCTCCTGTCCAGAGAGGCCGGGAAACTCCAAAGCCTAGGGTTGGTAGGAGAGGCCACCCTAGGTGCTGGGACTCTCTCAGACCCGGTTACGTGGACAGTTCAATTGACAACGGGAGAGACGCGGTTCACGGCCGAGGCATACCTCGATTCCGGGGCAGCAGGCAATTTCATCCAGCAGGCCACGGTGGACAAGTACCAGGTGCCTGTTACTCCACTCGACAAACCCCTCGTGATTGCCTCTGTGGATGGGAGACCCCTCTCTGACACCATCTCGTGGATCACCAAGCCGGTGGAACTGTGTATCGGTGCCCTGCACACCGAGAACATCGCTCCCTATGTCCTCCCACACATGTCCCATCAAATCCTGCTGGGACTCCCCTAGTTACGGACACACGAACCCTCAGTCAGCTGGGGTACTGGTGAAATCACCCGATGGGGCTCCTCTTGCCACGAAAATTGTCTGAAGACTATTCAACCCATCCGACGACCTCCGGTTCCAGAGTCCCTACCGGGACTGCCCTCGGCCTATTGGTCCTTCGCGGACGTCTTTGATAAAAAGGAGTCAGAGGTACTGCCGCCACATCGTCCTTACGATTGTGCCATCGACCTGCTCCCGGGAACTACACCACCTCGAGGACGGATATATCCGCTGTCTCCTGCCGAAACAAGGGCCATGTCTACCTACATCACAGAGAACCTGGCAAGGGGATTCATTCGGAGATCCTCCTCTCCTGCTGGAGCAGGCTTCTTCTTCGTTAAGAAGAAAGAGGGCGACCTACGCCCATGCATTGACTACCGGGGATTGAACCAAATCACCGTGAAAAATAAATACCCTCTGCCGCTCATCCCCGAATTGTTTGATCGGCTTAGAGGAGCTCGTGTGTTTACCAAGTTGGATCTTCGGGGTGCCTACAACTTGGTCCGCATCCGCTCTGGGGACGAATGGAAGACCGCGTTCAATACCCGTGATGGGCACTATGAATACTGTGTGATGCCCTTCGGCCTGTGTAACGCACCAGCAGTCTTTCAGGAATTGGTGAACGACGTGTTCCGGGACCTTCTCTACATCTGTGTGGTGGTGTATCTTGATGACATCCTGGTCTTTTCTCCGGACCTCCAGACCCACAGAGAGAACGTGCAGCTGGTACTACAACGACTGAGGGAAAATCGTCCGTACGCCAAGTACGAGAAGTGTGTCTTCGAGCAGTCTTCTCTTCCCTTCCTGGGTTACGTAATCTCCGATACCGGACTGCAGATGGATCCGGAGAAGGTCTCTTCCATTCTCAACTGGCCCCCTCCTTCTGGACTGAAGGCAATCCAGCGCTTTCTGGGATTCGCAAACTATTACCGCCAGTTCATCCCTCACTTCTCGGCTCTGACTGCTCCTCTCTCCGCCTTGACCAAGAAGGGGGCTAATCCAAAGGACTGGTCACCTGTGGCCGACGCCGTGTTTGGCTCTCTGAAGCGGGCATTTGCCTCCTCCCCTGTGCTCCACCGTCCGGAGTTAAACCGACAGTTCACCTTGGAGGTGGATGCCTCCTCCTCGGGAGCCGGAGCAGTGCTCATGCAGAAGTCCTCCTCCGGGAAGATGGTGACTTGCGGTTTCTTCTCCAAGAGCTTCTCAGCGCCTGAACGCAACTACACCATCGGTGACCGAGAGCTATTGGCAGTCAAACTGGCTCTGGAGGAATGGCGCTACCTTCTAGAGGGAGCAGTGTACCCCGTGATCATTTACACGGACCACAAGAACCTGGAATACCTGCGGTCCGCTCAGCGACTGAACCCACGGCAAGCCAGGTGGTCCTTGTTCTTTGCGATGGACTTTATTACGGACTTGCCACTGTCCTCCGGACACACAGTCATATGGGTCGTGGTGGATCGGTTCTCCAAAATGGCTCATTTCGTCCCTATGGCTGGACTGCCCTCTGCCCAGGAACTCGCTGACGCCTATATACAACACATCTTCCGCTTGCATGGCTTTCCATCACACATTGTGTCCGACAGAGGAACTCAGTTCACCTCCCGCTTCTGGAGGGCCCTCTGCAAACATCTGGGAGTGACTCTGGACTTTTCTTCGGCCTACCATCCTCAGTCGAATGGCCAAGTGGAACGAGTCAATCAGATCTTGACCTCCTTCTTACGTCACTACGTCAACGCCCATCATGACGACTGGTCCACGCTTCTTCCTTGGGCTGAATTCTCCCATAACCACCACGTCAGTGAGTCCTCCTCCAGCTCTCCCTTCCATGTCGTTTACGGACTTCAGCCTTCCGTCCCATTACCTGTATCCTCTTCCTCGGATGTCCCTGCTGCTGATGCTGTAGCCCGTGACTTTGCAACAATTTGGGACTCTGTCAAGGCGTCCCTTGGACGTGCTTCCCTGCGGATGAAGAGACACGCAGACAAGAGGCGTCTGGACCCTCCGTGTTTCTCTCCAGGAGATCTCGTCTGGCTTGCTTCCAAGTACGTCCGATTGAAGCTACCATCCTACAAGCTGGGTCCTCGCTACATCGGATCGTTTAAAGTCCTCAGCAAGATCAATGAGGTCTCCTACAAACTGCAGCTCCCAGCCACGATGAGGATACCCAACTCCTTCCACGTCTCCCTGCTCAAGCCGGTTGTCCTTGGTCCCTTCTCCGCTGCTGCCAGTCCGGCTCCTCCTCCTATTGCCGATGATGACATCTATGCGGTAAGGGATATCGTGGCCATGAAAACCGTACGGGGCCGACAGTTCTTCCTGGTAGACTGGGCAGGGTATGGTCCTGAGGATAGGTCCTGGGAGCCCCGGGAGAATGTGGGTACTCCCCTGATCCGTGCCTTCCTGTCCCGGTTGCGGGGAGGGGGGCGTGGGGGGGGTACTGTCACGCTCTCCGGGTCCCCTGCTCTGCTCCCCGGCTCACCTGCCACGCTCCCCGGCTTCCCTGCTTCTCTCCCCGGTCTCCAACCTCCATTGCCTGCGGTCTCCAGGCGGCCCGGTCCCCGCTCCCGGCGCCCGTCGGCTACTCAGCCCCAGCCCGGCTCTCCTGCTTCCTGTTCACCGCTCCCTGCCCTGGCTTCTGGCACCCGGGCCTCGCGCATGCGCATTAGGGCGCGCGCGCGGTCATTGACCCTTTCTTAAAGGGCCAGCGTCCACTGACAGGAAATTGAACACACAGGTACAGGGTATAAAGGGGTTTAGTGTCCAAGTGGGCGGGGCCTGTTCTTCTTGTTTCCTAAGCTAGGACTTAGGTCTCCTTGTGTCTCTGTGCCATACTTACCTATCTCTCTTCTAGAGCCGCTCCTGCCTCGCCATCCGGTCCTGCCGATTCCCGAACGCTGACTATCTGCCATCCCGTCAGTCCGTTCCATCTCTGATCCCTGTGGTGACCTGTCCTCTCGCTCCATCGGTTCCGGACTCTGCCTGACAACATCTCGGCCTCCGAACCTGAGCTCCGTCACCCGGACTACCATCAGTGATTCCGTGGTCCCAGGGACTTCTCCATTCCACTCTTGTGCACGGACTGTCCTGCTACCCGTAGTGCTCCGGCTACCGGACCCCTTGCCTTCATCAAGGAGTTCGGCCCAGTGGATCCACCTCCTGGGTCTGCCCGTCCACCTGGCCCTAACACAGGGTCGGACTGGGGTGCCAGGGGCCTACCAGGGAAATTACCTCTAGGAGCCCACACTGTAGCTACCATAAACGGTTTTATTTCTTGTTCATTTTCGGCTTCTCTCAGTATAACTTGCGCCTTTTAGCAAACTACGGTGTGCAAAAAAGAACTGTATTGTGCCCTGCAGATATCACAGGATTTCTTGTAGCATCTTATTTATTGTAGTTAATTATGGAATCTATTATTTACAATCAGTCGCAGTTTTTCTTACACACGGACATTCCTTGTCTTAGGAAAACCACTGAGTCCATCAGGAAAACAATATTCAAAGAGAAGCAGAATGTTATCCAGCATCTTCAAATGGAAAAGTTTACTAAAATTAATCCCCCTATGCCACCATCTATCCACCATATAGGGTCTGTCCCCACTGACTTGGGAAATCCCCTATAGAGTCAGTATGTGGTGGTGTGAAACATTACCACTCCAATACACTTTTCCATTTGGAGACTCCGGTGAATATTTGCTTCACTTTAGTCTGACATTTATCTATTTTTTTCTGTCTTTGTTATAATAGTGGTATCTGTAGCGCCCCTGAGACCCTCAGGGCACTACAGGGAACTGCATCCTCTTGGGGATGCAGGACCTACCCCCTGGGACCTGGAGTACCAGTGCCGATTCCACCAAAACACGACCAAAATCCTAGTTCTCCACTGCACACAGGGCATAGAGGGTTAACCATGTAAGGGGATGGTCGCCATGGGAACGAGTCCCTCAGTATAGCCAGCCTGGTGGGAGGGGTCAGCAGTCAGTCAGTCGGTAGTCGGTAGTGAGTTGAGTGGCACACAGAAGAGGTGTGCGGACGTGCCTGAGCTGGGTTTGTGTAACGGTGACCCGGGGGCACAGGAGAGAGGTCGCCAGGATGGGTACCGGAGATACCGCTGGGACCAGAGCACGCACTGGGCACGGGGCACAATGCGCTAGGTCAAGCGTCAGTTTCATACGGTTTGATAAATACCTTCCCAGTGAGGACACCTTCACGGACTTCACCGAACCAAATAATCCGGGGGCATCAGCAGTAAACTAGGATCGGGGTTTGGACATTTACCTCCCTGCAAGGTCTGCACTTCCCTACATATGGAGAAGGAGACTGTACCCCAAAAGGGACGTCTGGGCTCACAAACGCTCCATGCTACGGGGACCCAATCAACTGAGAGTGCCGGGGACAGTGCAACCTAGGTCATTACATTGGCACTGATACTCCAAGGGACCTGAACCAGTGGTTCAAAGGTCAGAGTGAGTAGAGACTGTTAATGACAACCTGGTGTGGTCTCCGTTATTACCCTGCAACATCTCCCAGGCACAGCTCTACCTACAGAGGATCTAACGCCATTGCTGCATACACCACCAGCCCATCAGATGCATCCAACTACTCCACAGCGTGGCTGGCCAGTAAAGGTCTAAAAGATGAAAAAATAATGACATGGCCTCCTTGTTCACCTGATCTGAACCCCATAGAGAACCTGTGGTCCCTCATAAAATGTAAGATCTACGGGGAGGGAAAACAGTACACCTCTCGGAGCAGTGTCTGGGAGGCTGTGGTGGCTGCTGCGCGCAATGTTGATCGTAAACAGATCAAGCAACTGACAGAATCTATGGATGGTAGGCTGTTGAGTGTCATCATAAAGAAAGGTGGCTATATTGGTCACTAATTTTTTGGGGTTTTGTTTTTGCATGTCAGAAATGTTTATTTCTAAATTTTGTGCAGTTATATTGGTTTACCTGGTGAAAATAAACAAGTGAGATGGTAATATATTTGATTTTTATTAAGTTGCCTAATAATTCTGCACAGTAATAGTTACCTGCACAAACAGATATCCTCCTAAGATCTTCGTTCCGAATAGTATGTGCAATGCAAATTAATGGGGAAAAACTAACAATGTAACGAGTAACCTGAATGCTGTACTTTTCGTGTGGGTAGCAAATACTGCGGAATTCGGGTTACTCATTACATTGCGAGTTTTTCCCCATTGACTTGCATTGCACATGCTATTTGGAATGAATATGCGAGTATTAGACAATACTCGTTATGACTGTAGCGAGTGCGATTAGTTAGGTACTCGATCAACTCTACTTACAGCAAATGAAAACCCAAAAATCATTATCTCAGAAAATTAGAATAATTACCACAAAATACCTGCAAAGGCTTCCTAGGTGTTTAAAATGCCCTCTTAAGGGGGCTTTACACGCTACGATATCGCTAATGTGAAGTTGTTGGGGTCACGGAATTTGTGACGCACATCCGGCCGCATTAGCGATGCCGTTGCGTGTGACACCTATGAGCGATTTTGCACGGTTTTTTGCGACGATGCAAAATTTGCATCGTCGCAAAAAAACGTGCAAAATCGCTCATCGGTGACATGGGGGTCCATTCTCAAATATCGTTACTGCAGCAGTAACGAATTGTTCTTCGTTCCTGCGGCAGCACACATCGCTCCGTGTGACGCCGTAGGAACGAGGAAGCTCTCCTTACCTGCCTCCCGGCCGCAATGCGAAGGAAGGAGGTGGGCGGGATGTTACGTCCCGCTCATCTCCGCCCCTCCGCTTCTATTGGGCGGTGGTTCAGTGACGCTGCTGTGACATCGCTGTGACGCTGAACGAACCGCCCCCTTAGAAAGGAGGCGGTTCGCTGGTTACAGCGACGTCGCCGGGCAGGTAAGTATGTGTGAAAGGTCTGGGCGATGTTGTGCAGCACGGGCAGCGATTTGCCCGTGTCGCACAACCGATGGGGGCGGGTACCCACGCTAGCGATATCGGTACCCATATCGCAGCGTGTAAAGCAGCCTTTAGTCTGGTTCAGTAGGCTACACAATCACGGGGAAGACTGCTGACTTGACAGATGTCCAGAAGGCAGTCATTGACATACCCCACGAGAAGTTAAAGGCTACTTTCACACTTGCGTTTTTTTCCTTCAGTCGCAATCCGCCGTTTTGGAAAACAGCGGAATCCGTTAACGGATTCCGCTGCTTCCCATAGACTTGTATGGACGACGGATTGCGACTGATGGACCTGCGTTGATTCCGCCGGTTTTTGAGCAGCGGAATCCTTAGGATTTCGCTGCGCATGCTCTCTCTGGCTCCCTGCAAACGTAACCAGGGTACACATAGGGTTATTAAGCAAAGCGCTTTGCTTAGTTACCCGATATTTACCCTGGCTACGTGTGCAAGGAGCCAGCGCTAAGCGGTGTATGCTGGTAACCAAGGTAAATATCGGATAACCAAGCAAAGTGCTTTGCTTAGTTAACCGATACCCTCGCTACGTGTGCAGGGAGCCCGAAACTTCCCCGCTTAGCTCCGCCCCCTCCCGCACTCCACTCTGCATGTACACACGCACGCACACAGACACACAGACGCACACACACTCACCTGTCCCCAGCCATGCAGTCCCCGGTACTGACGTCCTCAGCGCCATGGCCCTGCTCGGCTCCACCCACCCCACACTCTGCCCCCCTGCACACATTCTCGGCGGCCGAGCGATCAGCTGATCATCTAGCGTCTGGCTGCTGTGAACGATCAGCTGATCACCCGGCGGCCAGCTGCTCTGAACGATCAGCTGATAACCCCCCATGGCCGGCTGCCGTGAACGATCAGCTGAGCACCTGGCAGCCGGCTGCTGTGAACGATCAGCTGATCACCCGGCGGCCAGCTGCTCTGAATGATCAGCTAATCACCCGGTGGCCGGCTGCTGTGAGCGATCAGCTGATCACCTGGCAGCCGGGTGATCAGTTGATCGTTCTCAATAGTCTGCCGCCGGTAAAACTGTAAAGAAAAAAAAAAGCACATTCCGTTGTTTTGTACGATCTGTTGCATCCGTTGTGCCACTATATGCAACGCATCCGTTGCATCCGTCACACAACGCAATGCAACGGATGCTGTTCAATGCAAGTGTGAAACTAGCCTAAGCCACAAAAGGTCATTGCTGAAGAAGCTGGCTTTTCATAGAAGTGGTCCCAGCACCCTCTGTGTCAGAGAGGGGTCCACCACTCTGGCCAGCTGATGAAAGCTCATCCCCGGAGCCGCTGCCAGATCAATCGGAGGAGTACCTAGCACCCTCAAGAAGAATGAGAGGCCTGGATGCCGAGCCCACAGTTCCCAAACGCCCGGAAGGGGTCGCAGCATTCCCATGGGTGAAAGAGGCTGGTATGCCTTTATATGTCATGCAGTGCCCTAAGAACACCGTGGCAAGTCCAAGCTCCACCTCCACTGCTGCTACCAGGTCCCCAAAGTCACCTCCACCAGGGGACACTCAAGATGCTAAAGAAGATACAGAAGCATTAGATACAGAAGCAGAAGATACAGAAACACCAGATGACACACAAGGTGAAACACCAGATGAAACATTCACCTACGTCATCCACTCAGTCTGCCTTTTCTGGACTTGCTTGTCTCTATTGATCCAGAAGGTAAGCTCAGAACAACCATATATAGAAAGCAAACTTCCACAAACTCACTCCTCAGGTGGGATAGTCATCATCCTTTGCCTCTCAGGCGTGGTATCCCAAAGGGACCATACCTGCGCCTGAGAAGGAATTGTTCGGATCAGAGTGAGTTTGTGGAAAAGGCGAATGACTTGAGGAATCGGTTTCTTGAAAAGGGCTACCCAGATCATGTCTTGAGAAAAGCCTTCAAATACTCTTTGGAGCAGGACCGGAGTAAGCTCCTGTCACCGCAACCTAAACAAAATCAGGATGAGGGGCTTGTAAGGCTTCTTACAACCTATACTAAGGGAGCCTCTGCAGTCAGAAACATACTGGAGCAACACTGGGGTATTCTGAGAATGGACACTGATCTGATGGAGTGCCTTAAACCACAGCCCAACATCACTTATCGTAAAAAACGCTCTTTGGGAGACCGTCTAACACATAGTCATTTTGTGGCACCGACTGGTGGTGGCACATGGATTCCTAAAAAAAACATCTGGTTGTTTTCGATGTGGCTCGTGTGTTGCATGTGCATATATCAGCACGGGTAACAAATTTACGAGTACATCTACTGGTGAGTCTCTCTTGGTCAGAGAGTTCATCAATTGCAAGACAAAGGGTATTGTGTACTTAGCAACTTGTCACTGTGTCACATACAATATGTGGGTAAAACCACACGTGAGTTTCGTAGAAGAGTAGGTGAGCATATGGGGGACATCAGGAATGACCGTGTTACCCCCATTGCTAGACGCATGAACATGCAGCACAGCTCCAACAGGGAAGCCATTTCTTTTATGGGCATCCTAAAAGTCAAAGCATCTCCTAGGGGTGGGAATCTAGATCGTACTTTGCTACAAAAGGAGGCAAGGATGATGTTCCGTTTAAATACTTGCCGCCCTGAGGGTCTTAATGACCAGATTAGTTTTGGTTGCTTCATATAATATCTTGACCTCTTGGTCAGTTGGTTGTTCTTGTCCTGGGGATGATGAATCTAGCTTTTTGACCATGAATAATACTACATAGCCCAATTATTCTATCGGCCGTACTCCTATTTATGAGTATTAATTCCGGCCAGGTGGGGGATATTATGTGTATAGACCTCTTCATTTATTATTGGAGTATTTCCCTATCACAAGGTATAATAATCCTTTATAGGATACACGTTATTGATTATAGTCCCATATTTACAGTTTGAGATTGTTCATTGATACAATTTTAAATTCTTTTTGGTGTCTTTTTATTTAGTCCACCTTTATATATCTTCTTTAAGTAATTTTGCTTGATCCGTATACCTATGTATTTACCTCTAGTATCTGCTAGGTCCTTTATTAACTCTCCAGGTATATATAGGTGGCTTTACACACTGCAACATCGCAAACGACATCGCTGTAACGTCACCAGTTTTGTGACGTTATAGCGACCTCCCCAGCGACATTGCAGTGTGTGAAACACATCAGCGACCTGGCCCCTGCTGTGAAGTTGCTGATCGCTACAAATCGTTCAGGACCATTCTTTGGTCCGTTGTTTCCCGCTGTGCAGCAAAGTCTCAGTGTGTAAAGGGGACTTTACAGCGACTTCCCATTCAAAAAGCTGCTTTACAACATCCCCAATGACTAGCTAGGTCGTTCTGTAGGTCCGGATCGCTGTTGCGTCGTTGGCCAGGTCGGCCTGTTTGACAGCTCACCAGAGACTTTGTAGCGATCCCGGCCAGGTTGGGATCGCTGGTGGGATCGCTAGAAAGTCTCAGTGTGTAAAGGGGCCTAATTAGGCTATGTGCCCACGCTGCGAATTTACCGCGGATTTTGCCGCGGATTTGCCGCGGATTTACCGCGGATTTCCCGAAAATCTGCAGCAGCGGCACTTCCAAGCCATTTCAATGGCATTTTGGAAATGCTGTGTCCATGCTGCGGATTTTTCCGCGGCGGATTTGCCGCGGATTTTGATCTGGAAAAATCTGCAGCATGTCAATTATTGTTGCGGATTTTGGTGCGGATTTTGGGTATAGAATGGGGAAAAAAAAAAAATCCGCATCAAAATCCGCGGCAAATCCGCGGGTGCGGATTTGCCGCGAAAGTCGCGGATTTTCATTCAGAAAGATCCGCAGGTACATTCTACCGTGGACACATAGCCTTATAGTCTTATAGTGTTGATCCCTATTCAGCATACCAGTTATTACCTTTTGTTCTTTTACAAATGGTTGTGATTACACTGTCTGATTTGCCTCCATCTTAAGCCTTCTCCTTTGGTCCCATATCTTATTTAATGCATCACAAAAGACAGTTTAAGTGATGACGCCCATACCACACCCCAGAATACACTATATATACATATATATACACACATTCATCGTATCCTATGTATTCATCTATGTGTATTTTTTATTTATTATTTTTACAAACGTTATTTTAGGGGTGCAGGGGTACAAGAGGACCATAAGACCACTTCGGAGATTACTAATAAGACCAAAAAAGAAAAAAACGAATACAAGGGTCTATAATACATACAAAATATTTTATTAATTAAAAACCATTTGATCTCAAAAGACCCAGCCGGAGCTGGACAATAGGCCTCACAATCCACACAATCATATCATCCCTGTCTCAGAGTTCAATATAAATAGGGAGCATATGTATATATAAACATAAAAATGTATCACAGCATTATATATAATCAAGGATAGTAATTACAACCATATAGAAATTCATCCAATTATATCTCAAACCAATAAATGTATAAATACAATACAATACATTAGTTAATCATAAAGTGATAAGTGTGTCCAAGAATTATGGTTACTGAACAATCATAAAGTGCAAAGTGCAAAATAAATAGAAAAAAGAAGAGAAAAGAGAGGTCAGTGTGCATGCACACATATATATACATATACATACATTGGTATTTAAATAGTTAAAAGAACAGCCAAGACTCCATAAATGGCTGGAAAGAGTTAATGGTAGACTGCTGAGACCAGATTACCCTCAACCAAAAACCCTCCCATGTCCGATTAACCACTCTGAGACAAGTTAACCAAAATACAAACTTTATTAGGAGAGCTTTATAAAATTGGTAAACATCTCTCATCTTTTGTTGTGGATGGAGGTCGGTCACAGCACAATTAACCATTATAAATAACCACTTTCAAAACGAAACTTTGTGCCAGGCCGGACTTCCGGCGCACTTTAGCCTTCGTAATTGAACTGTGTTCCTTGAAACCGCTGTGACTGTAAAAGAATAACCAAAAACTAGGGAGGGAGGGTGGGACAGCACCGTCCGGATCTCACAAGGTGAGGAGAGACCGGATCCCGGAAAAGAGGGAATATTTATAGGGGGGAAGAAAGGGATTATGGGAACATTCCCATTGGACAAACCCTTTGGAAGGGGAGGAGGGAGAATCGGACATGCGAGGGGGACTTAACCCCTTACTACCCGGGCACAGCAGTCAGGGTGCATTCAGTAAAACACTGACATGCCCCTGAAGACTGCTGAGACCAGATTACCCTCAACCAAAAACCCTCCCATGTCCGATTAACCACTCTGAGACAAGTTAACCAAAATACAAACTTTATTAGGAGAGCTTTATAAAATTGGTAAACATCTCTCATCTTTTGTTGTGGATGGAGGTCGGTCACAGCACAATTAACCATTATAAATAACCACTTTCAAAACGAAACTTTGTGCCAGGCCGGACTTCCGGCGCACTTTAGCCTTCGTAATTGAACTGTGTTCCTTGAAACCGCCACGGAGGAGCAGAGGCCCTAGACTGTGCTCCGACCCCCACCCATAATGAACAAGGCCTGCTCAATACCGTCTTGCAGGCCTGATAAAAATATGTCTAGGCCAATATTATTCAAATGAACGCCATCGTTCAACATCAGGGAGGAATTGTCCCCTTCCAATTGCCAGTGTCTAACGACGATCCCTGCCTTAAAGCGGACAAAACGCGAAATACGTGAGTTGAGTGTCCGCCTCGAACGCTCCAGAGCTGCAGCTCCTTCGGCCCCTCGCCAGACAGGCCGGGAAATGACCTCGGACCAAACAAGGACAAGTTCAGGAAAAAAGGCATGAAACTTGTCCACGTCAGACCTCATTGTGGTGATAAGTTCCGCCAAACGGCGGGCACCGAGGTCATTTCCCCCGGCGTGAATGACGAGGACCACCGGAGTTAAAGCAGACCTCGCAATTTCCACAACCTCCGGTATAACTTGAGGCCATATGAGACCCCTGACGCCTCTCCAATTGACTTCGAAGCCCCGAAAGCCAAGGGCACGTCCTCCAGGTCGATTCTCAGCCCGCTGTCCTGCCCAGAAAATATAGGAGTGTCCCAATAACCAAATGACAGGTTTGGCAGCTCCTAAAAGAAGAAAACTGTCAGTGACACATGTACAAGAAGGCAAACCTGTGCAAAAGAAAATTGATTAAAGAAGCAGTAATTCTGGTCTAATATATCTCGCAAAACACGCGGAACGCCACCGGCCTATGCGCTGTATGACTTCATTAGGCAATCCCGCCCGGGCGGCCTCAGTCGCCGCCCCAATCCGGAAGGAGTGAGTACCAAATTCGCCGGCGGGCAAACCCAGGAACCGCAAACATTTTCGAAAAACGGCTAAAAATTGGAATCTCGTCAGGGGGGAACCATCTTCATGGACCAGGAAGGAAGAACTACCATGGCGCAAAGCGATATAGTTAAGGGTCAATGTAACAGGGCATACCGGACCATGAATAGCAAACAAAGATATCCAGCAGCCATTTCCGGTTTGATCGGTTTTAGATTTCCGAATTCTAATCCGTAAACCCCCATTACACAATGCGATGTCGTCGTGCCGAAGGCCCCCATGAGTGCCTCTGGCAGGAGAAACCAACTCACTAATGCGCAATGCGCCAAAAAAGGCAATAGCAAAAGAGGCGGAGAAGAGGGCAGACTCGAAAGGAGGAGGACAAACAGCGGAGATATGTCCGATGATACGAGAAAGGAGGCTAAAGGAAACCGGCCTTCTACACTCCCTTATGGGCTGCCCCCTACCCCACCCCTTAACTGCTTGCTGAACTATAAAAAACTTAGTAACGTCCGACCAACCTCGGAGTTTGAAATGAAAAGCAAGCCCAGACAATCGGTTCCGCGCTACCGCGCAGGAAGCACCTTTTTTATACAGATGGTACAGATACCGGCAGGTAACGTCCAGTCTAGCCGAATCAGAGGTAGAAACCGGATAATTAGCTGCAAAAATTAGCCATTCATCCCATGCCTTACCGTAAGCCAGCCAAGTCCTCGGGGCCAGTGAAGACGTCACCAAAGGCATCAGCTGCATTCCAGCAGGTCCCATATGCTGGGTGGACACGACATTCCCTCTGGTTGTGCCCGAGGACACAGCTGCCGAAATTTCTGAAATTGAAAACGGGAAAGTGAGTCAGCGATAGCGTTGCACCTGCCAGGCACATGGCGAGCCCTGAACCACATATTGAGCTCGAGGCACTGCAGCACAAAAAATCTAAGTAACTTTAGGACTGGCAAAGAGGATGAAGTCAGATGGTTTATCGCGTGCACAACGGACATATTATCAGTCCAGAATAAAATTCGTTTATTTCTGAAGGCTGGCCCCCAGATCACAACAGCTGTTACTATGGGGAACAATTCAAGGAGGGTCAGGTTGGACACAAAACCTCTGTCGTGCCAAGATTGGGGCCATTGCTCAGCACACCATTGCTCGCCAAAAAATAACGCCAAAACCCAACGATCCCGATGCATCGGAAAAAAGTGATATTTCTTCATTGGAAAGAAAGTTATCCTGAAAACAAGTTTGACCATTATACCTGGATAGAAAATCATTCCAGATAAACAAATCAGCTCTCAAGCAGGGGGTAATCCTGATGCGATGATGAGGAAGGCGAATGCCTTTAGTGGCAAGTGATAACCTCCGGGAAAAAACTCGGCCCATTGGCATGACACGACAGGCGAATACAAGAAGGCCCAGCAAAGATTGCATCTGACGAAGGGTCACACTACGAACCGAACAAAAACCCATAATCAGAGAGCGCAGCTTTACTACCTTGTCATCCGGGAGGCGGAATAGCATTGAATTTGAATCTATTTCAATACCGAGGAAGGAAAGAACCTGGGAGGGGCCTACTGTTTTGTCCTTCGACAAAGGAACACCAAATCTGGACATCAAACTGCAAAACGAATCCAATAGAAGCTGGCAATGGGTGGAATCTTGAGGGCCAACAAAAAGGAAGTCATCAAGATAATGAATAATAGATTGGGAACCAGATTCCACCTTCACGGCCCATTCTAAAAAAGAACTGAATAGCTCAAAGTATGAGCAAGAGATTGAGCAACCCATGGGAAGGCATGTATCGTAATAATAAAAACCATCTACGAAACATCCCAACAGATGGTAGCAATCCGGGTGAACCGGGAGAAGGCGGAAAGCCGACTCAATATCTGACTTGGCCATCAAAGCCCCCGGTCCCGCTTGCCTAACTAACGCAACAGCTTTGTCAAAAGAGACATACGTGACTGACGCATCCGAATCGGGTATACCATCATTGACAGACAAACCTTTCGGATGTGAAAGGTGGTGAATTAAACGAAATTTCCCAGGCTCCTTCTTCGGGACGACCCCCAGCGGGGACACCCGTAAGTTGTAAAAAGGGGGTGATTCAAAAGGGCCCTTTAATCTGCCTTTTTCTAACTCACAGTTTATTTTATCAAGTAAAACTGCATGAAGCTCCGTCGCAGACTTTAGGTTACGGGCAAAAAGGGGGTGTCTGTTAAGTTTAAAAGGAATAAAGAAACCAAAAGAGAAGCCGAAGCGCAGCTGCGCCGCCGCATCCTTATTGGGGTACCGGTCGAGCCACGGCCCCATCTCGGCTACGCTCACCGGCGTCCCGAGTCTCAGGTGGGTTTGACGGCTTTGTTGGCAATTTCGCCGAAGGGCGAGGGCATTTTGCCGCTGCGTGGGGGCCTCCGCAAGCAGAACATTCATGTTTATACCTGCAGAGACCAAAGAATCGGCAGTGCCCTTCGTTGAATTGCCAACATGTGCCGGGTCTACGGACGGCCACTGAACTGGAACCGGCGGAGTTGCCAGGGGCCGCGGAATGAAAGGGGGCTTTAGGAGTCATCATGAGGCGCAACCAGGAATCAGTAGCTTTAACCCCCCAACCCAAGTGAGGTTGCAGGGCCAAACGACGCCTGAAATCCTCATCATAACGCCACCACGCAGATCCGCCGTGCGCTTTGTATGCATTATAAATGGAATCAACATATATAAAAAGCTCCGAACAGCGTTCGGGGTGCTTCTGACCCATAACACCTCCCAATACAAAAAAGGCTTGCAGCCAGTTATTGATAGTTTTAGCGACCCTGGGTTTTTTGTCAAAAGGACGTTCGGCGGAACGCCTCTCTTTGTCAACCGTAAATTGGTCAGTGGAAACAAGCGACCAAATGTCTATGTAATCATTAGCCCATATTTTGTTGACCGTCTCTGGGTCAAGGTGAGAGCCCAAAGGGGACATACCACAAAAGAACGTGTCCTTATGTATATCAGCCCGAGGAGGAGGCTGAAATCTCTTCTCGGGCTGATTTCCAAGTAATAGGGGGTTAACCAGTATTTTATTACCCGGGGTATTTAAATGAGCTAACAGCGCTTTTAAAGACATAGCTGTATTATCACCTCCCCAAGCCCCAGAATAGTTGTACTCACCGACCGCTGGAGCATCTGTGGGATTCACCGATACATGTGGAGCCGTTACCAAGTCGGCAGCCTGTGGTTGAACCAAATAGGGTTCGGCATCTCTCCGGCGGCTTGATGTGCGACGAGAGCGCCTACTGGAAGTAATGGAGTCGCCGGATGACTCAGCCGTGGTTGATGGCGAACGCCATCTTGATGAGCGAGACCTACGGCTTCTCCGCGATGAACGTGACCGCCGCTCAGAATAAGCTGAGCGGCGACTGCGGTCCCTACTGTACCGCCTGCGTCTATATGGGCTGCGAGAACGTGAGGAGGAGTCGGAGGCAGCGGAGCGGTTTCCGCGCCCGCGGCGTCGCCTACCGCGGGCCGTGCTTCCAGCACCCGCAGCATCCTGAACAGGGAGAACCCGTGGTAAATTCTGCAGCTCAGGGGGCACAGCCATCGCCGGTTGTACTGCGGCTGGCAATGCCATCGCCGGAGGCGCAGCCGTTTGGAACGGCAGCACCTGCGGAGCCACGGGAGGCAAAGCCATACCCACCTGAGCTGCAAAAGGCAAGGCCATCATTCCAGGGGCAGCAGGAGGCACAGCCGTCACTACGGGCGCCGCAGGAGGCAAAGCCATCACCGCAGCAGCCGCAGGAGGTAAGGCCATCACTGCAGCTGCGGCAGGTGGCAAAGCCATTCCCCCCCCCGGGTTCATGGAATGTATTGACATTTGGGAAGGTATGATGTTGGAGGAAGCAGCAGCCCCCACCCTGCACACTTCTGAAGTAGTGCAGTGTGACAGAGAAACGGAACACAGTAGATGGTGGGGGCTGCAGACTATCAGCATGCTCCTCAGCCGATGAGGAGCTGCGGCTCTGATTACCTCCCATCCTATAAGGTGCGGGCGCTATGCAGGGAGGAGGGGTGAGCTGGTGCAGCAGGGCAGTTGTAGCAGGTGGGTTTTGGCGCGCAGGGACGTTATTTATTAAACTAAGCGGCGCCGCTTTGCCTGAGGGTGATGATAGGCTTGCGGCCGCCGCGTTCACTGCTGGGGGCGGGTGTGGGGACGCCACAGGGTGATTCGCGCGCGCCCGCCGTGCACGAGGAACGCGTGCACGCCGGGCGCGCGCGCGCCCCGCGCGCATGCGCAGTGGGGAGCTACATGCAGGGCTGAGAAGCTCCGGAGGGCGGATTGTGCGGGCAGGCCGCCCGCCGGCCGGAGCGTGCGGTTGAGCCTCAGGGGGAGGGGAACGCTGCTCACCCAATATAGCAGCAAGCCACGCATCTCCCTCCCTCCTGAGTCTGTCCCTGACAGCCTGATTGAGCAAATCGGTCATCTCTCACCGGGAAGGCTGCTGACAGCACCGTCCGGATCTCACAAGGTGAGGAGAGACCGGATCCCGGAAAAGAGGGAATATTTATAGGGGGGAAGAAAGGGATTATGGGAACATTCCCATTGGACAAACCCTTTGGAAGGGGAGGAGGGAGAATCGGACATGCGAGGGGGACTTAACCCCTTACTACCCGGGCACAGCAGTCAGGGTGCATTCAGTAAAACACTGACATGCCCCTGAATAACCAGTACTTAGAAAGGGGAGGGGGGGGGGGGTGATAAGTTCCTAAAAGGATAAACTCTCAAGATGGAGGATATAGGTGTATATACATATATATATACATACACATACATATACATATACACATATATACATATATATTTATGTACACACATACACACAGAAATGTATTAATTCTCTGGGGCAAGGGGTGAATCAGAGAGCAAAAAGAGCCCTTGTTAAATGATACCAGGGACAGTAGCTGTGACAGGGATAACCATATGCAGGTCTATTAAGCTGGGTTCACACTAAGCGACAGCGACAACGACGTCGCTGTTACGTCACCATTTTCGGTGACGTAACAGTGACCTTGTAAGTCGCTGTTATGATCGCTGCTTAGCTGTCAAACACAGCAGAAGCAGCGATCATAACGTCGCTGTGCTACATGTGCAGAGAGCAGGGAGCCGCGCTTAGCGCTGGCTCCTTGCTCTCCTAGGTACATGTCGCGGGCGGGGAGGAGGGTGTCAGCACACCGCGCTCACCCCTTCTGCTCGGGTCCGGCAGCTGCTCCTGGTGGCTCGAGCCGTGGGCCGGATCCCGGGGTTTCTCGAGCGACACTCCTCGCCCGTGAGTGAAAGGGGGTGTTTGTTGGGTGTGGGGATTGTTATAGTTCGTGACGCCACCCACGGTTGTGGTGATTGCACCACCGCTGCTCAGTGTGGGGGTCCCGGGGATGGTGATGCGGAGCAGCCAGGTGTTGTGTTGCCCCTCCGTGGGTAGGGGTTGGTGATCCCGGGGCCCGGTGATGAGATGTGAAGTGTAGGGCCTGGAGGGCGCAGGGACGCGGGGGCAGCGCTGTGCCTTGCGGCACTGTGGTACTCACTCAGCCTGACACACGGACACAGTTTGTACGGTAAACCAACGGCTGGTAGGACGGTCCCACAGACGGCTGCACCTGCACTCCCGGTAGGTGACGGTGATGTCTCTCTTCCTTGCACCTGTGTTGACTGATGGTAGCGGTGGATTCCCTCCGGTTACCCGCTCCCCGACTGCAATCTGGGCCGGAGGAGCTCTACACTTTGCCCGCAGGCGCTGGCCCTGGGGAAACTGGTGCCCTGGCGGTGGCGGTGTCTCCCCGGTAATGGTCGGGCTGTTGCCGTCAATCGGGACTTGGTTGTTGGGGGAGCTGCGTCCCCGTCACTGACGGATTTGGCAAATCTGGCGACTCCTAGCCTTGCCGGGGTCCGAGAGGCCCCTGCCCTGGTGCTGACTGTCCTTCGGAACACTGCTCCAGACCACCGGGCACACAGCCAACGGGGTCCTTCCAGGAACTTCCAAACGGTCCCCCTCCAGACAGTCACCGCCGTTGCTGACCTTGCTGTTCTGGCCCTCACTAAGATGGACCCTTCAGGCTGTCTTTCTCTTCTGTCACTTTACTTGCTTTTCCTCCTTTACTACTTTCACTTTCTTAACTCCTCCACTTTAGCTCCTCACACTTGCCCTGCCTGGGCTATCTGCCTGGTTACTTCCTGCCTCCAGAGCTGTGAGCTCCTTGGTGGGCGGAGCCAACCGCCTGGCCCACCCCCTGGTGTGCATCATCAACCTCTGGAGGAAGGCAACAAGGATTTGTGGTTAGCTGTGATGTGCCTACCTGGAGTGTGGGGTGTGGTGGTGTTGTGACCTGTGTCCCCTGGCTTGCCCAGGGCGACACATACAGTACACATCGGGTTAATTACCCGATGTGTACTGCAGCCACATGTGCACAGTGCAGGAGCCGGCGCTGGCAGCAAGAGTGGAGGCTGGTAACGAAGGTAAATATCGGGTAACCAGGGAAAGGTCTTCCCTTGGTTACCCGATGTTTACGCTGGTTACAGCTTACCGCAGCTGCCAGACGCCGGCTCCTGCTCCCTGCTCGCTTCATTTCGACGCTCTCTCGCTGTCACACACAGCGATGTGTGTGTCACAGCGGGAGAGTGACGACCAAAAAACGAAGCTGGACATTCAGCAACGACCGGCGACCTCACAGCAGGGGCCAGGTCGTTGCTGGATGTCACACACAGCGACAGCGACGGGACGTCGCTGCAACGTCACCGAAAATGGTGACGTAGCAGCGACGTCGTTGTCGCTGTGTGTGACACCAGCTTTAGTCATGTAATGAGATTAGAGTTAATGTAAACACTGCAGCCCTGTCAGGTGCTACTATGATAATTACTGCTGCATAGACTGAATGCCCTAATCAGAGGCACAGGCATAAAACAAAGCCTGTGATCTGTATACTGACATGGTATCAGGAGCACTGGTGAGAGCAGAGAAGTACAAGCAGGCACATTACCTAATAGCTGCAAATGCCACCAGACACTGATACAGGATTGTGACGCTCCCTGACGCTGGCGCTTCCTTCTTCAAAGGGGGGAGGCGGGAACATATGCTCCCTATTTATATTGAACTCTGAGACAGGGATGATATGATTGTTTGGATTGTGACGCCTATTGTCCAGCTCCGGCTGTGTCTTTTGAGATCAAATGGTTTTTAATTAATAAAATATTTTGTATGTATTATAGACCCTTGTATTCGTTTTTTTCTTTTTTGGTCTTATTTAATGCATGTGGATGGTATTTATATATGGGTTTAATGTACTTAGGCGGGCTTTGCACACTACGACATCGCAGGTGCGATGTCGGTGGGGTCAAATTGAAAGTGACGCACATCCGGCGTCGCAGTCGATATCGTAGTGTGCAAATCCTTTTTGATACGATTAACGAGCGCCAAAGCGTCGTTATCGTATCATCTGTGTAGGGTCCGACATTTCCATAATGCCGCTGCAGCGACAGGTACGATGTAGTTCCTCGTTCCTGCGGCAGCACACATCGCTGTGTGTGAAGCCGCAGGAGCGAGGAAGGACGAAGGTGGGCGGGATGTTTACATCCTGCTCATCTCCGCCCCTCCGCTACTATTGGCCGCCTGCCATGTGACTTCGCTGTGACGCCGCACGACCCGCCCCCTTAGGAAGGAGGCGGGTCGCCGGCCAGAGCAACATCGCAGGACAGGTGAGTGCATGTGAAGCTGCCGTAGCGATAATGTTTGCTACGGCAGCTATCACAAGATATCGCTGCTGCGACGGGGGCAGGGACTATCGCGCTCGACATCGCAGCATCGGCTTCCGATGTCGCAGTGTGCAAAGTACCCCTTAGAGTTGCTTTACTAGTGCTGCAATTTTTGTCTATGCGCCTGCTAAATATTATAATATATTATAGCTGCAGTCTCGGTTTAAATCTTTGGTGCGCTTGCGTTATATTCTGTATACTATTATAATTCCTTGTGGAATCGCCGTTATCATGGTGCTAAACAAAGCGACACCATGTGATTCTGGACGGTACTTTACTCTGTTCTCTGGAATAATGGGCGTGTTTACAGCTATCGTCATTATCATGTGACTCGGGCTATTTTTTCATCCAGCCTGATCTTCCTGCGTCCCACTGTGGAACGCTGAAGTCAATCCTCCACAAGTCCCTGTCTGATCTCACATGCGTCACTATTATGTGACTCGTATTTTGAATCATTCTACTGCGACCATGTGCGTTCCACTCTGGAACGCGGAAATCAGACGCAACTAATACCGGATATGATCTCAGATGCGACAGTCACATGGAACTGACGCCATGATGTGTATATGTAAGCGTATGTTATGCGACAAATGCAGGTAATTAAGTGTTTATTGACAGACATATGCAGATAAGTAACAATCATCCCAGTAGGTATATAGTTGTGGGTGGGCTAACCTTCAGTGTACCACCGTCTATCATTGCATACACAGGTTTTTGGACCTGATCCAAGCTGTACCTATGACTACCACTGCAGGTTGATATACAGACATTTTTCTCTCTCCCCTGATGAACTCTCTTTATTAAGAGGGAAACTCGTTGGGAGAGCGTTTTCTTTTTGATGAGGTTGCGGGGCAGACAGCTCACTAGGGTGCTGCCCTTGTTAGGGCGGAAGCTATACATGGGGCACGACAGGGGTTTTTGTACATGACAGTTTGAGGATTTACCCCGGTGTTTCCAGCCCGCCTTCCTTTCTTATATGCTTGGTATCCTTGCCTGTGGAGAAAAATCGGGTGAGATTATTCCATTTTGTTTCTTTGGCACCTTATATATATTTTGCACTTGCACTTTGTTGTTTTTTTTATTGATAAATAGTAAAAGTTAAGTTTTAGTCCCTGCTATTGTTACTGCCAACAGTCCTCCTAGACTGCATCTGTTACATTCATGTCCAATGTTCCTAATACCGGTCCCCAACTCCTGTGGTCCTGGACCACCGTCTGTGACCCAACCTGTCGCCTCCCTGGGAGCTCCAACTCCCAGCTCCTCATACTCTGAGGGCTACTCTAGACTGACTTGATCCCCTCCCACCAGTCTGCCTGACCCCTAGGTGGGCGGCCGTGCTCCAACTTGACCAACCCACTGGTGTGTCTGTCCAGTTCTGGTGTGAGGTGTGGTTGGAATTTGTAGTGCAGGTGTTAGTGACACTGTTGATGGGAACCTGGAACCATGGGGGGTAGGCCCTGCACCCTGGGGTACAGGATGCAGTTCCCTCTAGCACCCTGATGTAGTCAGGGGCGCTACAACTCCTCCGACTACTACTCTCAACTCTCCTTACTCCACTACTTCTCTCTTCACTGACTCAAACTTGACTAA
The DNA here is from genome assembly GCF_048569485.1 of Anomaloglossus baeobatrachus. Classification (NCBI taxonomy): domain Eukaryota; kingdom Metazoa; phylum Chordata; class Amphibia; order Anura; family Aromobatidae; genus Anomaloglossus; species Anomaloglossus baeobatrachus. Next base: position 111,246,885 of record NC_134361.1, on the reverse strand, counting down.
ACACTTCCTTCCGCCAACTTCCCAACTGACCACTGGCCCTTCCCCCTTGCTGCGTCTCTCCCTACAGATTGGGTGGCGACCACCCAATCAGTCCCCATCCCTTTTACCTGTTACTAGACAGTCTCCCAGTCTAGTGTTGGGCTTGTGTATGTGGCCTGAGGGTGCTGGTGTGTTGACAGGCACGGGGTTTGGGTTTCCACATTCACACTTTGCGGCACCTGGTACCGCAGGGGTGCTACAATTGCAGGCTGTAAGCTTTCTTGAAGAGATGTGTTATGTTACATTTAAAAGTTTTAAATGTTGGAGACAATCGCACATGTTGGGGCACAGAATTCCAGAGGATGGGGGACACACAGAGAAGGCTTAGAGGATATTGAGTGAGGAATGAACAAATTTGAAGCAGAAAATGAGGTCTTAGAAGGACCAGAGATTATGTTTAGGAGGATATTAGGAGATTGTCTTGGAGATATATAGGGGAGACAGATTATGGACATTTTTGTAGGTCAATGTCACTAGTTTGAACTGGATACATTGGTGACTTGGAAGCCAATGAAGGGATTTGCAGATGAGTGAAATAGAAGAGTAGCGAGGAGAGAAGTGGATTAGTCAGGAGAGAAGCCCAGATAGAGCAGACCGGCAGCCCAACGCGGGGGACAGGGTGTCCGCCAAGAACCCATTGAAGTCCCACGGGTCAGCGTCTGCGGGAAACGGCTCCCTCTGCGTCCAAAACTGCAGGGGAGCGGATTTCTCCTGTTTCACGCGTGGTTAATCCATACACCACAAAACACGAGTGCAGGAGGAAGGGCCCCTACACTGCCAACTCGTGTGCGGGACCAGCACACCCCTCCAGAGGCAACCGGCATCCGGCCTTGGTTTACAATACAGACTTGGTGTGATTTCTTCCTCATTGTGAGTACACCGGTGTCATCTGGTCCAACCTGCCGACAGTGCCCCAGCCCTGCTCCTTACCTACCCCTGGGCCCCGGGACCACACCTTTCCCCCACCTGTAGAGGGGATACCACCTTGCTGCCCTCACGTCATCGGTCCCGGACGCCGACCCCGAGAGGCAGCGGCGGTGCCACCATCCCATCACCGCAACTCACGGGTGGCGTCACAGACAATCTCCACTGTAAATACCTCCCTTTTTCACTGTGTGCGAGGACGGGTGGTTGCACGAGCCCCGGGTCCGGCCACCACTCGAGCCCAGGGCATGATCCCGGATCCGAGCGCCACTTGAGCAGCCCCGGTTGCCGCAGCGGAGGCGGCACACGTCCGCGACATTAAAATCATTGTAGTCAGCAGTAGATCATTCCAATGAACGTGCAGGGGACTAAATTCATGCTGTATGGGGACAGGACATTCATATTAATGAGCATTCAGTCTCCATATAGTTTGTACCACCCCTGTGTAAATGAGACATTAAACAAGTACCCATTGACTTATTTATAGCTGATGTGCACTGTTTATGGGCACTAATCCGGGCATTTGAATGAACCTTTGGGACAGATTTCCAGCTTCTAGTTACTGTTAACTAACGGAAAAAAGGAACCAGTAATGTTGCTTAGAGGAAATGTGAAGTCCAGTTTGTTTATTTCAAAAAGGAGGAACTGGTGACAAGCGTGTTTATGTAATTGCTAGCTATGTACCACAAGAGAGTTTATATCAAGTATGTATTTCTAAAGGAAATTACATTTTCTGAAAGTGCACCAATGGAAATACTTTTTGTTCACATCATCTTGTTGTAGCCTGCCCACTACTGGCGAACAAGGTTATTGCAAAAAACGATACATTTCATATCTACCTTAGGTATCCAAATACCTTACACATTTATATTAGATGATGCAAAATCTCTCACAGGGTGAATCCTATGCTTAGTGTTGCATTGGGAGTGTTAAAGGGAACCTGTCCATGTTGTACATACGAATAGAAAAAAGGAGAACAAGAAGGATTGAAACCAAGGATATAGTGAAAAAAGATTAAATTTTATTAAACATTTTAGTAAGCAAAACTTGTGATTGATACAAAATAGAATTAAAACTTGAAAGATCAGGTACAGAGACAATAGTGGCTAATATTTTGTGAAAACCTGCACTGAGTGGACAAAAACGAGAGTAGAGCCCCCTCTCCCAGCCAGCGTGACCTCTGACAAAGTGTGATTATTTATATGTAAATATATATCATAGAATGTAGTATTAAATATCAGAATGCCTTTATGTTATAAAAAAAGGGAGGAAACTTATATCTTCCGTTATGGGTTAACATCCAAGATGGATGGAAAAATATCACAGATATCATATCTCAAATATGGCTGTCTGAATCAGCATGTTAAATATAACTAAGGCTAGGTTCACACTTCCGTTAAATTGTATCAGTCACAATCCACTGCTCTGGTAAACAACGGAATCCGTTTGGCGGATTCCGTTGTTCCCATTGACTTGTATGAGCGGCAGATTGTGATTGATGATGCTGCGTTACACCCTCCGGCCGACTGATCAGTCGTGGAATGACTGACCGCGGGGCGGAAGGAACGCAGCCTGTAACGTTTTTTGAGCAGCGCAATCCGTAGGATTTTGCTGCGCATGCTCTCTCTGGCTCCCTGCACACGTAACCAGGATACACATTGGGTTACTAAGCAATGCGCTTTGGTTAGTTACCCAATATTTACACTGGTTACGTGTGCAGGGAGGCCGACACTTCCCCGCTTGGCTCCGCCCCCTCCCACACTCCGCATGTGTACACACACTCACTCACACACTTACACACTCACCTGTCCCCAGCCCTGCAGTCTCTGCGGCACTGACGTCCTCAGCGCCACGGCCCCGCTCGGCTCCGCCCCCCTCACGCTCCACACCTTCACGCTCCGCCCCCTCACACTCCGCCCCCGCACACAACGGAGTCCGACAATGAATTCTGTTCTTTGTCATCCATTGTACAACGCATCAGTCACATGCGTCAAGCAACGCATGTGACTGATGCAAAACAACGGAAATGTGAACCTAGCCTAAGGCCAAAAAATATTGAATGTATTTTGTTAACTATCAATAAATCAGTATATGTGTGCAGCGGTTAGAAAAACTATCAACATGCCTAATAAATGGCTATGCACTGTATACATAACAGTGGCATGGAGAAAGGCCAATAGTAAAGGATACTGCCCCTGGAAAAAGCAGTTTTGCGAAACGATCGTTAAGGATCCCCCCTCCCATCCACTGTGACCACTCATCACTGCAGGTATCACTATTGTCTAACTTTAACAAGTCTCTTTATTGTTTGCCCTTTCTTCTCACTAAAAGAGAATTGCATTTCCTCCCTTAAGGCCCCTTTCACACGTCAGTGATTCTGGGACGTTTGTGCTTTTTTTTAAACGTACCAGAATCACTGACATACGCAGACCCATTATAATGAATGGGTCTGCTCACACATCAGTGATTTGTCACTGCACGTGTCTCCGTGCAGCGTACCCGCGTGTCCGTGATTGCTGCACGGAGACATGTCAATTTATTTCTGGCATCACTGATGTCCCACGGACCACGCAGTAGTGTGGTCCGTGAAACACGTGCCAGAAAAAAACGTGCATTTAAAATAATAAACATTTTAACTCACCAGGCGTCCAGCGATGTCCTCTGCAGCCCGTTCTCCCTGCTCCTTCTGTGCCGGCTGATTACTGTCGCGCATATTCATTATGCACGACACAGCCGACCCGGAAGCAGCTGCTGCAGGGGTCAGAGCCGGCCGGATGCTGCGTCGCGGGAGCGATCAGCACCATGGACAGCGGGAGCGGGCGCAGGTGAGTTGGTTTCTAAGTGCAATCACAGGCCACGGATAACGGAGCCCGGATTGCACTTAGACAACCCACGTGTGCCGTGATTCACGGCACACGCAGGGACATGTGTGTGTTTTACACGCCAGTGAAAAACGTCACTGTTTTTCACTGACGTGTGAAACGGGCCTAAGGCTGTGTGCGCAAGTTGCGTTTTTTCATGCGTTTCCGCAGCGTTTTCAACTGCAGCATTTTAGTGCAAAAATGCATGCGTTTTAGTTGCAGAAAATTTCTCAATCTCTGCATTTAAAGAAGCAACATGTCAATTGTTTTTGCCATTTTGGCAGCGTTTTGCTAACATTAGAGTCAATGTGAACTTTCAAGATGCCACCTATATCAAAATCCTAGCGCTTTACATGCTTTTTTGACATTATATTGAGGTCATGATATGTCCCTTTACACACACACATAGTCCGACAATTAAATTAATGAAAATCAATAATTTAACGTTATTTGAAACATAACTATTAGATCACAGTTATCATTTTAATAAAATAAGCTATTTTGTGTATGATTTTAAACATGATTTTTGTTATAATTTTTTTCCTTTTTTTTGATAGTGTTTGAATGTTTAATCTTTATTTAATAGTGTATTTGTATTGAAAACGCATCTGACTTTAAGCAATGAAAAAGCATGTAAATCGCGGTAAAAACGCGTCCAAAACGCGGTAAAAACGTAAGCGTATTTTTAGCGTTTTTTTGGTCAAAACCAAATTTGACAAAGACAATTTCTGCCAGAGGATGCGTTTACAGCTGCAAGTAATTCAACGCAAAGTGCGCACATAGCCTTAAAAAAGGGAGGAAACTTATGGGTTAACTGATAGGCGAACATCAAATATGGATAGAAAAATGTCACGGATATCATATCTCAAACATGGCGGTCTGAATCAGCATGTTAAATATAACCAAGGCCAAAAAATATTGAATGTATTTTGTTAACTATCAATAAATCAGTATATGTGTGCAGCGGTTAGAAAAACTATCAACATGCCTAATAAATGGCTATGCACCGTATACATCACAATGGCGTGGAGGAAGGCCAATAGTTAAAGGATACTGCCCATGGAAAAAGCGGTTTTGCGAAACGATCGTTAGGGATCCCCCCTCCCATCCACCGTGACCACTCATCACTGCAGGTATCACTATTGTCTCACTTTAACAAGTCTATTTATTGTTTGCCCTTTCTTCTCACTAAAAGAGAATTGCATTTCCTCCCTAACATGGGTAAATCCTGCACCCAGTGATATCTCTGTATTACACTCTGTGAACTGTCGGTTTTCTTATATACTCTTCCATTCGTTAACTATTGGCCTTCCTCCACGCCATTGTGATGTATACGGTGCATAGCCATTTATTAGGCATGTTGATAGTTTTTCTAACCGTTGCACAAATATACTGATTTATTGATAGTTAACAAAATACATTCAATATTTTTTGGCCTTAAGGCCGCTTTACATACTGCTTTATCGGTACCGATATCGCCAGCGTGCGTACCCGCCCCCATCGGTTGTGCGACACGGGCAAATCTCTGCCCGTGTCGCACAACAAAGCCCAGACCCGTCACACTACTTACCTTCCCTGTGACGTCGCTGTGACCAGCGAACCGCCTCCTTTCTAAGGGGGCGGTTCATTCAGCGTCACAGCAGCGTTACTGAACCGCCGCCCAATAGAAGCGGAGGGGCGGAGATGAGCGAGACGAACATCCCGCCCACCTCCTTCCTTCCGCATTGTGGCCGGGACGCAGGTAAGGAGAGCTTCCTCGTTCCTGCGGTGTCACACGGAGCGATGTGTGCTGCCGCAGGAGCGAGGAACAACTTCGTTACTGCTGCAGTAACGATATTTGAGAATGGACCCCCATGTCACCGATGAGCGATTTTGCACGTTTTTGCAACGATGCAAAATTGTCACACGCAACGGCATCGCTAATGCGGCCGGATGTGCGTCACAAATTCCGTGACCCCAACGAGATCACTTGAGCGATGTCGTAGCGTGTAAAGCCCCCTTTAGTTACATTGACATCCTGATTCAGACAGCCATGTTTGAGATATGATATCCGTGATATTTTTCCATCCATCTTGGATGTTAACCCGTAACGGGAGATATAAGTTTCCTCCCTTTTTTTTTACAACAGAAAGGCATTCTGATATTCAATACTACATTCTATGAGATATATTTACACATAAATAATGTTCACATTTTTTCAGAGGTCACGCTGGCTGGGAGAGGGGGCTCTACTCTCGTTTCTGTCCACTCAGTGCAGGTGTTCACAAAATATTAGCCACCATTGTCTCTGTACCTGATCTTTCAAGTTTTAATTCTATTTTGTATCAATCACAATTTTTGTTTACTAAAATATTTAATAAAAATTAATCTTTTTTCACTATATCCTTGGTTTCCGTTCTTCTTGTTCTCCTTTTTTATATAATGTCTATTGAAGAACATACCCACTCGGGGGCCACTACGTAGCGGTACCCCGGTGTTTATTTCGCAGTATCATGGCCTTCCGTTGTATTTAATATTGTACATACAGTCTGATCTTGGACAGCTCGATATAGAGAAAGGGAAGCTGAGTGGACTGATAAGTGGGATTGTTGAAAAAGATTCAATATAACTTATATTTTCATTGAAATCCAGGTGGTTCACGTATATGAGTCCAGTGGGTGGTCCTACTAATGACTGACCGCTCTCTCTGCATGCATACTCATACTGGAAAGACTGTAAATCACTTATTAAGACCGCCCACTGGACTCATGCATACAAACACAGGGGATTTAATGAATAAAATGCAACATTTTTGCCCAAAATAAAGTATATAAATCAGATCACCTCCTCTGTGATACAATATCCTGCCTACAGATCAGGTGCCTTTCTCAACATGACCAGTTCAATGTAATTGTCTTTTCGGGAGAAATCTGCCGCAGAATTGTCTGTATCGGCTTCTAGCTCCTCCCTCTCCATAGAACCTTATGAGCACCAACTGTCATCTATCTCAATAATAGGAAAATATCTTCACTGATTACAGATCTTACAGCTTTTGCCAATAAATTGAGATTAAGAAATCAATCAAGGAAGAGAAAGAAATATATTTTTCTGATAAGAGAAATTACGAAGTTCTTCATTTTTACAAATACTACTGATATATAAAATATCAATTAATAGGACATTATTCTTTAAAGGGAATTTGTCACCAGGTTTTTTTCACCTATTCTGAGAGCAGCATAATGTAGAGACAGTGACCCTGATTCCAGGATGTGTCACTTACTGGGCTGCTTAGTGTAGTTTTGATATAATCACTAATTAATCAGCAGTAGATTATCATTAGAGGACTACTTGTCCTGCTGCCAGGTAGTCCAGCATATTCATGAGTTCTGTATAACTGCTAGATCTGCAGCAGAGAAAACAGTGATTTTATCAAAATGACAGTAAACAGCTCAGTAAGTGACACATTACTGGAATCATGGTTTCTGTCTCTATATTATGCTGCTCTCAGATGGGGGAGCAAAAACTGGTGACAGATTCCCTTTAAGTAAAATAGATTGCAAATGTAGAAATAACGTTTTACACATTCTGGATTTGAAGTTAGATGAATTTACCCTAATTATTTTTCTATTTTTGGTGGCTTTGCCAGGGTCGAAATCACAAAATGAAATGTACTCACTCTCCCCATCCTCATCGCTCCATTTCCACCGCTTCCCCTGTGCTTGTTGACTTAAGCCCGCTTTACATGCTGCGATCTCGCTACCGAGATCGCTAGCGTGCGTACCTGCCCCATCGTTTGTGCGTCACAGGCATATCGCTGCCCGTGGCGCATAACATCAGGCGAACACGTCACACATACTTACCTGCCTAGCAACATCGCTGTGACCGGCGAACCGCCTCCTTTCTAAGGGGGCGGTTCGTTCGGCGTCACAGCGACGTCACTAAGCTGCCGCCCAATCAAAGCGGAGGGGCTGAGATGAGCAGGACGAACATCCCGCCTACCTCTTTCCTTCCTCATTGCTGGCGGACGCAGGTAAGGAGGGGTTCCTCATTCCTGCGGTGTCACACATAGCGATGTGTGCTGCCGCAGGAACGACGAACAACATCGTACCTGCAGCAGCAACGACAATTGAGATTAGGGAGGCATGTCACCGATTAGCGATTTTGAACGTTTTTGCAACGATTCAAAATCGCTAATAGGTGTCACACGCAACGACATCGCTAACGCGGCCGGATGTGCATCACAAATTCCGTGACCCCAACGAGATCAGTTGAGCAATGTCGTAGCGTGTAAAGCCACCTTTAGTGATTGAACCTGTTCCTACCAGGTCCCCACAAGCTGAAACTCACCAGAGAATGGGCTGAATGACCCAGTCATTGCCTCTAATGAGCAGAGACAGCATTATAATCTATCCTAAAAGTGTCATGTTGAAATGTTATGTATATATGTGTTTTATATCATTGGGTCCATTCTGAATCGTTTTTGTTAGGTCTGATTCTGACTGTGCTTTGATAAAGTATTCATACCCCATGAACTTTTCCACATTTTTTTTCACATTACATTCACAAATTCAATGTATTTTGGGGAATTTTATGTTATATACCAACACAAATTAACAAGTATTTGTGAAGTGTAAAGGAAATGATACACAGTTTTCTAAATATTTACAAAATATAAATCTGAAAGTTGTGATGTGCATTTGTATTCGGCCCCCTTTGTATCACCTCCTTTCACTGCATTTACTACTGCAAGTCTTTTGGAGAATGTCTCTACCATATTTGCACATCCAGAGGATGAATTTATAGAGCATCCATTGTAGCTCTGGCAATGTGTTTAGGGTCGTTCTCCTGCTGGAATGTGGACCTACGCCCCAGTCTCATGTCTATAGCAGCCTCTATCAGGTTTTCCTCCATGATTGCCCTGTATTTAGCTCCATTTTCCTATCAACTCAACTTTCCTGGTCACATCTGGCTACTTCTGGGAACAGCTAATCAGTGGGGATGCCGGGTCCCACACTCCCCCCCCCGATCTAATATTGATGACCAATCCGAAGGATATTCTTCAAAATAAAAGTGGTGGACATCCCTTCTAATAACTCATATGTAAAGAGGTTTTACTCAATTGGATCAGCAGCAGTACTTTTAAAAAACTCTCCACTTTTTTACCAATCTTATTCTTTTTCCGTGCTGTCAGCTCTCCCGATGTCTGTGTCAGTAAATATTTGCATTTCCCATTTAATGAGAACTCTAGAGAACCTTTTCTTAGAATGTTGGCTTGTGCTGTTCTTCTATTATTCCTTCTGAATAAACTGACAACCGAATGTTACCATGTCTGTTGTCACTAGGGCACCCATTCTACATGGCATTCTGACAAAGTATAGGGGTAACGCCAATTATTTTTTATGTATACAATTCCAGATGTATAGCACAGGTTTCAATAAAATATGCTTTAAAAAATGTTCTTCAATGGAGGGTGCAAGTATATATATCGAAAACAGCATGTGTCATTAGCACACTGAGTTTCCTGTTAAGAATGTTCATAAAAAAGAGAGCAGGTATCACAAAACAAATGAATAATATAACAACTCAATATGTGTGTAACGGGGTGCCAGGGGCGCCTCTGGGATTGTAGTCGTGGCCCCTTCTGTCAGGCTTACCCCTGGCTCCGCCGTCACTATCGGGACGGGAGATGTCTTGGTGGGGCAGAGTGTGGTGGTGCAGATGTCGTCCGACGTATAAACACTCTCCAGGCATGGTTCGATGCAAATAAAAGACATTCTTTATTTCACAACTCTTTCCAAAAACCGGCAGTTACAGATGACTTCACGTTCTTTTCTTAGCTGGGGAAAGCCTGCCCTGATGTCTCCTCCAGTGGGGATGTGCCCGGCTACTCTACTTCACCTGGCTCCCACTTATGGCTACCCACAGCCCGGACCCACACCGGGACTGCTTCGCACTATGAGGTTCCGCCCGCTCCTTTTCTCTCCGGCTTCCCTGTTCTTCCAGCTCCCTTCTTTCTTTCTTTCTTTCTGCCCACTCAGCTCCACACTCTGCCCCTGGCTGTTTCTTCTCTCCCGTCCCGGACACAACTGCCTTCCACACACACACACTTCTCTCTCTAAGCTGCCGGCTCCTCCTCCCTCCTCTACAGTTTCTATGGGGACAGCATTAACCACTTCAGAGAAAACCTGTGCTTCCTTGTAAGGGGTCTGCCCACCCCTTACATACCTCCCCTCTTTAAGCCTAAGCCTCCCGGCAAGGCACAAATCTAAAATCACATTTTAAAACTAAACAAAGTCATTTTAATGAAACTGCGAACATGTTCACCTGAGGGCACCCGCAAGGGCACACCAGTCCAGCGCCCGGAGTTCCTCCTGGAAGCTCCCGGTCTTAGTCGTGCCCGGAGGCCGTCGGCAGGCACTCCCGGTCTTAGTGGAGTTTCTGCCTGGAGGCTTTTGCAGCACTCCCGGTCTTAGACGTTAGCTGGCAGGAACACAACTCGGCAAAAATCTTCTTAACGACGCGGAGGGAGCCCCTGGCTCAGTCCAGCATCAGGCTCTCTTCCGGGCTCAGCAACTTGAACGGTTACAAACAACACACCTTCTTCCGGCTCAAAACAACGCCGGTGTTGAACAAAAACAGGCCCGCCATCTTCCGGTCTTGAAAAGTCACTCCGGATGATATGCACGTTGCCATTCGGCTCGTTGGGCCTGCACGTACTCCGACAGGGACTGTCCGGGCAACCGGCGCAGCCTCAGGAAGGGCTCGTAGTTGGCGGGTTGCTCCAACGTCTCGGGTGGGAGAGTTCAGCTAGCACCGGTCTTTGCTGCGACCGCCGCCGGTATTGGCATTCCTCCCACTCGATTTCCTGTTGCCACTGTGCGGCCTCTTGTGTAGTGGGCCGCTCCGGTCCTCCTGGGAGCTCCATCTTGCTCGGAGTCAGCGTTTCTGGTAATGGCGTCGGGGTCAGTGGAGATGCTGGAGGAAGTGGAGGCGGGCTTACTTTTCCCGCTCTTGGGTATACTCCACCCCCAGTCTCACACATCAGGTCGACCCCTACGCGGCGGTTCTTCTTTTTCTCTGGAACACCGCCCACTTCACATATCTTCCTTCGTGCCCTGGGACCGGCACCTCCCCTCTTTGGGCGGAGTACTCCGAACTTCTTTTTCGGCACCGGCCAGCCCCAGGCTCTTCTTTTGGCGCCAATTCTGCGCGCGCTTTCTGTGTCTTCACAGACAACGGCCATCTTGCCGCCATCTTGTGCCCGGTCCAACACCTTAGGCACTTCTTCCTCTTCCCACCATGGGATCGGGACTCTTTTCCAATAATCTGGATCCAATGTCCTCGGCATCACTTGATCTCCTTCTTCTTGGAGCGGGACCCCTTGCATATGATCCGGATCCTGCCGACTACGCCAAATGTAACGAGGTGCCAGGGGCGCCTCTGGGATTGTAGTCGTGGCCCCTTCTGTCAGGCTTACCCCTGGCTCCGCCGTCACTATCGGGACGGGAGATGTCTTGGTGGGGCAGAGTGTGGTGGTGCAGATGTCGTCCGACGTATAAACACTCTCCAGGCATGGTTCGATGCAAATAAAAGACATTCTTTATTTCACAACTCTTTCCAAAAACCGGCAGTTACAGATGACTTCACGTTCTTTTCTTAGCTGGGGAAAGCCTGCCCTGATGTCTCCTCCAGTGGGGATGTGCCCGGCTACTCTACTTCACCTGGCTCCCACTTATGGCTACCCACAGCCCGGACCCACACCGGGACTGCTTCGCACTATGAGGTTCCGCCCGCTCCTTTTCTCTCCGGCTTCCCTGTTCTTCCAGCTCCCTTCTTTCTTTCTTTCTTTCTGCCCACTCAGCTCCACACTCTGCCCCTGGCTGTTTCTTCTCTCCCGTCCCGGACACAACTGCCTTCCACACACACACACTTCTCTCTCTAAGCTGCCGGCTCCTCCTCCCTCCTCTACAGTTTCTATGGGGACAGCATTAACCACTTCAGAGAAAACCTGTGCTTCCTTGTAAGGGGTCTGCCCACCCCTTACATACCTCCCCTCTTTAAGCCTAAGCCTCCCGGCAAGGCACAAATCTAAAATCACATTTTAAAACTAAACAAAGTCATTTTAATGAAACTGCGAACATGTTCACCTGAGGGCACCCGCAAGGGCACACCAGTCCAGCGCCCGGAGTTCCTCCTGGAAGCTCCCGGTCTTAGTCGTGCCCGGAGGCCGTCGGCAGGCACTCCCGGTCTTAGTGGAGTTTCTGCCTGGAGGCTTTTGCAGCACTCCCGGTCTTAGACGTTAGCTGGCAGGAACACAACTCGGCAAAAATCTTCTTAACGACGCGGAGGGAGCCCCTGGCTCAGTCCAGCATCAGGCTCTCTTCCGGGCTCAGCAACTTGAACGGTTACAAACAACACACCTTCTTCCGGCTCAAAACAACGCCGGTGTTGAACAAAAACAGGCCCGCCATCTTCCGGTCTTGAAAAGTCACTCCGGATGATATGCACGTTGCCATTCGGCTCGTTGGGCCTGCACGTACTCCGACAGGGACTGTCCGGGCAACCGGCGCAGCCTCAGGAAGGGCTCGTAGTTGGCGGGTTGCTCCAACGTCTCGGGTGGGAGAGTTCAGCTAGCACCGGTCTTTGCTGCGACCGCCGCCGGTATTGGCATTCCTCCCACTCGATTTCCTGTTGCCACTGTGCGGCCTCTTGTGTAGTGGGCCGCTCCGGTCCTCCTGGGAGCTCCATCTTGCTCGGAGTCAGCGTTTCTGGTAATGGCGTCGGGGTCAGTGGAGATGCTGGAGGAAGTGGAGGCGGGCTTACTTTTCCCGCTCTTGGGTATACTCCACCCCCAGTCTCACACATCAGGTCGACCCCTACGCGGCGGTTCTTCTTTTTCTCTGGAACACCGCCCACTTCACATATCTTCCTTCGTGCCCTGGGACCGGCACCTCCCCTCTTTGGGCGGAGTACTCCGAACTTCTTTTTCGGCACCGGCCAGCCCCAGGCTCTTCTTTTGGCGCCAATTCTGCGCGCGCTTTCTGTGTCTTCACAGACAACGGCCATCTTGCCGCCATCTTGTGCCCGGTCCAACACCTTAGGCACTTCTTCCTCTTCCCACCATGGGATCGGGACTCTTTTCCAATAATCTGGATCCAATGTCCTCGGCATCACTTGATCTCCTTCTTCTTGGAGCGGGACCCCTTGCATATGATCCGGATCCTGCCGACTACGCCAAATGTAACGAGGTGCCAGGGGCGCCTCTGGGATTGTAGTCGTGGCCCCTTCTGTCAGGCTTACCCCTGGCTCCGCCGTCACTATCGGGACGGGAGATGTCTTGGTGGGGCAGAGTGTGGTGGTGCAGATGTCGTCCGACGTATAAACACTCTCCAGGCATGGTTCGATGCAAATAAAAGACATTCTTTATTTCACAACTCTTTCCAAAAACCGGCAGTTACAGATGACTTCACGTTCTTTTCTTAGCTGGGGAAAGCCTGCCCTGATGTCTCCTCCAGTGGGGATGTGCCCGGCTACTCTACTTCACCTGGCTCCCACTTATGGCTACCCACAGCCCGGACCCACACCGGGACTGCTTCGCACTATGAGGTTCCGCCCGCTCCTTTTCTCTCCGGCTTCCCTGTTCTTCCAGCTCCCTTCTTTCTTTCTTTCTTTCTGCCCACTCAGCTCCACACTCTGCCCCTGGCTGTTTCTTCTCTCCCGTCCTGGACACAACTGCCTTCCACACACACACACTTCTCTCTCTAAGCTGCCGGCTCCTCCTCCCTCCTCTACAGTTTCTATGGGGACAGCATTAACCACTTCAGAGAAAACCTGTGCTTCCTTGTAAGGGGTCTGCCCACCCCTTACATGTGAATTGTGGAATAAACTGTAGTGCTGATCCTGCTCTTAAGCTATATATAGTTGATGAAACTACATTTAGCCACTAAGAGGTGCTCTAGATTAACTAAGCGTTTCAAAAATTTTTGTGACACAATTATAGTCTTGATTGTCGTGACCGGTCATTTTCATTTAGCATGCAAATCTCCTATGGCAAACAATAAAAGCTGATTTTTCTGCATCTGCAAATCTTTTGCTGAGAACCAAAAAGTATGCAGATGTGCCACCCCCGTGCCAGCAGCCGCTGCTGCTCGGATCCGGACCTCCTAAGGGGGGTGGCTCGAGGGTCTCCGGACTCGGGGTCTCGCGGACACGCCGAATAAATGGGGGGACGTAGATGTACGGGCTAGGCCGTATTAAGTTCGTGACGCCACCCACGGTGTGTGGTGAGTTGGGACACCACCGCTGCTGTTATGGGGCACCCGGGGGAGATGTAGTGGCAGCTGGATGTTAACCCCCTTCGTGGGTAGGGATGGTTGCCCCGGGACCCAGTGTCTCTGTGCAGGGTATAGCGACGGCAAGGGGATGCTTGATTACTCACAGTCAATAAATCACACAAGTCTCTGGTAAACCAAGGTGCTGGTGGCCCTGCCGCGGCCGGTTGCATTCGGGTCTCCCGCCCGGGCTGGTGGTCTCTATCCTTTTCCTCTGCACTGACTTTGTGTAGGTGGACTTCCTAGTCTCTGAAACTCAGGAGTCCGCTAACGGCTGGATGTGGCCTGAGGAGCCGTGCCCGCAGATGCTGGCCCGTGGGATCTATGGGCCCTGGCGGTGACCTCTTATCCCTATCGGTGGGCTGTTGTCTTCTATGAGGGACTTTGGGTGGGGCAGGACCTATAATCCTGGCCTCAATCGGTTAATTAGCCAGGCCGCTTGTTTCCGGTCCTGGCTTCAGGGTCCGAGTACCCCCCTTTGTGCTCCGGTTTTCGGGTCGGTTCCCCGTGTCGGTACCGGCGGGATACAACCCTGTCCCGGTCCACCTCAATTCTGCCGAGCCGTCTTCCCGTCTCCTGCTGACGGAGAACACCGTCTGCCACCTAGCCAAGGTACCAGGGCTCCTACCCTTGCACCGTTCAACTTGAACTTTCTCTGCTGGAGCTACACTTAGCTCCAGCCCACACTCCTCTCCAAACTGAACTCCAAACTTCACTCTGCCTTAGACTGCTTGTTTTCCCACCCCGGGCTGTCTAGACCCCTGGGTGGGCGTGTCCAACTGCCTGGTCCCGCCCACTGGTGTGTCTCTTTTTCCCTAAGGGGGGTGACTAGGGTTTCAGATCGGCTGTGTGTTTCCTAAGTGGGGGATGGTGTTGTGCAGGGGCCTATCTGTGACTACCTGGTTTTGCCAGGGCGTCACATTCCCCCTTGGTTTAATACAGACCGTCCGCGGGCTGTCCGACCACCAACATTTATTGAACTGAACTGAAAAAGATGAAAAGGGTAAAACAGATTACACGTATACTAACATATTTACATTCAAGCATATGTGGTTTCTTCCCTTACGGGAGGCATTTTTCTTAAAGTTGCACATTAAAACCGGGACGGGACGGACCGGGTCCTTCTCACCTCTCCCCCACCCAAAACAACCTGCCCCCTGGTGCCACCACTAAGCACTGGTGCGCACCCCTTGCCCAAGTCCAGGACAGGTCCGGGTGTTGCCCATACAGGCCGGGTAAAAAGTTCCTTACCCGGCAGTATTTTTCAAGGGCCCCACGTCCAGGGGACCCCTGACCCGGAAGGTAGTCACCACTTTCGCTGGTGACAGGGCCTTGGCTGACTCTACCGCAGGCCCTTCCTCCAATCAGCCTCTCCAGAGACTGCGGCAGGTGAGAAGGTTGGTCAGGGATTATTTACAAGACACAAAAGTTTATTGGTTGGCCTGCAAGTTCATGGCTATTGTCTTTTTAACTGCAAACGGGAACTGTAGACGGTCCCAACTGGGAACTTAAACTGAAGGTAGCCAGGAACCACTACCTAAACATCACAATCTGGTGAAGATGGCGGAGAGGGGCGGGTGTGAAGCTGGGCGCCCATCCTCACCTGCTTTTTCACATCGAGGGCAAACTACCCCCTCTCTCCGCAATGCCGGGTGTACGTCACCAGCTCCTCGGGCTCCAGGTCCCGGTCTGGGTGGCCAACAGGCAGATGATGGGAAAAGTCCCTCCGGGATACAAAGATTTCAGCCTCCAGGCCCGGCTCATATATAAAGCACCACCCCTTTTGGGGGTTAAAGTGCCGGACCTGACCTTGATACGTCGGGCCCCTCGCCCGGAAAGTGGCGTTCCTCAGATGGTCCTTCTCGCTGTAGGTCCGGGACAGGACCTCCACCTTCCTTTTCTCCTGGGCGGCAATCTCCTTGCCCAGCTGGTGCCGCTGCCGCTCCCAGTACAGAGCATCTGCTGGCTGCTCAGTTTCCACCTGCGCAGGGGCCGGGCCCACCCGGAGTCCCTCCGTGCCGGCTACGACCGGCACCTTTTGGCAATGGAGGGCCCCGCTGTGACATGGCCCACTTTGCTACCCCGCAGGTGCATCCCTGTTGCGCTTCAGCCGAGGTCGGTAGTTTGGGAGCGGTCAGTGTCTCTGGCGGTGCTAGCTTCCGGTCGGGTACTGTCTCCGCTGTGGCCGGGCGGATTGCCGGGGCCATTGTCATCGTGGGCGTTTCTTCTTCCAGGACTGGACGGGACATCTTTCGGGCTGTGCGCTGGCGTGGAGCTGGCACGGGTGCCGGGGCGGTGACGGGCTTGCTGTCGGCGGCTTCCGCTGGCAGGTCCTCGGAGGCAGACAGAACGGATACCGCTGCCGGTGTTGGTGGCAGCGGACCGAGCGGGGTGTCAGCAACAGGTGCGAGCAGCGAGGGAG
Organism: Anomaloglossus baeobatrachus; assembly: GCF_048569485.1. Classification (NCBI taxonomy): domain Eukaryota; kingdom Metazoa; phylum Chordata; class Amphibia; order Anura; family Aromobatidae; genus Anomaloglossus; species Anomaloglossus baeobatrachus. The sequence goes on along the minus strand of NC_134361.1, from coordinate 111,230,329 downwards.
GCAGCGTGGCGGGCAGGGGCATACCGGGCCCCTCAGCCTGGTCGGCCGATCCCTGGGGTCATAGGGGTGTGGGTCGCTTACCCGCTCCTCCGAGGCTGCCTCCACTTCACGGGCCCGAACGGCTGGAGCTAACTCCGCCACCTCGGCCATCCATCGTTTGAGCAGAAAGCTCGCCTGCGCCTGGATCCGGCGGCACATACGCTCCGTCTGGGCTTCTACCCAGTTGGCTATTCCGGGCGCGGGCTCCTTCACTGCGGGCTTTCCAGACGGGTTGGCCATGCTGCACTGCTAGTATCCAGGAACGAGAAGGGTGGCAGGATCCTGGAGTCCCTGCCCTTTATCTGCTCGGTCACATGTTGCAGAATCCTCCCCCGCCCCCCTTGCTCTTTTTCCGGCACTCTCTTTTTCGGCTTGTTAGTTTCGTTTTACGACCTCGGGGTTCACCTTTCGGCCGTGTTACCAGGGGGCGGGGCTTCGGTTTTCGCGCCCTTTTCTCGGGGAAGAAGACGTTGGGCTGCAGTTTTCACGCCCAAAGATGGCGGCAAAAATGGCGACTTCTGAAAATTTCTCAACGGATCACCGCTGACTGTCTAAGGCGCACTTCCACCAGGTAAGTGGATGGGTAAGTAATCTGCTGTGTGTTTCCTAAGTGGGGGATGGTGTTGTGCAAGGGCCTATCTGTGACTACCTGATTTTGCCAGGGTGTCACACAGATACTTCTATTTTCTGGACGCCCCTACGTATATTTAATAGGGTTGAATCATCTATGTCTGACCCACCAGTCTCTCTTCTGGTTAATATGATGAGCTAAGTTGAGTGTCTGTTGGCATCATCTGTGACGCAGAACATTAAGGGGAACCTGTTATCAGATTTGGAGTAAACCTGCAGCCACCACCAGTGCGCTCTTATATACAACATTCCAGAATACTGTATAAAAGAGCCCAGGCCGCGCTGTAAAACATAAAAAACACTTTTACAATACTCACCTGGGGGGGGGGCAGTCCAGTCCGGTCCAATAGTTGTCGCTGCTCTACGGTCTGGCGCCTCCTTTCTCCGTGGCGGCACCTCCTCTCTACTGCGATCTCCGTCCTCCTTCTACCCAGCCCAGTGTGGATGACGCGCCAACGTCATCCACATAGGCTGAGACTGCGGTCCTGCGCAGCAGCAATTTGATCTACCCTGCTGAGGGGAGATTAAAGTACTGCAATGCACAGGCACAAGGAAAGGTTAAAGACCGCCCACGCATGTGCACTAAAATACTTTGATCTGTTCTGAGCAGGACAGATCAAAGTGCACCTGCCAGGACCACAGTGCCGGCTTGTGTGGATGATATAGGATGTGTCATGCACACGGGCCTCAGAAGAAGGAGGACCGTGATCTCCACATAGAGAAGGCGCCGGACCGGAGACAGGAGGCTCTGGACTGGAGAACAGCGACACCCATCGGACCGGACCGCCCCCCGCTAGGTGATCATTATAAAAGTGTTTTTTATGTATTACACAGCGGCCTGGGCTCTTATATGCAGTATTCTGGAATGCTGTATATAAGAGCTCACTGGTGGTGGTGCCGCGGCTTATAGTCGCCAAATCTGGTGACAGGTTCCCTTTAAGTCTGTGCTAAGTTGAGGTCACAAACTGCCTAGTTATCCGATTATTTATTGCTCTTAGAAGCTATGAAAAGAAAACAGCTGGTATACCATTGCATAAGGTAAGAATTTCTGGAAGAGATTAAAAACTATTTTTAAAAAAAAAACAAAACTAATATTAAACAATATTATGTTGAGAAACTATGTTTCTCTCAAATACCTTATGTTGGCAATACTGCCTGTGAGAGGCGCTATTGCAGACCGCTGTTCCCCATCGCTTGATCCCCCGTGACCTCGGGGATCCGGTGATGTCACGTCAACTTCCTGATCACGTGACATTACTGAGGCCGGCCCCAGTCTTTTTGAGTCACTGGGCTGTGGGCGAAGTTTCCCCTCTTGTCACAGCCCAGTGTGTCTCCTGCTTGCAGCACTCTGCTGTGAGGGAGCTGGTGGGCTGTCACGCTAGGCTGTGATAAGCGGTGAAACACCGCACACAGCCAATCGCTCATTGAGATTGGGGCCGGCCGTGGTGATGTCAGGTCAGCAGGAAGTTGACGTAATATCACCGGATCCCCAAGGTCACGGAGCCCAGGGGTCAGGCGATGGGGAACAGCGGTCCGCAATAGCGCCACTCACAGGCACTATTGCCAACATAAGATAATTTGACAAAAACATTGTTTCTCAACATAATATCGATCTAGCAAATAATAATTATGGGTGAACCACCCCTTTAATTACAGTCCTAACTGTCTGACACCGCTCTTCCTCTAGTAAGTAGAGAGAGGACAATTCATACTGATTGACCATGGATCCGTTAGGCTAGCTACACTGGGTGCACAATTATCAGGCAAGAAAGTATTTGACCATTTCATCATTTTTATGCAGATTTTCTCATTTCAAATTGTAAAAACTTGAATGTTGGTTAGATGAAGCAGATCAGGTGATGAGTGTTTGTGTAATGAGGAAAGTGCGGCCCAAGGATACAAAACCCTTTATCAAGGTGTGCAGAATTCTTATTTTTGCACAGGCAGGATGGGCCGTAAAAGAGATTTAATTGACTCTCAAAAGACAAAAAATTATAAGCGTTATACAAATGGAAACAACACTCTTGAAATTGATAAGATATTTGGGCGCGATCACAGAACCATCAAGTTTTGTAGCAAATAGTCAACAAGGTCGCAAAAAAACATGTTGAGAAAAAAATAACACATATTAACTGCTAAAGATTTGAAAAGAATAAAATGTGAAGTGACCAGGAAACCATTGTGATGCCCTGGCGCTGCCAGATGGTCACACAGTAAAGGCCCCGCACAACACCTTCCCTCACAGGGTTACATACAGCCTACCTGAAACCCTAGTCACCTCCCTCAGGGTAGGACAGGCACACCAGTGGGTGGCACCAGGCGATGGAGAACACCCACCTAGGGGTCTAGAGAGCTCGTGGCGGGAAAACGGAGAGAGTAGTTTTGGAGTTCCAGTTGAGAGGAGGAGGAGAGCAGAGGCGCCGGGTTTGGAGCCCCGGTGCATTGGCTAGGTGGAAGACAGTGGTCCGTGTCTGACAGGAGACGGGAAGACAGCAACCGGAGATCCGAGGTGGACCGGGGCAGGGTTGGAGCCCGCCGGTACTGACACCGGAGAACCGGACCGGAAACCGTGCACAGAGGGGGTACTTGGACCCTGAAGCCAGAACCGGAACCAACGACCTAGCTAATTAACCAATTGAGGGCAGGATTATAGGTCCTGTCCCAACCAAAGTCCCAAAAGCAGACAACCACCCACAGAGAGGGATAGGGCATCCGCCAGGGCTCGGTAGATCCCACGGGTCAGCGTCAGTGGGCACGGCTCCCAACAGAAGTATCGGGAGCTGACTCCCGCGTTCCACACTGGGAAGTCCACCACATCACAACACAGTGCAGAGGAAAGTGACACAGACCACCAGCCCGGGTGGGGAACCAGAGTACACCCGGCCGCGGCAGCCGGCCACCACCACCTTTGTTAACCACTGGACTTGTCTGATTTATTTAACCGTGAGTAAGCTGAGACTCCCTGGTCTGACCAGGCGCGTCGGCCCCTGCCATCACCGTCCCCTGCACCGAGTCACCGGGCCCCGGGGCAACCATCCCTACCCATGGAGGGGTTAATAACCAGCTGCCATCCCATCGCCCCCGGGTGCCCCACAGCAGCAGCGGTGGGGCCACACTTCACCACACACCGTGGGTGGCATCACAGACTGATTACAGCAAATCCCGTACAAATACGTCCCCTTTTATTTGGAGTGTCCGCGTGACCCCCGGGTCCGGAGAATCCCTCGAGCCACACTGTGGATCCGGATCCGAGCAGCCCGGCTGCTACTGACGTGCGGGCGGCACACCATTATCCTCCAGTGTTGTCATATTCCAGAACTACAGCCTCTCTGGAGGCCCAGAAGTACAAGGTGTCCAGAGCTCAGAGACATGGCCAACGTGAGGAAGGCAGAAACCAGACCACTGCTGATCAAGACACAGAAGGGGAAACATCAAGACTGGGACAAGAAATATCTGAAGACAAAGGTTTTATAGACTGATGAGATGAGACTGACTCTTTGCGGACCAGATGGATGGGCTGGATCAGGGACAAGCACAGACCTCCACTTTTACTTTCTTAAAAACTCAGGTTTATTAACCTTTTGGATTGACCTACAGAACCGTCACAATGTTACTTTGGGAAAGCAAGGGACAGGGGGCTCCTACGCTCTCCCTTATGCTAGGGGACCCTAGGGTATCCCTCACCTCTGGATTACACCAGATAGTCTGGATCAACAGACCTCCCTAGAGCAACTAAGAAACTATAGCTGGTACTAATGGAAGTGTTTAGCCAGAATATACAGGAGAGCAGATGTGATTGGCTCCCTCACAACATGTTATTAAATATGACTCACAAGCAGACTAGCAGAGACTAACTTTTGCTAGCCTGCCTATGAACTATAAGTCTGTTGGTCGATGCCCGAGTCAGCCTGCTATTGTGACGCCCTGGGCAAGCCAGGGGTCACAGGTAAAGACACCACCACACCCTACACCCCGGATAGGTACACCAAAGCTACACCAGAAATCCTTGTTGCCTTCCTCCAGGGGCTGATGTCCACACCAGGGGGTGGGCCAGGTGGTTGGCTCCACCCACCGAGGAGTACACAGCCCTGGAGGCGGGAAAACCAAAAGCTACACCAGAAATCCTTGTTGCCTTCCTCCAGGGGCTGATGTCCACACCAGGGGGTGGGCCAGGCGGTTGGCTCCACCCACCGAGGAGTACACAGCCCTGGAGGCGGGAAAACCAGGCAGATTAGTGAGAGTTTGAAGTGAGAGGGAAGTGGTAGAGGAGCAAGTGAGAGGAATTGAAGTGAAGGGGAAAGTGACAGTTTGAAAGCCTGAAGTTGGTCCAGGTGTGTGCCCCGGACTGAGACAGCAAGGTTAGCAGACGGTGGTGACCGTCTGCAGGAGAGGCTGATCGGAGGTTGCCGAAAGGACCGTGGACGGGTGGTGGCCCGGCGGTACCGGACCGGTATACAAAGAGAAGCCAGCACCATTTGCAGGGGCCTTTCGGATCCCGGCAAGGCTAGGAGTCGCCGTGAATTTGCCAAATCAGTCAGTGAAGGGGACCTCCAGGTCTCCCAACAACTAAGTCCTGATTGAAGGCAACAGTCCAACCGTAGGAGAGAGACACCGCCACCGCCAAGGCACCAGTTTCTCAGGGCCAGCGCCTGCGGGCAAAGAGGGGCTCCTCCGGCCCATATCCAAGTCGGGGAGCGGGTTACCGGTGGGAACCCATCGCTACCAACATTACACTAGGTGCAGGGACAGAGACCGTCACCGCCAACTTCCGGGGAAAAGCAACAGCAGACGTCCGTGGGAACCGTCTTTCCAGCCGTGTGTTTTACCGAGAACTGTGTCAACGTCTCAGGCTGAGTGAGTACCACCGTGCCGTACGGCACAGCGCTGCCCCCGCGACCCTGCACCTCACCAGGCCCCGCACCCGGCCTGCCATCCATCCCTACCTCATCACCGGGCCCCGGGACAACCAACCCCATACCCACTGAGGGGAGGAATAACAACAAAGCTGTTCCCTGTCACCGCTCCCGGGATCTCTATACAGAGCAGCGGTGGTGTCCACACAATCACCACAACCGTGGGTGGCGTCACGGACAACAATAAATCCCCAAAACCAATCCCCTTTTCACTCACGGGCGAGGAGCACCGCTCGAGTCCCCGGGATCCGGCCCATCGCTCGAGCCACCGAGCAGCAGAGGCCGCAGCAGCAGCGGCAGACGGACCCGAGCAGAGGGAGAGCGCAGCGTCCCCTCCTCCGCCCGCGACACTATGATTACAGACCTCAGAGAAGTTATCAGGCGGAGTGTCAGAATCAGTAGTCTGAACAGATCCCTACGCTGCATGACAGTGGGTGAAGTTTGTGAAAATTGCCAAGCACTGCAGTTGTCCAATTATAAAATTGTCAAAAATTCAAGTTGCGTAATAATTGTGCACACCGTATTGCAGCTAAGCATGCTTTTCACATGATTTATATTGCAATGTACTGTGACATGTCCTTCTTTCTCTTCCCATAAAATATGTACGCAACATCCTTGTCCCTCATGTACATCAAATGATAAGATTGTGAAATACAAGAGATAAACAATAGAGGTCAATCCAGTCATGGGTACATGGTGATTTTCTGGCACAGTGCCCTGCTGGTGATGCTGTACACTTCTCTGTATTATTTTTACTGGCATTATTATTAGTTCCAAGGTATATGTTCCTAGCACCTGAAACACCAAAGCAATGGTTAACAGACACTTGATGCCTTTAAGGGACTTAAATGACTATAATTAACTAATAATATTACTTTCCAGTATGGCAACACCACCCTGGATTGTCTGCATGACACCATGACTAATCAATAGACCATATGAGGGGCTGTGGCACAGAATGCCTACGAGTAACTATCGTCGCCATGTCTCTTGAGTGCCTCAAGGATGTTTGATGAACTTTCCACTAACAGTTTGTGGAGCGTCACACAAGCTAGCAGCTACTTTTCCAACATAGCCTCCATCCTCTTTAGGCTACGCTCTCTAGTTGAGTGGGCTATATACCAGAGGCATCTCCTGAAGTAGCTCACTTGTTCCTCTCATGCCCAGTAAGAAGGGCACTTCAGAAGTGTATAGCACAAAGTGGTCAATGTGTCTTGCTTTCATTTCTCCAGTTTCTGGCTTGTTACCACAACTAACTTTGTGGCTAACAACATAAAAAATGTTGAGGACCCAGGACTCTGTGACCCAGAGATTCAATATACCGTAAATCAAGATCTGTTATTCAAGGAATAAGGGCATTGCATAGAGGAACTCTGAATGGCCTAAAAGTCTCCTTACGCTAGCTTGGAACTCTCCACAAGATGAATCATACTGTATACCCTTAAAGGGGTGGTTCACCCATATTTTTTATTGTCTAGATAGATATTATATTGAGAAACAATGTTTCTCTCAAATACCTTGTGTTGTCAATAGTGCCTGTGAGAGGCACTATTGCAGACCGCTGTTCCCCGTCCAGTGACGTACCCGTCCAATGCTGCCACGTCACATCCGTGCAGCCGGCTAGATTCTTCCAGACTCTGAGCTGTGAGCGGTGTTTCACTGCTGTCACAGCCCATTTGCTCCCTCCTCCCTCCTAGCACAGCACGGCGCGTCTCCTGCTCCCCCCTCCCTCCTCGCAGAACGCTGCAAGCAAGAGACGTGCTGTGAGGGAGGAGGAGCAGGGAGCAGATGGGCTCAGAATGTAGCCGGCTGCACGGATGTGACGAGGCAGCATTGGACGGGTACGTCACTGGACGGGGAGCAGCGGTCTGCAATAGCGCCTCTCACAGGCACTATTGACAACACAAGGTATTTGAGAGAAACATTGTTTCTCAATATAATATCGATCTAGACAATAAAAAATATGGGTGAACCACCCCTTTAAAGCTTTAAAGGAAATCTGTCAGGTGCAATATGCACCCAGAACCACAAGCAGTTCTGGGTGCATAATGCAAATCCCTGCCTAACCGTCCCTGTATACACTAGCATAAAGAGATCTTTAGAAAAAGTATTTCTAAAGATCCTTTATGCTATGCTAATGAACACAAGGACTAGTCACAAGGGCATTAGTTCCTGCGCTCATTCTGCCCTCTTAGCATGTTAGCAGGACTCTATGGCTGTGCTAACATGCTAATCAATGCCCATTGCCTCACGTCATCAGCGGCGACGCGTGTACCTGTGCCCGCTGCACCGCTTCAGAACACCAGGCATAGGGTCAGTGAGCATGATCAGAAGTCCTGGCACTTTGGGTCATGCACCCTAGACCTCTCTGAAGCCGGAACGCGTACACCTGGCTTCATAGTGCGCATGACCAGAAGTGTCGGGCATTCTGATCAACGGTGGCATTGGACACAGGTACGTAGATGACGCAAGGCAATGGGCATTGAATAGTGTTGGCAGCGGATTATCACCAATACTCTCCAACAGGTTATGGTCCCAGATCAGCCCAGGGCAACCCAGAGCAGCACACAGACAAGCCCCAGAGACAACCTAGAGTAACAGAGTAGAACAAGCCCAAAGCAAAGGCAGCTCAGAGCAACAGTGCGGAACAGCAAAGATATCCACTAGCAAACAATCTTGTCAAGTTCACAGTGCCAAGCCTGACTAACCAGAACTACCCATCCTGGAAATTCAAAGTGAAGATGCTGCTCATAAGAGAAGGTACATGGAAATATACTCAGGAACTTGTGCCTCATCCATTACCAGATTATTGGGTGGAGAAGGATCAGAAAGCGCAAAGTACTGTATCCCTCACTATAGACAATAATCAAATTGTGCATTTATGCAAATGTCCAACTGCAAAGGAAATGTGGGATGAATTACAGAAAGTGCATGTGTGGTGCCCCTGAGGCTTCAGTAGGTACTGCATCTCAGCCAGAGATGTGGTGCCCCATTCTGGGTAAGCAAGAGGTCATCCACCGGTATGCACACAAAACACTGACACTAACTCAGCAACACCTCATCAGACCATGGTAAGGGCTTAGTGACAGCCCGAAGCCGGGCTGGGTGGTGGAGTCTAGTTAGTGGGAGCAGCTGGTAGTATACAGTCGGAAGGAGCAGTAGAGGAGTGAAGACGTGTGGTTTGGAGCTGGTGCAGCTCGGCCCAGGCACAAGTGAGAAGGGGGTCCTAGAGCCCACAGGACGTGCGCCATACTCCCGTGGCCTCGTTCCACATACGACATATTGGAGTGGAGGGACTTGGCCACAGATGGGGATGCGGTCCCTAGACTAGAGGAAAAGAACCAATGTGCTCATCTAGTAAAACCGGAGGCTGAGGACACATCTAGTACCAAAGCCAACTCCGCACACGAATCCGCTGGAAGGTAAACACATAGGGCCAAAGGATAGAGCTTCAAGCTACCCGATGGGGTCCACGGACACCGGCTTGGGGCTCTGTGTGCATAGGCACAGGACAGGCAGGCGAGAAGTCAGCGCAGCAACACGACCAGGGATGGAACATTAGAAGGGTGCACTGGTCTTGACCTCCGAACTACCCGGAATCGACTGGAGCCTATCACAGTGGAACCCAGCACTCCAAAGACGTTCACTGACTAGTCGTGTTACCTTGTAACCTGCTACAGTGGGTAAAAAAAACCTTGAGACTGCATCCTTTGTCGCTCCGTTATTCGCCTGTGCTCCGGCCCTGCACAGCCGCCATCACTGACTACTACCCCCATCAGCCCTGGGGCCCAGCTCTACCTGTGGAGAGCTACAACAACCAAGCTGAATCACCATCTGCCCCAAAGGTCCCATCCCGCAGCGTCAGCTATCTCTGGCCAAGTACCACAGGTGGCGTTACGAACTATCATCTCCTGTAAATATCCCCATTTCTATTAAACGACACCGTCAGGGTCACAGAACCGCAGCATCCCAGAAACCGATCCGCAACCTGGTAATGAGTGCCCCACGGCCCCAGTGCGGGCGTGTCATTTTGGCGTCACGAACAGGATTTCGTGCCTGTTACGATGGGTACTGTGCGCCTTAAAGACTGTGGAAATAACGTTCACTGAAAACAACGACCGCCATTAACTGCGCGGCGTGGGAAGAAAGGGGGCATGCTATCGTGGACGGAACCCAGAAAAGGCGCAAAGGGAAGCACCACCGCTAGAGTGGCTAAGAGTTAACCCTCGAGTCCCAGAGAGACGCGGAGCCTGGCTGAGGTTCGCTAGGGAGGCAAAAAGATGTTGAATGCGGAGGAAAACCTGGCTGCTGCCGCAGTCGCAGTCATGGCGCCTGTAATACTGTTCTCAATGCCATATATCCCTAGAGCAGCATGGCTTCCGCAGTACTCGCTAAAGTCGCCCACCTTGGGCGACTTCACGGTGAGGTTGTATAGCTTGTTTAAGGTATACCCCCTGGTCGAGGGCCAAAAAGCGAGCATTCTAATCTCCCAGCTAACGGATGCGGCCCAGCGGGAGGTAAAATCCTGGGCGGAGGCTGACAAAAGGACTATGAGGCAAATCCCGACCAAGCTAAAAGCCACCTTCGACACCCGCATGGCAGCTGAGATAAAGATGAGGTATTTTGGATGCAAACAGAGGGAACAGGACAATGTACGGGATTATGCTCTGAACCTTCAAGAGGCAATGTGGGCCATTAAGCAGGTAGATCCCGATGGTGTGCACGATGAGGACCGACTGCTAACCGAGCAATTTATCGAGGGGCTCCTGTCTGACACCCACTGGACACAGCTGCGCATAATGGCCCTACAAAACCCTGATCTCAACTTTGCACAATTCAAGGATTGGGCCATCCGGGTGTTGCGAGAACCAACTCTAAGGGGCACTTTGCACACAATGACATCGCAAGCCGATGCTTGCGATGCCGAGCATGATAGTCCCCGCCCCGTCGCAGCAGCGATATCTAGTGATAGCTGCCGTAGCGAACATTATCGCTACGGCAGCTTCACATGCACTCACCTGCCCTGCGACGTCGCTCTGGCTGGCGAACCGCCTCCTTATTAAGGGGGCGGGTCATGCGGCGTCACTGCGACGTCACACGGCAGGCGCAAATAGCAGCGGAGGGGCGGAGCAGAGCGGGACTTAAACATCCCGCCCACCTCCTTCCTTCCGCATAGCCGACGGGAGCAGCGGTGATGCAGGTAGGAGATGTTCCTCGCTCCTGCGACTTCACACACAGCGATGTGTGCTGCCACAGGAGCGAGGAACAACATCGTACCGTCGCAGCAGCGGCATTATGGAATTCCGAGACACTACACCGATGATACGATTACAGCGATTTTGCGCTCGTTAATCGTATCATCTAGGATTTACACACTACAATGTTGAGAGCGACGCAGGAAGTGCGTCACTTTCGACATGACCCCACCGACATCGCACCTGCGATGTCGTAGTGTGCAAAGTGCCCCTAAGAAACGCTGCACCCACTCGACAGAGCACGTGGCAAACAGAGCACGGGGCATACAGAGCACGGAGCAAACAGAGCACGGGGCAAACAGAGCACGGGGAAAACATGGAGAGCACGGGGCATACAGAGCTCGGGGCAAACATGGCTGCAAAGATGGAGAGAAACGTGCAAAGATGGAGGAAACGTGCAAAGAGGGAGAGAAACGTGCAAAGATGGGGGAAACATGGCTGCAAGGATGGGGGAAACATGGCTGCAAGGATGGGGGTAAACATGACTGCAAGGATGGGGGAAACATGACTGCAAGGATGGGGGAAACATGCAAGGATGGGGGAAAACATGCCAGGATGGGGTACATTTAGCAGGAAGGGAAAAATGCCAGGAAGGGGTACATTTACCAGTATGGGGGATAAATTTACCAGAATGGGGGGAAACATGAAAGGATGGGGGGGAAACATGCCAGGATGGGGGTACATGAACATGCCAGGATGAGGAAAAATGCCAGGATGGGGAACATTCAGCAGGAAGGGTGACATTTATCAGGATGGGGTACATTTACCAGAAAAGGGGACGTTTACCAGGATAAGGGAACATGCCTGGATGAGGTACATTTACCAGGATGGGGTCATTTAACAGCATGGGGGAACATGCCAGGATGGGATACATTTACAATGATGGGGTACATTTACCAGGATGGGGTACATTTACCAGGAATGGGGTACATTTACCAGGATGGGGAATATGCTGGGATGGGGTACATTTACCAGGATGGGGTACATTTACCAGAGTGGAGGACATTTACCAGGAATGGGGTACATTTACCAGGATGGGGCCATGATGTGGACAAATATACCAGAATGTAGGAAATATATATCAGAATGGGGTACATGTTTACCAGGAAGTGGCCCAGGAAGGGGGACAGATCTACACAATGAAAGGGGAAGGGAGCAACTCGTACGTCTTTATGGGATTTCAGGATGTTCAGACTTTGAAATGTAGATGTGGATTACATTGTGACATCTGATTGCATTCCATGCTAAAATCTCTGTCTAATATGCTGCAATTTTTTCCAGAAAGATCAATCCAACTGCTGTGTCTGGAAAGGGCTCAGCTTCAATGTGTGGTGAGCATGCATGAGCGTGATGCAACCTGCTGAAGAGAAGAGAAGACTGCAAAGGTAAGGTTACAATCAATGATTTACATAATAGTATTGGTTGGCACTTCGGGAAAAAAAAATGGGTTTAGGGCTACAGTTTGGGCACTCGGCCTGTAAAAGGTTCGCCATGACTGCCCTAGAGATTGTGGAGCGTCTCAGGGGTATTGGAGAGGAAATTAAATATTTTCATGTTGCTACACTTCTACTAAGTGGCCTTCCAGAAAGTTATGAAACACTTGTCACTGCCCTAGATGCTTGGACAGATGAGGAGCTCATACTAGATTATGTCAAAGGCAAACTTGTAGATGAGAACAAGAGAAAAACAAACAATATAAGCAGCAGTAATGTATCCAGAGCACAAGCAGCATTAAAGACACAGGATTTCTCTAAAAATAAGAGTAATGTAAGAGAAACTCGTGAATGTTTTGTCTGTAAAAAGCCCGGTCACCTTAAGGGTATGTGCACACGTTGTTTTTTTTTCCGCGCGGAAAAAAACGCACCCTCTGACAGAGGGGAGAATTGTAAACAATGCTTTTTGAGAAACAACGCATCGAAAACGCATGCGTTTTTCATGCATTTTTCATGCGTTTTTCATGCGTTTTTTTAGGTGCGTTTTTTAAGACTTGTCAGTGTTAATAAAGTTGGTTGAACACAGACCTTTGGAAAAAAAAACCTGTGATGTCATTTCCTTCTTCACATTCTCTTTGGATAAATGGGAGGGCTTGGAATGGAAGGAGCACCATTTGAATTTTGGAAAAGTTGAAATAAACTTCGCGCACCAAGCCCCTTAGGTACCTATACGTCAGAAAACCCCCACAAGTGACCCCATTTTGGAATCTGCACCCATCAAGGATTTTATTCAGGAGTATATTAAGCATTTTGAATCCACAGCTACTTCACCCAAAATGTTGCTGTAGCAACAATATTCTCACTTTTAGGCCCGTTTCACACGTCAGTGAAAAACACTGACGTTTTTCACTGGCGTGTAAAACACGCACATGTCCCTCCGTGTGCCGTGAATCACGGCACACATGGGTTGTCTAAGTGCAATCCGGGCTCCGTTCTCCGTGGCCCGTGATTGCACTTAGAGATTAACTCACCTGCACCCACTCCCGCTCTCCATGGTGCTGATCGCTCCCGCGGTGCAGCATCCGGCCGGCGCTGACCCCCGCAGCAGCTGCTTCCGGGTCGGCTGTGTCGTGCATCATGAATATGCGCGACAATAATGAGCCGGCTCAGAAGCAGCAAGCTGCACGGGCTGCAGAGGACATCGCTGGACGCCGGGTGAGTTAAAATGATTTTTATTTTAAAAGCACGTTTTTTTCTGGCACGTGTTTCACGGATCACACCACTGCGTGGTCCGTGGAACATCAGTGATGCCAGAAAAAAATGGACATGTCTCCGTGCGGCAATCACGCACACGCGGGTACGCCGCATGGAGACACGTGCAGTGAAAAATCACTGATATGTGAGCAGACCCATTCATTATAATGGGTCTGCGTATGTCAGTGATCCTGGTACGTTTAAAAAAAAGCACAAACGTACCAGAATCACTGACGGGTGAAAGGGGCCTAAGGCTATGTGGCCATGATCCAGCGACACGGCGTCTAGTACACAGTGTCAGCCTTCCTGCAGCTGCCCATGCCCACGATTTGGGTTCAGGCTGCTGTGGAGCTCTATGCTACCTGCAGAGAACACTCTCGTCTCCGCAGCATAAATTGACATGCTGAGGCTCGGGAAGCCACGCTACCGGTCAGTTTATGCTGCGGAGAAAAGAAGCACAGTGGGCATGGGATCTCCAAAAATCCTTCCACTGTGCTTCTACTGCACAACGCAGCGTTATGGACGCAGGGAAAACACTCAGCGCCCATAACGCTGCAAACCCTGATTGTGGACACACAGCCTAAAAGCGTCAATGGATGAAGGGATGTCAAATATATAGAACGTCCCACCCCCGCCTGCATATTCTAAGCTGGCACCTTTAGTACCTTTCATGTGGCACTAAAGGGTGCCTAGCTTAGTATTTATCCAATAAAAAAAAAAATAAAAAAATGAAAAAAATGGCGTGGGGTCCCCCCTATTTTTGATAGCCAGTCAGGGTAAAGCAGACAGCTGTAGCCTGCAAACCACAGCTGGCAGCTTCATCTTGGCTGGTGATCAATTTGGAGGGCTCCCCAGGATTTTTTTTTTTATTTATAAATAAAGAATAAAAAAAAAATAACGTGGGGTCCCCCCAAATTAGATCACCAGCCAAGGTGAAGCTGACAGCTGGGGTCTGGTATTCTCAGGGTGGGAAGAGCCATGGTTATTGGACTCTTCCCAGCCTAAAAATAGCAGGCCGCAGCCGCCCCAGAAGTGGCGCATCCATTAGATGCGCCAATCCTGGCGCTTCGCCCCAACTCATCCCGCACCCTGGTGCGTTGGCAAACGGGGTAATAAATGGGGTTGATACCAGATGTGTAATGTCACCTGGCATCAAGCCCAGCAATTAGTGATGTCACGGCGTCTATTAGATACCCGACATAACTAATTGACAGTAAACAAAAGCAAAAAAAAGACAAAATTTTTTATTAGAAAAAACACTCCCCAAATCATTCCCTTGTTCTCCAATTTAATCAAAAAATTTGAAAAAAATGGGTCCGCAGAAATCCATATGGATGTCCCACGTCGCCTCTGGACCTTCTAGAATATGGGGGCACGTTCAGGGAACGTATCCCCCATTTTCTAGGAGGGCAGACCCTCCATTTGAGGAGAGTGGGTGCCAAAAATCTGCACCCACTCTCCCCGGGTCACAGCTGCAGAGTGCGAGCAGCCAGCACAGCTCTCTGAACACAGTGCTGGCTGTCAGCTGCTCTGCTCATGTGACCGGCCAGCGTGCACTGTGAAGGAGGAGGGGGCCGCGGGGGATCAGCGCTGCGACCGGACAGGTGAGGGAATACCGGGGGAATAGGGGGTGACCGGGCAGGGCCTGGGGGGCATTTTTCTGTCGCATGTCTCAAGGCACATGCGACAGAAATCATAGGAGCAGGGCGGCCGGTGCGCTACTGTGCGCGCGGCCATGTTGGATTTTCGGGAGGGGGGGGGGGGGGGTCGGGGGTCGGGGCGGGCACTTTGGTGACACCGGGGGCTTTCCTGGACTTTGCCAGGAAGTGAGGTCAACAGGAAGCCTCTTGACCTCACTTCCAGGTAAATGCCTGCGTTCTGGCATGCCGACAAAGGCCGCGGACCGCAACAAAAAAGCAGCTCCATGCGGTGTGGCTGCGTTCTGACCCACATCATTGATTCAATGGGGGAGAGAACGCAGCCACAACGCACAAAAGAAGTGACATGCTGCTTTTCTTTCCGCACCGATTTTTGGCATCCAAAACGCTGCGTTTAGAAACGCAGCATGTGCACTGATTTTTCAGCTTTCCCATACACTTTGCTGGGAAAGCTGAACGCATGCAATTTGCCACTGAAACGCTGCGGTTCTAAACGCAGCGTTTCCGCGGTAAAAAACGCAACGTGTGCACACAGCCTAAGGGTATGTGCACACGTTGCTTTTTTTCCCGCGCGGAAAAAAACGCACCCTCTGGCAGAGGGGAGAATAATAAACAATGCTTTTTGAGAAACAACGCATCGAAAACGCATGCGTTTTTCATGCGTTTTTCATGCGTTTTTCATGCGTTTTTTTAGGTGCGTTTTTTAAGACTTGGGTACCTATACGTCAGAAAACCCCCACAAGTGACCCCATTTTGGAATCTGCACCCCTCAAGGATTTTATTCAGGAGTATATTAATCATTTTGAATCCACAGCTACTTCCCCCAAAATGTAGCTGTAGCAACAATATTCTCACTGTTGGGCTATGTGGCCATGATCCAGCGACACGGCGTCTAGTACCCAGTGTCAGCCTTCCTGCAGAGATGTGAGTGTTTCCCACGGGAGAACGCAGCTGCCCATGCCCACGATTTGGGTTCAGGCTGCTGTGGACTTTAGCTCTATGCTACCTGCAGAGAAAACTCATCTACGCAGCATAAATTGACATGCTGAGGCTCGGGAAGCTGCGCCACCGGTCGGTTTATGCTGCGGAGAAAAGAAGCACAGTGGGCATGAGATTTCTAAAAATCCTTCCACTGTGCTTCTACTGCACAACGCAGCGTCATGGACGCAGGGAAAACAATCTGCGCCCAAAACGCTGCAAACCCCGATTGTGGGCATCCAGCCTAAAAAGCGTCAATGGAGGTCAAATATATATACAACGTCCCACCCCCCCCTGCATATTCTAAGCTGGCACCTTTAGTACCTTTCATGTGGCACTAAAGGGTGCCTAGCCTAGTTTTTATCACAAAAACAAAAAAAAAATGGCGTGGGGTCCCCCCTATTTTTGATAGCCAGTCAGGGTAAAGCAGACAGCTGTAGCCTGCAAACCACAGCTGGCAGCTTCATCTTGTCTGGTGATCAATTTGGAGGGCTCCCCAGGTTTTTTTTTTTTATTTATAAATAAAAATAATAAAAAAAAAATAACATGGGGTCCCCCCAAATTAGATCACCAGCCAAGGTGAAGCTGACAGCTGAGGTCTGGTATTCTCAGGGTGGGAAGAGCCATGGTTATTGGACTCTTCCCAGCCTAAAAATAGCAGGCCACATCCACCCCAGAAGTGGCGCATCCATTAGATGCGCCAATCCTGGCGCTTCGCCCCAACTCATCCCGCGCCCTGGTGCGTTGGCTAACGGGGTAATAAATGGGGTTGATAGCAGATGTGTAATGTCACCTGGCATCAAGCCCAGCAATTAGTGATGTCACGGCGTCTATCAGACACCCGACATAACTAATTGACAGTAAACAAAAGCAAAAAAAGACAACAAAAAATTTTTTATTAGAAAAAACACTCCCCAAATCATTCCCTTGTTCTCCAATTTAATAAAAAAATGGGTCCGCAGAAATCCATTTGGATGTCCCACGTCGGCTCTGGACCTTCTAGAATATGGGGGCACGTTCAGGGAACGTATCCCCCATTTTCTAGGAGGGCAGACCCTCCATTTGAGGAGAGTGGGTGCAAAAATCTGCACCCACTCTCCCCGGGTCACAGCTGCAGAGTGCGAGCAGCCAGCACAGCTCTCTGAACACAGTGCTGGCTGTCAGCTGCTCGGCACATGTGACCGGCCGGCGTCTGCTGTGAAGGAGGAGGGAGCCGCGGGGGATCAGCGCTGCGACCGGACAGGTATGTATGACACCGGGGGGAATTGGGGTGAACGGGCAGGGCCTGGGTGCATTTTTCTGTCGCATGTTTCAAGGCACATGCGACAGATAACATAGGAGCAGGGCGGCCGGTGCGCTACTGTGCGCGCGGCCATGTTGGATTTTCGGGAGGGGGGTCGGGGGTCGGGGCGGGCACTTTGGCGACACCGGGGGCTTTGCCAGGAAGTGAGGTCAACAGGAAACCTCTTGACCTCACTTCCAGGTAAATGCCTGCGTTCTGGCGTGCCGACAAAGCCCGCGGACCGCAACAAAAAAGCAGGTCCATGCGGTGTAGCTGCGTTCTGACCCCACATCATTGATTTCAATGGGGGAGAGAACGCAGCCACAACGCACAAAAGAAGTGACATGCTGCTTTTCTTTCCGCAACGATTTTTGGCATCCAAAACGCTGCGGAAAGAAACGCAGCGTGTGCACTGATTTTTCAGCTTTCCCATACACTTTGCTGGGAAAGCTGAACGCATGCAATTTGCCACTGAAACGCTGCGGTTCAAAACGCAGCGTTTCCGCGGTAAAAAACGCAACGTGTGCACACAGCCTAAAGCAGACTGCAGAGTTTGTAGAGCTAGAATGAGTCAACTGGACAGTCCTCAAAGGGTTAAAACAGCAGTAAATGAAGATTATGCATGAATTGAGGCTGCATTTAATGCCAATACAGGCCCATCTGCAAAACATATATGGTGTATAGATTCTGGTGCAACAAATCATATGACAAACAACAGGAATTTCTTCTTTGACCTTAATGAACGCAAGTCAGAAAAGGTCATCTTAGCTAATGGTCACTATAGGACTTCAGAAGGAGTAGGTGATGGCAACCTCCACTGTCCAGTTTCCTCAGCACTAAGCAGAAAGATCCCAGTGATGGATATTCTCTATGTCCCCAGCCTTGAAAGGTATCTTCTGTCAGTAAAGAAGCTCACACAACAGGGGAATGTAGTTAATTTTAAAGATAACAGCTGCATCATCTCAAAGAAGGGTCACACTCTTGCAGAAGGAGAAATGAAAAATGAACTTTATCAGCTAAAATGCAAAGAAAGTGTATACAGTGCTAGACAAGATCTGCATAAGAACCGTATCCATGTATGGCATAGACGTCTTGGGCTCAGAGACCCAGAAGCAGTAACAAAGCTAGTGTGGCGCCCTGGACAAGCCAGGGGCCACAGAGAACAACACCAACACACCCCACACTCCTGGTCAGGCACACCTAAGTCAGACAAAACCCTTGTTGCCTTCCTCCAGGGGCTGATGTTCACACCAGGGGGGTGGGCCAGGCGGTTGGTCCCGCCCACCGAGGAGTACACAGTCCTCCTGGAGGCGGGAAAAGTAGGGAGTTCAGTTCAGCTAGGGAAGTGAAAGTGGAAGGAAGAAAAGTGGCAGCTGAGCAAACAGAAGTTGGTCCGGGTGTGTGGCCCGGACGGATCAGCAAGGTTGGCAGACGGTGGTGACCGTCTGCAGGAGTGGCCTATCGGAGCTTACCGTAAAGACCGTGGACGGGCGGTGGCCCGGCGGTACCGGACCGGTACGCAAGGAGAAGCCAGCACCATCTGGCAGGGGCTTACGAACCCCGGCAAGGCTAGGAGTCGCCGTGAATTTGCCAAATTCGTTAGCGAAGGGAACCTCCTGGGTTTCCCAGCAGCCAAGTCCCAACAGAAGGCAACAGTCCAACTGAGAGAGGGAAACACAGCCACCGCCAAGGCTACCGTTCCCAGGTCCAGAGCCTGCAGGCAAAAGGGGCTCCTCCGGCCCACATCCAAGCCGGGGAGCAGGTTACCGGTGGGAACCCATTGGAACCGTTACACTACATAGGTGCAGGGAAAGGCAGTCACCATCAACCTGCCGGGAGTAACAACACCGCAGCCGTCTGTGGGACCCGTCCATCCAGCCGTGTGTTTTACCGAGAACTGTGTCCTCATCATTGGCTGAGTGAGTACCACCGTGCCGTGCGGCACAGCGCTGCCCCCGTGACCCTGCACCTCGTCAGGCCCCGCAACCCGCTTGCCACCATCCCTACCCCCATCACCGGGCCCCGGGACAATCAACCCCCTACCCACGGAGGGGAGAACTAACAACAAAGCTGCTCCCTGTCACCGCTCCCGGGATCCCCGTCTAGAGCAGCGGTGGTGTCACCAATATCACCACAACCGTGGGTGGCGTCACGGACAATAACCAAATCCCCACAATCAAATCCCCTTTTCCCTCACGGGCGAGGAGCGCCGCTCGAGTCCCCGGGATCCGGCCCACCGCTCGAGCCACCACCGAGCAGCAGCTGCAGCGGCCGGACCCGAGCAGTGGGAGAGCGCAGCGTCCCCTCCTCCGCCCGCGACAACTTGGCGTCACGAACAGGATCCTACCATTCTACCAACTGGTGGAAGTGCGCCTTGTGTGACCGCTGGAGGTGTCCAGCCGGAAAATTTGAAAAGCCGCCATCTTGGGCGCGAAAAATTCCCGCTCGAGCGTCTCCTCGAGTAGTGGAGGCGCGAAGGCCTAAACCCCGCCCCTGTAGAGGAGGAGCCAGAAAGAAACTAAGGGGGACATGGATGGAAGAATGGCGGCGTCCTCGAATTGGAGCGTGGGAGTACCCGCTACCGGAGCGTTTAAGCTCTGGGGAAACCGAGGAGGAGTAGCCTTTGAAGACTGCGGCCCGGGTGAGCTCCCCGCCGGGACCGCCGCGTGGCTGGAGCGGGAGCTGGGCCGGTTCTGCTTGAAGGTGAGGGCGCAGAGCCTGCAGCAGCTGCTGGATTGGAAGGCGGAGATGCGCAGGATGGTTGCCGTAGTGGGGGCCCGTGAGCAAGGGGCCGCTGCGACCGTGCCGCGTCGCGACCAGTCCACCCAAACCCCAGAACCAGCCCTGATTGCATGGGAGCCGGGGGCCGGCATCGCATCCGGAGGTCCAGAGGGAATGTCGCTGATGGAGGAGGGGGTTCCGACCACGCTGCCCCCGCCACCGTTCTTAACGGCCGTCAGTGGTTCTGGACTGAACTGCCTGTGGAAGGATAACCCGATGTACCGACCGATCCCCGAGTGGGCTGACCCCCTGCGGTGGTAGCCGCTCCGAAGTCAGCGAAGCCCCGCTGCAAGTTGTCCCCGTTGGGACCACCAGAATGCTGTTTAAAGTTAAAAGAATGATAAGTGAATGATTAACCGAAGATTCATCTGATTTGCTGCTTGATTAGAACCGGTCGTTGCCGGCAACTGGTCCCCGTTGGGACCCCTTTTCAACTTATGCGTAGGAACTACTACTGTCAAGGTCAGAATGACGATGATGATGAGACTCAAAGGATCTCTTGATATCCGGCTGCTGCTTCTAATTAAAATGTCATGTGTGCACACGAGAATGAAAAATAACTGCACAGCAAGTCAGTTACATCTATCTCCATGACCGGCTCTTAACCAAGTGTGTTCTTTATTGTTTGAAAGAAACTCTAAACTGAGCAGTAAGGGGGTGTAAACAAAAGTTTTAGTCCAATCAAATATCGCAGGGCAGGGCTTCATGACGTAGAGAGATCTACATATTCTCCGTTGATTGGTCAGTCTAGGATCCAGGAATTTCTTTGTCGATCTGTCTTGGGTGGAGAACAGGAAATGGTGGCCATCTTTACAATTACATATGCTGGTATATACTGTGTCTAAGGAAAATACACTGAATATGCAATATACATATATACATGTTAGTAAGAAACAAAAGCATTCACAAATATGTGTATTAGTTCACATCTACTGAACTATATAACTGAGTCTATGAAATGGCTGAATTAAGTATTTTTGGATACTCAATTCTTTATCCTCAACAGTCCCCCCTAAAGACTTACTTCTGCCATTTCTAAATTCTAAGGGTACTGTGTTCCCTTAGGAAGAGAGGTAGAAAGATCTGTTGAAAAACCTGCCTAACTGAACGTTGAAACATGGGCGGAAAGGGGAAAGGGGTTTTCTTCACCGGTTTGAGACCAAGGACTCCTAGGCGAGTCCTCACCCTTTGTAGTTGGACTTTCCCATGTCTCAAGGTTCTCTAAGTCCTCTCTTCTAACTGTTCTGGCAATGCTGGTCTAAAACTGTACAGGGTTTTCTGAAAAGGATAAGTATGAGCAGAACGCTCAGTGCAGCTCTGGTTGATTAACCCTTCTACAATGCGAGGTGTGGATCCATAGATTTTCTGTGGTTGGATCAGCTCCTCTAGTGTTGACTCATGGCTCTTTCTCGCTTGTCCTTTAGGATCAATCAGTCTCCTGACTGGAGATCATATGCTAATAGCTCTGATCTAAGATCTGGAATTGGAGAATACACCTGTTTAGCACACTATTCAGTCAATTATATAAAAATATACATGCCTATGCTAAACCAAAAAACATCTTACATAAAGACCTGCTTATTGCAAAAAGAAAACAGAACATATACATTTTATACACCATTTACTAGTTTCCACTTTTCTATAAAATATACACTTTTTGTAAACACATTTTTCTTTACATACCACCTTCATGTGCTGCTCAACAATAATGTCGTTTTCTGCACTGGAATGCCTCTGACCAAACCTGGAAAGAAATTTACACAACACGCACAGACTTGCATACAACGTGCTCATGATATACATCTATAATCAGTTTGCAGTCTCTAAGAATGGGTAGAGCAGGTGCAGGGTGTTTCTACGGACTCTTTACAGTTTTTTCTCACTTCGTTCTAGGCACTTGTCTCACAAGACTGGGTGAATCTGCCCACCTGGGTACTGAACCCGGTGTCACCAAAGCACACACGGACAATTGTCTTTCACAGATGTTACCTGGGCCATCATTAAGAAGAGCTCTCATGGCAGAGAAAGCTTACCACCCTTTGTCCACAGACCTTCCTCAGTCAGCTGGCTCCCTGCATGTCACACTCCATTCCTTGTTGTATCGCTTGTTCCTGTAGGGATTTAAGAACACAAGGAGTAACAGAAGTCACTGACGTGACCAATGTCACCAAGGCATGGTCGGTATTGGTGAAAGACTCTCAACTCTAGGCCCGTTCACTGCTTCTTGGTCAGCTGCACCTGTGCGAGGATCTCCATCCGAATCCATCAGCTCAGATCTAGACTTTCTTTTCGGCATACCTAATTCATTTGACAACAGGAAAAAATCTACAACCTACATACACCTCTAAAGACTCTTACCCACTCCTGTTCTACCCATCTAGAGAGGGCATTTAATGCATCACTGTCTCCTGTATCAATAGGATTGGAGGGAGTGGTCGAATTTAGACTACCTCATGTGGTGTAAACAGCAGCATATCCAGTGCAGAATCGACCACCATCTGGTTTCATCTATAAAAACAAAAACTAAAAAATATACATTAGATCATTCTTATAACTTCATCTCTGATCATAATACAGTTAGTGGTCATCTATACTTCACATGACTGAGAATACTAAATAAATAAACAAACAGATAAACAAATAAACATATAAGACAAGATTTTCCTATTTCAGTTAACAGATATACCTCATAGTAATCTAGTAAACATAACCTATGGGAAAAAGGTCAGCTTCAAAACCAAGGTCAACTTCAAAACCTATCTAATATGCCTGCTGCGCCCTCCAAGAAACTGGAGAATATAATTAATACCTTATTCCCCCCTTGTTTAATTGTTTATTTACCAATATGGCAAAATTCAGCATTTTTATACTGGTATTCCCTAAAAGAAAAGATAAAACAGCAGGTAATAAATTAGCCACATACTAAAACCTAAAATGAACAAACACTAAAAGTAACGTACATCTCAGAACACTATACATTACTGGGAAATTTTAAAAACCTTACAATAAACACTGTATCCATAAAGAAAAGAAAAACCTTTCATAGTAGAAACGACTGAGACATGATTAAATGACAGCTGTGACTGGGCGACTAACCTGCAAAAATATATGAATTGTTTAGAAATAATCGTAAAAACAGAAAAGGTGATAGAGTCACAAAATAAAAATATATTGTTCAAATAAATCGCCATTAAACACAAAACAACACAAATTATATCGCACATCCCATGAAATTTAATATTCCCTATTCAGGTATAAACAGCAAACTAAAAATGGGAAATCCTGAACTCTAAGGGTGAAACCAAACTTACGTCACTATTGGAGAGAGACACATTCCATCCCTGTCTCTTAAAAGCGAGACAGGAAGAAGGAAAAAACTCATCCTTTGTTATAACAAAGACGTAGCAGTGAACACATTCATTACCCATGTACATTGAATGCATTATACATTTTTCCTAATTCCTTTTTACAAATGGATTTGATACATTTTGACATCAGTAGGGGTAAGTCGTTTACAATTTTTGTTTTAAAGTAACTAACACAGTACAAAGATATATATATTTACCTTCCTCTATTTTATTTTATGATATAATGCTGCAGGACTTTTAAAATACCAATTAATTTTATGTGAACAGATCTATTTCCACATCATTTCTGTAAAAATTTCACTTACTTATCTTTGACTTGCATTTATGGGATAACTGAGTAAACAAATATACAATTTATACTTATTCAAATGTGTTAGTCATATATACCAGAGAACACCTCCCACCGGGGATGGGTGGAGAGCTTTGAACAAAGAGCCATTGCGAGGGGTGTGGCTTATGAGGTGTACTGCCATCAGTGGGTGTAGCAAGACGGCTGCCACAGGAAGTTCCAGGCACCTGACTTCCGGGTGTAGCATCCATGTTGTGACTCCCTGGGTGTACTGGGAGTGGCTGGAACTACGTAGTAAACCAGGGATACTTTAGTGCCTGTAAATTTGCATTTCAGCATACAAAGGAGAGATATGATTAGCACCAGATATAATGACTTCTAGAGAAGAACAATAAGGCACCGCTAGAGAAAAACATTTAGTGATTCTACAAACAGCAACAGACAGTGAATGAGGTCTTTGTTCCTCATTATAAACTCACTACAGATTAATCTGAACTTCAATACATGGGTTGCAGCCTGCCATCTAGTGGTAGTCCAACGATATTACACAACTTTTTTGCAATCCTTTATATTTTTCCCGTTTTTTGTAACTAGGGCGACAGCGTTCTCAGCTTCTACTAAAAACAACATATTTATCTTTTGAACAGAGTATACAGTGCTTAATTGGATCGGCCGTTCCAATGGAGTCCTTTCTCGTCTCGTCCGCGTTTGTAACACGCTGACAGTGACTCGCGTCTAATACGCATGAGAATCCGCTAACTCCAGCACCCTTACCTCAACTAAAGTGAGTTCCTTTCCTGCCTCGTTATGAAGACCTACCTGCTCATAACAGTGGCTCACGTTTAAAACGCAGAGGAATACGCTAAATCCACTTTAAGTTAACAGAACCCTTCCCGCCTCGTTTATTATCTATCCAACATTCAACATTCAACATTTAATATTTAATATTTAATATCTAATATTCAATATTTAATATCTGATGTTTAATATCTAACAAACAGTGGCTGTGTCCGCAACACAGGGGAATCGCTAGTTCTCATACTTCTGTTCAAAAACAAACAAGTTAAAAAACTGAAAAATGCATGAACCCGTTAATTTCTCTCAAATCCAAACTAAAATAACACTTGTTTTTCTTTCAAATCATTACAACTCTGCTTGCTTTACGATACAAAGGCTGCAGTCACCTCCTGTACATTAGCCCACTGACCAGCCTTTACGCCGTGCAATCAGAAGCCCCCCCCCCCCCGCTCCTCACTCCTCGCTCCAAAGAGCTGCGCTGTTTTGTCTCTGCCTGTTCACTCCTCCACCCCCCTTGTTTGTCAGCTAAAAGGCAGCAGAGACCGAGCTGTGTAATATGATCTCCGCTCTGTCTCAAGCAGCTGGTGGACATATAGCCCCCACCTTTTTGCTTCCTCCGAGTGTAAGAATGTAAGGATGTGCTCCCCCCTCTCGCATTCCTTGTTCTCCATAGAAAGACTGTCATGGATATCCCTGGGCTGTAACAGACCCCCCCCCTGCTTTCTTTGTCTAAGAGGCTGCAGACACAGAACAAAGACAACAGCTCCTTAGCCTCCATTTTCTCTCCCTCCGTGAACAATAACAGACAATTAACTCTCCGAGAACCAAACAGAGAAATCACAAGCTTGATTAACCGTACACTTATATACAAATAAAAACAGCTACTCAAGAAAACACCCCATTTCTAATTACAGACAGGCGGATACTTTACAACCTACCCCTAGCCCCTATGGGAGCTGGGTCCTTCTAGCCCACCGGCGGGTGACAGTCACACCGTTAGGTCTCCGGTGCACTACCATTCTCCGGACTAGTGACCACCCACTTTCGCCAGGTGTCTCTCGAACCACAGGTAAAACAGCACACACAATGTATATGATGCTTACCGCGGAAACGAAAGGGTGATCAAATCCTTGATATCGAGCAACACCTGGATACTTGTGGAGTAGCCCCCAGACGTCCGGAAAATGGAAGCTCTGACTCACCCTTTACGGTAGTCCCATCTGGGGTGCCAGTTGTCAAGGTCAGAATGACGATGATGATGAGACTCAAAGGATCTCTTGATATCCGGCTGCTGCTTCTAATTAAAATGTCATGTGTGCACACGAGAATGAAAAATAACTGCACAGCAAGTCAGTTACATCTATCTCCATGACCGGCTCTTAACCAAGTGTGTTCTTTATTGTTTGAAAGAAACTCTAAACTGAGCAGTAAGGGGGTGTAAACAAAAGTTTTAGTCCAATCAAATATCGCAGGGCAGGGCTTCATGACGTAGAGAGATCTACATATTCTCCGTTGATTGGTCAGTCTAGGATCCAGGAATTTCTTTGTCGATCTGTCTTGGGTGGAGAACAGGAAATGGTGGCCATCTTTACAATTACATATGCTGGTATATACTGTGTCTAAGGAAAATACACTGAATATGCAATATACATATATACATGTTAGTAAGAAACAAAAGCATTCACAAATATGTGTATTAGTTCACATCTACTGAACTATATAACTGAGTCTATGAAATGGCTGAATTAAGTATTTTTGGATACTCAATTCTTTATCCTCAACACTACGAACAGGCCCGAGAACTAGCAGGGCAACCACAAACTTGTGGCATGTAAATAATAATGTTGTTGTGGCTTTAACCGTTACCGCCTCCGGAGAGGCAGATTGGAGCAAGGGCCCGCAGTAGAGCAGGCTGGGGCCCAGCCACCACCGGAACCGGTGGCGATCCTCTGGGGGTTTCAGGGGTTCCCCATGGACGTGGGTCCCCTGAAAAGGACAGAACCCGCTCGGGCAACTTGTGCTGGACTG
This sequence comes from Anomaloglossus baeobatrachus, assembly GCF_048569485.1. Classification (NCBI taxonomy): domain Eukaryota; kingdom Metazoa; phylum Chordata; class Amphibia; order Anura; family Aromobatidae; genus Anomaloglossus; species Anomaloglossus baeobatrachus. The sequence continues at coordinate 111,203,623 of NC_134361.1, read as the reverse complement.
GGGTCAAGGGGTGCTGCCTGTTTGCTTAGGGGCAGCATCAGGGCCAGGTTGCTTGGGTGGGAGAGAGCGGAAGCCGTAACCGTTTTAGTAACGTTAAATAAGAGTACCTCCCGATGTGGGAAGATGTTATTTTACTTGTAATGTGTTACCGTTTTTCTATCTTTTCAGTTGTGAAAATAAAACCGGTGATAGACGGGCAGCCCGCGGACGGTCTACATTTTACTAAGGGGGAATGTGGCACCCTGGACAAGCCAGGGGCCACAGAGAACAAGACCAACACACCCCACACTCCCGGTCAGGCACACCTAAGTCAGACAAAACCCTTGTTGCCTTCCTCCAGGGGCTGATGTTCACACCAGGGGGGTGGGCCAGGCAGTTGGTCCCGCCCACCGAGGAGTACACAGTCCTGGAGGCGGGAAAAGTAGGGAGTTCAGTTCAGCTAGGGAAGTGAAAGTGGAAGGAAGAAAAGTGGCAGCTGAGCAAACAGAAGTTGGTCCGGGTGTGTGGCCCGGACGGATCAGCAAGGTTGGCAGACTGTGGTGACCGTCTGCAGGAGTGGCCTATCGGAGCTTACCGTAAAGACCGTTGACGGGCGGTGGCCCGGTGGTACCGGACCGGTACGCAAGGAGAAGCCAGCACCATCTGGCAGGGGCTTACGGACCCCGGCAAGGCTAGGAGTCGCCGTGAATTTGCCAAATTCGTTAGCGAAGGGAACCTCCTGGGTTTCCCAGCAGCCAAGTCCCAACAGAAGGCAACAGTCTAACCGAGAGAGGGAAACACAGCCACCGCCAAGGCTACCGTTCCCAGGGCAAAAGGGGCTCCTCCGGCCCACATCCAAGCCGGGGAGCGGGTTACCGGTGGGAACCCATTGGAACTGTTACACTACATAGGTGCAGGGAAAGGCAGTCACCATCAACCTGCCGGGAGAAACAACACCGCAGCCGTCTGTGGGACCCGTCCATCCAGCCGTGTGTTTTACCGAGAACTGTGTCCTCATCATTGGCTGAGTGAGTACCACCGTGCCGTGCGGCACAGCGCTGCCCCCGCGACCCTGCACCTCGTCAGGCCCCGCAACCCGCCTGCCATCCATCCCTACCCTCATCACCGGGCCCCGGGACAACCAACACCCTACCCACGGAGGGGAGAACTAACAACAAAGCTGCTCCCTGTCACCGCTCCCGGGATCCCCGTCTAGAGCAGCGGTGGTGTCACCAAATATCACCACAACCGTGGGTGGCGTCACGGACAATGACCAAATCCCCACAATCAAATCCCCTTTTCACTCACGGGCGAGGAGCGCCGCTCAAGTCCCCGGGATCCGGCCCACCGCTCGAGCCACCACCGAGCAGCAGCTGCAGCAGCGACCGGACCCGAGCAGTGGGAGAGCGCAGCGTCCCCTCCTCCGCCCGCGACACTAGCTCAGCTTGCAAATGGTATTGAAATTAACTAGTGTAGTCAAATGATGAAATGCACTAGCTGTCTTAAAGGGAAAATGTCCAGAAAATCCTTTTCTAAAGTAAGTACCACTAGATCTGCACAACCACTGGATTTGATACATACAGATGTGTGCGGTCCAATGAGTATGAAAACTCCTAGCAAGAAGAGATATTTTCTCACATTCATTGATGACTATTCCAGATACACAATCACTTACCTGCTTCACGGAAATTATGAAGTTCCACAGAAACGTGAAGAATATCTTGCAGTAGTGTTTAACAAATGTGGAAGAATGCCAAAAACCCTGCATGCAGATAATGGAACTGAATATACAAATGGTAAGCTGCAAACCATTTTGAAAAAGACCAGAATTGTGTTCCAGACCACCATTCCATACAATCAGAACAGAGTGGCATTGCAGAGAAAAATAACAATACTCTCTGTGATAGTGGAAGAAGTATGTTGTTTGATGTAAATCTACCTGCAACATATTGGGGAGAAGTCATCATGACAGCTTACTATCTTCAAAACAGACTGCCAGGTAAAGCCTCAAATAAAACTCCATATGAGCTATAGAACTGCGAAAAGCCTAACCTGAAGATCCTCAGGATATTTGGAAGCAAAAAGTTTGTATGTTCCCAAAGAAAAACGTTCCAAATGGGAATCACATGCAAAGCAAGGGGTGTTGGTGGGCAAAACTCAAAATCGATACAGAATCCTGCACCAGGAGACCAACATAGTAACAATCAGCAGAGATGTAGTGATTGATGAGAACTCTGTATCGCTCAAATTCTAAAACTGCCTGTCCGCAAGACGTGGATTAATGCCACTAATGAAGAGATGGAGTCCTTTCACTAACTCCAGACATGGGAGCTTACTGAGCTACCACAAGGAAAGAAAGCTATCGGATGTAAGTGGGTCTTCAAAACCAAATATGACTCCAAAAGGTAAAGTTCACCGGTTTAAGGCAAGATTAGTTGCAAAGGGGTACTCGCAAAAATATGGTGAAGATTATGATGCTACATGTTCTCCAGTTGTAAAGCAGACCACATTCAGAACTTTAATGTCCGTAGCTTCAGTTCAACAGATCACAGTGAGACACTTTGACATCAAAACAGCCTACCTTCATGGTGACACTGAAGAAGAGTTGCATAAGAGCCAACCAGAAGGATATACTAAAAGGAATGAAGAGCAACTTGCCTGCAAAATGCAAAAATCTCTCTATGGTCTTAAGCAATCAGCAAGAGCATGGAAGTCCAAAATGAACAAAGTTTTGATCGATGAAGGATTTAAAAGATCCATGTTTGTACATGAAAAGTTTAGCGGAGAAGTGGATGTATGTTCTTTTATATGTAAACGATGTAATCGTGTCTCATCAAGCTGAAAAGGAAATTGCAAAGCTCGGTGAAATTCTCAACCAACACTTTGAGAAAAAGGACCTTGAAAATGTGACATATTATTTGGGAATCCAAATTCAGAGAGAGGAAGATGGGAGTTTTCTTCTGAACCAAAGTTCTAAAATTTCCGCAGTCTTAAACCAGTTTGGAATGTCAGAAGCAAAAGGTGCGTCAACACCAATGGATCCATCCTACCTAAAGTTGGATGGAGAAGAAGATCTGCTACCCAGCAATGGGAGTTACAGACATGCACTTCTGTACATAGCAACCACAACTTGTCCAGATATCACAGTCGGAATCCTCTTTGACGTGTAAGCAAGGCACGCAAAAGAGACTGGAATGTAAATAAGAGAATTCTTCAATATCTTAAAGAAACTCAAAGGCTAAATCTTAAGATATCAGCATCAGGAGATCTGACTTTCAGAGGTTATGTGGATGTCGATTGGGCTGGAGATTCAAGTGATCGGCAATCAACAAGTGGCTACTTGTTCAAATTAGGAGACACTTCAATTTCTTGGTCCAGTGGAAAGCAAGTGTCAGTCGCATTATCTTCTACAGAAGCAGAATATATGGCTACTGCTCACGCCAGTCAAGAAGTAATTTGGTTGAAAAAACTTTTGGAAGATTTCAGTAAGCCACTAGTTCGGCCAACTGTTATCTACGAGAACAACCAAGGATGCATTAAACTCGCCAGCAGTGAAAAGATCAGTGCAAGGACTAAGCACATTGATGTAAAACATCACCACTTACGCGATTTAGTGGAGCGTGGAATACTCAAGTTTGTTTATTGTGAGATGATAACTGATGGCATGAGAAAGCCATTAGCAAAAGCCAAGTGTGAGGACTTCAGAACAGTGGGTGGAACTAGCAGGATAAGTAATTGTTGAGTGAGGGTGTTGGTGTACCACCCCATGGCCCCGTTACCTTCAGGTCGTCTCAGGGTCTTCAGGGACTGCATGTCCTGGATCCTTCTGGTCACAGGTAGGTTGATTTCTATGGGATTCGTGACGCCACTCTCGGTATTGCGGTCAGGGCGACCGCCACTGCAGTTTAAGGGACACCTGGGGCTGATGGTAGGCGCAGTTAGATGTGATAGCCTCCCGAGAGTGAGGCTAACCCCAGGGCCCAGTGTGGGTGTGTAGTACCACAGGTCACAGAAGAACTCACACGCACAGCAGGAATGTCTTTCAGGGTTTTTACTCACTTCAGGTGGCAGGGGTAAGTAAGCCGGGCGATGCTGTGATGCTCCAAGTGAGAACCAGGCTCCTTCAGGCTGACTTAGGGGGTGGCTACTTACTCGCCTTCCTAGACCTCTTGTTTTTGTGGTGACCCAGACTTGTAGTCCTACGGGGTTACCCAGGGAAGTTGCCTCCACCTGTTCTCCCCTTTTCGGCCCGTTTGCTTGTAGCCTGGACCAGGTAACTTCAGCTGCTTGCCTCTTGTTCCTATGGGCCCTCTCGTTGCTACGTGGCTGCGGACTCTGTGGTGGTTTGGTGAAGGGCATGAAGTGCCCTCACCTGCAGGTTGAGCAGGCCAACTGAATGGGCCCCTGCTCTGGGGACCTGTAACCCCGTACGAGCAGGGTCTACTGGGAGTCCCCGTACTCAGCCACCTCTCTGCACTCCGGCCTCAGGTGGTTTTCGGGCGGCACTACCAGGTAGCCCTTTCTCCCCCATCAGCAACCACTGCACCTGCGGTGTCTGACTAGTGACAGCCTCCAGGTTTACTCCTTGCGACTGCTCTTCCTGAGCTTCACTAACTGACTGACTCACTGCTCCCTCCCTTCTGTGCCTGCCTCTGCAACTTAGCAACCAGCCTCTCTATCACACCCCTTGAGTGGAGATGGAGGCCACGCCCCCTCCTGGATTCCCCAGGGGTCCCTTCAAAGGTAAGTGTGGGAGACCTAGTTACTATGTGCCTGTGTGTCCACACCCCGGTCAGCCTTCTGGATGACCTGTGTTGTACTGCCCCCAGCATGGGTGCAGTACTCAGTGGTGCCTGACCAGGTCAGGGGCGCCACATTGGAATACTGTATGTTTAGTACAACAACTCCAATCCTGTATATTAGTGTTTAGTTACTAGGTTTGTGTGCTGTTAATAAAGTTAGAACACTAAAATGGAGAGTGAGGCAGTAACAGGAAGAGCATGTGACTGTATGCTTAAGGCCCTGTGCGCACTAAAAAAAAGGAATTTTCCTAAGAAAATTCTGGAGGCTCAGTAAGATTTCTGCACCTGCGGGAAAATACTGCACCGAAATCCGCATCCAAATCCTTATGCGGTTTGTTGCGTTTTGCTGTGGATTTGGATGCAGATATGGTGCGGAAATAACGCAGCCAGCGTCGGACTGGCTACTGGAGGAATCTCCAGTAATACCAGGCCTGGCCGCGGTTACCTGCACTGAACTCCGGAGGTCCCACCTGAGCTCCGGAGTGCAGCCTAGACTAAACTGCGAGCGCCGAGTGATTTGATTCCCCGGCGATTGCAGCCTAGACTAAACTGTGAGCACCGAGTGATTGATTCCCCGGTGACTGCCATTTAGTTTAGGCCGGGCTGATCTCTGGAGCTCAGGTGACAGCTCCGGAGTGCAGCCTGACCTCTCTACAGCTGTCACCTGAGCTCCGGAGATCAGCCCAGCCTAAACTAAACTGCAATTGCCGGGGAATCAATCACTCGGCGCTCGCAGTTTAGTCTAGGCTGCAATCCGGAGCTCAGGTGACAGCTCCGGAGTTCAGTGCAGGTAACCACAGCCAGGCCTGGAATTACTGGAGATTCCTCCAGTAGATAGTCCCGCAGCTACCTGCGGAAAAGAATTGACATGCAATTGTTTTTGCTGGGGGAATCCCGCAGCAAAACATGCAGCTGTCAAAATCCGCCTAGTGCGCACAGCATTTTTTTTCCCATAGGATTTGCTGGTGAATCACTGCAGAGATGTCCTTTGGCTAGGAGGCATACGGTGGCCTTAGCCTGCAGGAGCCGGGAAGACGGCTCGGTGGAACCGTGGTGGACCGGGACAGGGTAGTGGCCTGCCGGTACCGACCCGGAGAACCGACTCGGAAACTGGAGCACACAGGGGGGTACTCAGACCCTGAAACGAGGTCCAGAATCCACTGGACTGAGTTAATTAACTGATTGCGGTCTGGACTATAGGTCCTTTCCCACCCAAGTCCCGACTGAAGACAACAGCCCACCGAGGGGGATAGAAAGCCACCGCACAGGCAGAGAGATCCCACGGGCCAGCATCTGCGGGCAAAAGGGCTCTCCCGACATTTACAAAGCCGGGGAGCGGACTCCCGTCACTGACGTGCAGGCAGTCCACAGATACACAACACGGTGCAGGAGAAAGGCCAAGACCACCGAACCGGGTGGGGGACCAGACGCAGCAGGCTGCGGTCACCGACCACCATCAACTTGGTTTACCAGAGACTTGTGTGTGTCAATAATCGTGAGTACAACAGTGCCATCCGGCCGTGCACCACCCTGCACCGCCCAGCTATCCCCAACGGGTCCCGGGGCCGTCATCCCTACCCACGGAGGGGTTAACATCTTGCTGCACTACCATCTCCCCCAGGGTGCCCAGTAATCGCAGTGGTGGTGTTCAACTTCACCACGACCCGTGGGTGGCGTCACGAACTCAAGCGCGGCTCCGGCTGTACACCTACCTACCCCCATCCAAAAGCGCCAGCACACCTTTCAAAGTGAAGTGACGCCGGGTCCGGAGGCGCCCGCGCCAGCCACGAACGAGCCCGGATCCGAGCGGCTCGGCTGCAGCCGAGCGGGGGGGCGGTACACCTGCGCAATAAGATCACTAGTGCTCGCGATTTGAACAGTGCTCAGTCGCGCGATAGTGCCACTGGGCATGCGCAAGACTTCAGGAGCACTGAGTAACGTGAGGGGGGCGACCTCATCTATGTCAATCAACACTGGGGGACAGAGAACAGCGGCAGGAGGGGGAATAACGGACGCAATACAGCCCGCCCCCGTGGCCAGCAAAGCTCATTAGCATACCAAAAGGTAAGATTTTATAAAGTGTTTATTTAGGTCTGAAAGGGGGGGACAGTAGCAAGATGAACCTTTCTAGAATGCAGCCCAGGAGCTGCAGAAGGGGATTCTTTGAGTTTCATGTCGAAAATTCTAGTGACAGGTTCCCTTTAAGGAAGCCTGCAACAGAAATATATGGAAAACAGGTAAGTGGGAAGTTGCACTGAACTCCCTGGGTATGAGCAGGGTGCACAGAGCACTCCATTGGTATATCTGAATAAAGAATTATTTAATAATTAGGGCTATATATTCGTTGTTAGAGAAATTATTACCAAAGATAGAACAATATACAGCAAGTGGCAATAAAGTTAAAATTTAGTTTTTAATTGTATCTATTAAAAACGACTCAAGGTCTAGTGTTCACCCGTGCAAAAAACACAAAATAGACAGACAATGACAAATTGGGTATTCAATTCCAGGAGATATTCAAAACCGCACCGGAGAGAGATATATCAGATATCAATTACTCCTATGGTACCTCATCATCAAAAATGCTCTCATCCAAAGGGTAGTGCAATTACACACAATATCTGAATTTTTACCTCAAATTGCCGTTTTTATATCTGGCACAAATAGGGTATCATATTTCCACCCATCCTCTCTGGCAGAAAAATAAAATAGATATTTCCTTAATTGGGACATGAGGCACAATATTATTTCAGCCCAAAGGTAATAACTAAATTATGCTCAATGCCCTCCTTTTTTTTTCTTCCCAATGCGTTTCCTCTTATCGATTCATCAGGGGAAATATTTTTGGAGGCTATAATGTGGAAAAAGACATAATGAGCTAAAGACCAGTCTAAGTGGTGCTAAGGTAGAGTACAGACAGTGCTATATATGTCCCCAATTCATAAACTGATGTTACCTTATCAGAGGAGCATGGGACCTATATTGCCCTTGGTGTGAGCTTCCATAACACACCGGGTCTGGGGACCACGCTTCTTGTGGAGTCCACATGGGATAATGGAACCACCGGTATTTTTATTTCCAGCCCTGAATAGCCTCATTTTGAAAATCGCGCGATATGTGATAATGGTCACATGATCACCGAGTCAGAATACCGCGTCATACTAGCTTACCACGTGACCACCGCATCATGAGTCCCGGTCACATGTCCAGGTTAGTTCCTGGTCAGATGCATGCTGGACCATTGGGCTCATGATCACAGTGACGCGGTCACGTGGTCACTGTTCAGGCCGCGCCCCCCAGCCTAGTTTCTAGCAAGGAACATATAGACCAATAATATTAGAGGGAGCCGCGGTCATGTGACCTCCGTTCAGACCACGCCCACAGCCCTTCGTTTCACAGGCAATAGTGGACGTTTATATATATATATATAGCTGAACAGATATAATTGTGCAATCAGCGGTCAGGCTTAGTCCACTTAGTTGGGGTATAGCTATTTACTCTACTTAAATTAGGTCCTTTTTAATATCACCTAATTTAAGTAGAGTAAATAGCTATACCCCAATATTAAACATTGTCTTTTATTAACATTCAAATCCTTTCATAAAGATTATGCAGAGGAGGGGACTTCATGGGTGTACATGACTAAAAAATATGGTTATGTTTTTTCACATATGGGGAAAACCGCACTGTATTATAATGCCATTTATTCATAAAATGGTATATAATTCACATATCCCCCCCTTTTTTATGGACTAAGGTGATATAGAAACGCAGAAAATAAAAGCAGAAACAATTGACATGCTGCGTCTTTTTTCAGCAACGAAATATGCAAGAAAAAACAAGCAGCGTGTGCATAGTAAGTCACGATTCTCATAGACTTTGCTGGGATCTTTTTCCTTGCTTTTATTTATTGAAAAAAAGCAAGGAAAAATGCATGAAAAAAGGCTACGTGTGCACGTAGCCTAAGGCTGTAATCACACTTGTCCGTGTAAATTCGGTCCGAGTCTCATGCTTGAAAGTTGCATGAGCTCTGTTCAAGTTGTGATCAGTGTGCAATGCAACTGCAATGCTATCCTGGGATTTTTCTCATGATTGCAGTCCGCGTGCAATGCGTGTTTGATGAATATGGGATCCGTTTTTATTCTCAGCAGCTATGTCATCTGCCATTCAGCTCTGCTACATGGCCGCTGACAGCAGACACAGACAGAGCCATGTAGCAGAGCTGAATGGCCGCTGACAGCAGACACAGACAGAGCCGCACGATCAGAATGAAGTCGGATGAACTTCACCTGACTTCATTGTCATCCCACGGCTCTGTCTGTGTGGCATGGTGTCACGCTCCCCGGGTCCCGACGCCGTCTGTCACTCACCGCTCCGGTTCCCGGCCCTTCTGCCCGCGGCTGCCCTCCTCACTCTCCCTCCTCTGCATCCTCCGTGCCTCCTGCCCGCCGGTCCCGGTGTCCCCCTGCGACCCAGGACACTCTGTCTGGTCCCCATGCATTTCCTGCACCGCTTCCTGCTCTGGTCTCCGGCACACGAGTCTCGCGCATGCGCATTAGGGCGCACACGCACTCATTCACCTCTTCTTAAAGGGCCAGCGTCCCGGAAACAGGATATGGTCAATTACAGGTACAGGGTATATTAGGATTTCCTTTCCATGTGGGCGGTGCCTGATCAATGTGTTCCCATAGCTAGGTGTTCAGGTCCCTTTGTGCCTTGCCCCCGTCTAACTCTGTCTCTTCCGCAGAACCCGTCCTGCCACCTTAACCTGGTCCTGACTGCTGATTCCCCAGGAAGTCTCCGGTGACCGTTGGCTGAGGATCCCGCCATCTACCGTCAGCCTGAACCCGTCACCGATCCCCGACTCCCCCTGGTAACATCAGCCTTCACGTCTCGCTGGACCTGGACTCCGTCTGAGGTTCTTACCCAACACCTGAATTCGGTTCCAGTCATCCATCCGGCCTCCTGTGTTCGTTGGACTCAGAGACATTCCCGTACAAGATCCCTGAAGGACTCTGATCCTGTACCCCTAGTGTTCTGGCTACCGTGCATCTAGGCCCTCTGCTGGGGTGATCGGATGGTCCCTGTATAGGGGTTAGCTCCGGGTTACCTCACTGGAGGAGTCCGGTGCACGGCCCAGTGAATCCACCTCCAGGACATTACAGATTGATCAGGCCATGGATTCCGCCGAAGCACTAGCGTCCCAGCTGGCCGGATTACAGCAATAACTGGTACGACAACACAAGACCCAATCTCGCATGCTGGCCTTTATGTCTTCAGTGGACACCCGCCTGAATACTCTTCAAGCAACAGCCACATCCCTGTCGACTCAGACCACGGCAGCGGCTTCCGTAGGAGCTTCCTCTGCGACCTCAAAACTTCGCTTAGCTTCTCCGCCCCGGTATGCCAGGGACCCCAAGACCTACAGAGGTTTTCTGAATCAATGCTCGCTGCACTTCAAGTTACTTCCGCACCTCTTTGCCTCTGATCAGGCAAAGGTGGCCTTTGTGATGTCCCATCTGGAGGGTGAAGCATTGGCCTGGATAAATCTCTTGTGGGGAAGGGAAGATCCAGTGACTACCGACATCCGGGTATTCCTGGAGGCCTTCCGTAACACCTTTGACGAACCAGGATGTACCTCCACGTCCGTCTCTTCGCTTCTCCGGCTACGCCAAGGGACTTTAGCTGTTGGCCAGTACGCCATCCGGTTCCGTACGCTTGCCTCTGAGCTAGGGTGGAACAACGAGGCACTGACAGCAGCCTTCTGGGAGGGGCTCTCCGGTCGCATCAAGGATGAGTTGGCCGGTCGTGATGTTCCTCCTACCTCGGATGCCCTGGTCTCTCTTGCAACTCGGATCAATCTCCATTTCCAGGAACGGTCCAAGGAGGTATCCCGGGGAGATGACAGACACGGCACACCTCCACTCCGCAGAGGTCCACCGTCTCTCAGTCAGTGCCGTCCTGCACCTCTAATCACGAACCTATGCAAATAGATCGACTGAGGCAAACTGAGCAACGCCGAGCAGAACGGCTCAACAAGGGCCTGTGTTTCTACTGTGGAAGCGGTACCCACCAGCTTCATTCTTGCCCCGAAAAGCCGGGAAACTCCAAATCTTAGGGTTGGTAGGAGAGGCCACCCTAGGTACCAGAACCCTCTGAAACCCAGTTACATGGACCGTCCAAGTGACGACGGAGGAGACACGGTTCACGGCAGAGGGGTATCTTGATTCAGGGGCAGCGGGCAACTTCATCCAACAGGCTACGGTGGACAATTACCGGATACCTGTTATCCCGCTTGCTAAACCCCTTGTGATTGCTTCTGTGAATGGGAAACCCCTATCCGACTCCATGTTGTTTATCACCAAACCCGTGGAACTCCGTATTGGTGCTCTGCACACCAAAAAGATTGCTCTATATGTCCTCCCGAAAATGTCTCACTCGCTCCTGTTGGGCTTGCCCTGGTTACGAATACATGAACCTGTCGTCAGTTGGCGTTCTGGAGAGATTACCCGTTGGGGCCCGTCTTGTCATGAGAACTGTCTGCAGTCCGTACGGCCCGCCCATGAGCCTCCGGTCCCGGAGTCCCTACTGGGACTGCCTTCCACATATTGGTCATTCGTGGACGTTTTTGACAAGAAGGAAGCAGAGGTATTACCGCCACATCGACCCTACAACTGTGCCATCGACTTGTTACCCGGAACTACTCCTCCTCGTGGACAGATCTATCCCTTGTCTCCTGCTGAAACTCAGGCCATGTCGGACTACATTGCAGATAACCTGGCAAGGGGGTTCATCAGGAGGTCCTCGTCTCCTGCTGGAGCAGGCTTCTTCTTCGTCAAGAAGAAAGAAGGTGACTTACGCCCCTGCATCGACTACTGGGGCTTGAACCAGATAACCGTGAAAAACAAATATCCTTTACCTCTGATCCCAGAGCTATTCGATTGGCTCAGGGGGGCCTGTATATTCACCAAGCTAGACCTTTGCGGAGCTTACAACCTGGTCCGTATTCGCTCGGGAGACGAATAGAAGATGGCGTTCAACACCTGTGACGAGCACTATGAGTATTGTGTGATCCCCTTCGGTCTCTGTAACGCCCCGGCTGTCTTCCAGGAACTGGTGAATGACGTGTTCAGGGACCTTCTCTATGTCTGTGTGGTCGTATATCTGGACGATATGCTGTTCTATTCCCCGGACTTGCCGACCCACAGAAGGAATGTACGACTCGTTCTTTAAAGGCTTAGGGAGAACCGCCTGTACGCTAAGTAGGAAAAATGTGTGTTTGAACGGACGTCCCTTCCCTTTCTGGGCTACGTGATCTCCGACACGGGCTTGCAGATGGATTCCGAGAAGGTGTCTTCTATCCTTAAGTGGCCTCCTCCTTCCGGACTGAAAGCCATCCAACGTTTCCTAGGCTTTGCCAACTATTATCGCCACTTCATCCCTCACTTCTCTGCTCTGACGGCGCCTCTCTCCACTTTGACCAAGAAGGGGGCCAACCCGAAGGACTGGTCACCTGAGGTCGACGCCACTTTCTGTTCCCTGAAGTGGGCGTTTGCCTCCTCTCCCGTTCTCCACAGACCGGAGTTAAACCGACAATTCACCTTGGAGGTAGATGCCTCCTCCTCTGGGGCTGGGGCCATGCTCATGCAGAAGACGTCTACCGGAAAGATGGTCACCTGTGGCTTCTTCTCCAAGATCTTCTCGGCACCCGAACGCAACTATACCATTGGCGATTGAGAACTCCTAGCTGTCCTGACAAGCTGGCTCTGGAGGAATGGTGTTACCTGTTGGAGGGTGCGGTATACCCGGTTATTATTTACACTGACCATAAGAACCTGGAGTATCTGCGATCTGCTTGAAGACTGAACCTGCGACAAGCCCGTTGGTCCCTGTTCTTTGCCGGGTTTGACGTCCAACTACATTTCCGGCCCGCGGACAAGAACGTGCGGGCTGATGCCTTGTCCCGATTCTTTATTCCGGTGGAACAAGAAGAAGAGACGAACCAGTCCATCATTTGTCCCAGTAAGGTCATTCCGGTGGCTCCTGTCACTCTGGCACAGATACCCCCTGGGAAGACTTATGTCACGGAGAACGACAGAACTAAAGTCCCTCAATGGGGGCATTCTTCGAAAGTGGCCAGAAATGCCGGTCAGAAGAAAACATGGAGTGCTGTTGTCCATCACTATTGGTGGCCGTCCCTCCGAAAGGATGTCGTCTCCTTTGTCTCCGCTTGTCCATCCTGTGCCCGGAACAAGACGCCCAAGCACTTGACCTATGGCCGTCTCCTGCCTCTGCTGATTTCCCTCTGTTCCATGGCAACACATAGCCATGGATTTTGTCACGGACTTGCCTTTGTCCTCCGGACATACGGTCATCTGGGTTGTGGTGGATCATTTCTCGAAGATGGCTCATTTCGTCCCCATGGTCAAACTGCCCTCTGCACAGGAGCTCGCTGATGCCTTCATTCAGCACATCTTCCGGCTGCACGGCTTTCCTTTACATATAGTGTCCGACAGGGGAACTCAGTTCACCTCGCGCTTCTGGAGGGGGCTCTGCAAACATCTGGGAGTATCTCTGGACTTTTCCTCGGCTTACCTTCCCTAGTCGAATGGCCAAGTGAAACGTGTCAACCAGGTCCTGACTTCCTTCCTTCGACACTACGTCAATGTTCATCATGACGACTGGTCCACGCTTCTCCCTTGGGCTGAGTTCTCCTATGTTGTCTACGGTCTTCAGCCTTCCGTTCCATTACCGGTATCCTCGACCTCGGATGTCCCCGCTGCAGATGCCCTGTCCAGGGACTTCTCTGCTATATGGAGTTCTGTCAAAACCTCCCTTGAACGGGCCTCCGCCCAGATGAAGAAACATGCGGACAAGAGACACCTTGATCCTCCTCACTTCTCTTCTGGGGATTTGGTATGGCTTTCTTCCAAATACATCCGGTTGAAGATTCCATCTTTATAAGTTCGGTCCGCGGTACCTTTCAAGGTCATCAAAAGGATCATTGAGGTCTCCTACAAACTACAGCTCCCAGCCACGATGCGGATCCCGAACTCCTTCCACGTCTCCTTGCTCAAGCCAGTCGTCTTGGGTCCCTTCTCCTCTAATGCCGATACTCCGTCTCCTCCTATTGCTGACGGAGATGTGTACGCGGTAAGAGATATAGTGGCCATGAAGACCGTGCGGGGTAAGCAGTTCTTCCTTGTTGATTGGGACGGCTACGGCCCCGAGGAACGGTCCTGGGAACCCCGGGAGAACGTTGGCACTCTTATACGCAACTTCTTGTCCCGGTTGCGGGGAGGGGGCATTAGGGAGGGGGTACTGTCACGCTCCCCAGGTCCCGGCGCCGTCTGTCACTCACTGCTCCGGTTCCCGGTCCTTCTGCCCCGGCTGCCCTCCTCACTCTCACTCCTCTGCATCCTCCGTGCCTCCTGCCCGCCGGTCCCGGTGTCCCCCTGTGACCCAGGACACTCTGAATTAACCCGATATGTACTGCAGCTACATGTGCAGAGAGCAGGGAGCCGGCACTGGCAGCGAGAGCGGCGGACGCTGGTAACAAAGGTAAATATCGGGTAACCAGGGAAAAGTCTTCCCTTGGTTACCCGATGTTTACCCTGGTTACAGCTTACCGCAGGCTGCCAGATGCCGGATCCTGCTCCCTGCTCGCTTCAATTTGTCGCTCTCTCGCTGTCACACACAGCGATGTGTGCGTCACAGCGGGAGAGCGACGACCAAAAAATGAAGCTGGACATTCAGCAACGAGCGGCGACCTCACAGCAGGGGCCAGGTCGTTGTTGGATGTCACACACAGTGACGGGACGTCGCTGCTACGTCACAGAAAATGGTGATGTAGCAGCGACGTCGTTTTCGCTGTGTGTGACACCACCTTTAGGCCTCTTTCACACGTCCGTGAAAACCGTGCACTTTTTGCACGGACGTGTAAAAGGTCCGTATTGCCCTTCCTGTGCCGTGTTCATGACACACGTGTGTTCTCTGTGTGCTGTGATAACACACAGAGAACAGAAACTTTCTGCTCACCTGTCCCTGGCGTTGCTGTCTGTGGTGCTGATCTACGGTCTCTGGCCCTGCCAACTCGCCGCTGCTGCGGCTTCTGGTCCTCTGTGCCGTGCATATACGATGAGCATAATGAGCAGGGGTTGGAAGCAAGTGATAGCAGCGGCAGAGACAGCAGTGCTGGAGAACACGAGTATAGGAATTCATTTTATTTCAGTCACATGTGTTTTCTCCGGTACATGTCACACTGATGTCACACGGATCACATCCGTGTGGTCTGTGTGACAACCGTGCTGCCGGAGAAAAACGGACATGTCTACGTGTGGAGCACACGGACACACGTATGCTCCACACGGACACACGGTCCATGGCAGAATACGTACGTGTGCGCAAACCCATTGATTTTAATGGGTCTACGTGTGCCCGTGTCTCTGGTAAGTGTGAAAATGGACGTCACACGTACCGGAGACACGGATGTGTGAAGGAAGCCGTTACATGGATACCAGATTCTCTCTGTACTTGCTAGTTTGTGAATGCATTTTGATACGTATTGATTATTTTTAGGATCCAATGGGAAACCATTGCTGTACATCTGTAAATCTCTACTGCTGTGATACATTTGTCATATATTGATGATTATTTATGCAATTTCTGGTTCACAGAGATGTTATATTTAGGTAAGGTTCCATCTCCATAGTAACAGAATGTAAAAAATGCTTGAGCTTGGATTAAGACCATGTCAGTGCAGTTTCTATTTGTAATGGCACAATGAAATATTTTGCCGTCGTTTTATATAGACAATGACTGTAACATTTCTGGAGGCCGTGGAGGAGCGACTTCATGTATTGATGATGTAGTCTTATTATAGAAATTTAGGAATTCAAATTTTGAACAGGGAATATTCCAAGAAATGACATTCCCAGCAGCTTGTCTGCAGATCAGCAGCGGATATTAGAACAGACTGAGCTGCAGACAAAGACAGCCATTTCTAGTTTGTCAATGAACTCTAGGTCTGGCACCATGCCTTACTTTCACATGGCGGTCTTTGCCATTTTTCCTATATGATAGCTCCTTTTGCAACAATTTTGGAAAACAATAATATCCATTTAGCAGTCGTTCACTTGGTCCCAGATCCTTGCAGCTAAAGCAATTCTGTTAGCGTCAGTGTTTTAGGGAATCACACATGCAAATCCCTAATATAAATTCTCATACACAGTACCTGTCAAAAGTTTTGGGACACCTGTTCATGCAAAGGTTTTCCTTGTTCTTATTGGCATTTGCATATTGGGCCCAAATTATTATTACATTTGCCTGGTTTTGTTCACTTTGTAGTGTTTTGCCCCTTTTTATGGTTTTTGTCATGGTCGTCTCCCTGCTGTTTTGCCTCCCATCTCCATCTAGACTCCTCATTTAAACAAATGTGAATGTGAACAAAGCCTAAAGGGTGGAGAAGGCGTTATTTTTTTCCTCCTTTTTTATTTTGCCTAAGGCTAGTTTCACACTTGCGTTGGGTTGAATCCGCTGGGTCCGTTGCTGCGTCGTTTTGACGCATCCATTATTTTTGTGGTGTCAAAGGATGCAACAGATCCGTTATTTCACAGTAATCCGTTAGCTGATTCCTGTGAAATAACGGACCGTTGCATCCGTTTGGCGTCCGTTAGGCGTCCGTCTAACGGAATCCGTCGGCTCTGTTTTTTTTTTCTTTTTTCATTTTTTTCATTCTGGGGATGCTCAGTAGAAATTAGCGGAATCCAGCAGCGGATTCCGTTGTTAAGCACTTAGCAACTGAATCCGCTACCATAGGGAAACATTAAAAATTTTAACGGAAGCAACGGAATCTGCTGGTCGGCGTCATTTTGACGCAAGCATTTAACGTTACATTCAGCGTTGCTTCCGCTCGGCGGAAGCAACGGAGCATTGGCCAACGGAAGCAACGCAGGTACTTTTGGCACAATCCGTCATCAATTCAAGTCTATGGGAAACAGCGGAATCCGTTAACTGTTTCCCAAGGCAGCGGATTGCGGCAAAAAAAAATAATGCAAGTGTGAAAGTACCCTTATATACAAGTCATTATACAGGAAATCAATTTTCTTAACATGTCGTCCTGTAAAATCCGTTTTATCTTCGGTTTTGTAGGTTTTATTGTCAGTCCATAAAAGTGGCATAATATTCCTGGGGGATCTTCCGTAAAAATGCTCATGTTTTCCATTGACTTCCATTACATTCATTACTCGAATTGAGCCTGCCCAAGCGTCTGACCTGCTCGATTCAAGTTTCACGTAGTTAAGTATTTTAGTGCTCGCTCATCACTACTCACTAGCAAAGGTTTTCTATGTAAGTATTTATCTCTACAAATACCCAAAGGGGACACCCTCTTCATTGACAGATAATCTTCAAAGACTTTGTGTTTACTCAGAAAGTTGTATAGAACAAGCCACCCAGTATTGTACTAAGATAATTCAACTGTACAAATAAATTGTTGGTTTACAGAGAACATTGTAGACAAGTAGGAACATGTAGAAAATGTGGAGGTGAAGGTTACACAGCTGTGACTCCAGGTAAGGAAAAGTTACAACAAAGGGAAGAAAATCCAACCATGGGACCCCATAGCAAAACTTGTAAATACGACCCCTCTACCCCATTACACAGCCCACGGGACATGTAAGTACACAGTTAAGCGGGCTTTACACGCTACGACATTGCTCAAGTGATCTCGTTGGGGTCACGGAATTTGTGACGCACATCCAGGCGCTGTAGCGATGCCGTTGCGTGTGACACCTATGAGCGATTTTGCATTGTCGCAAAAACGTGCAAAATCGCTCATCGGTGACATGGGGGTCCATTCTCAAATATCGTTACTGCAGCAGTAACGAAGTTGTTCCTCGTTTCTGCGGCAGCACACATCGCTCCGTGTGACACCGCAGGAACGAGGAACCTCTCCTTACCTGCGTCCCGGCCATAATGCGGAAGGAAGGAGGTGGGCGGGATGTTACGTCCCGCTCATCTCCGCCCCTCCGCTTCTATTGGGCAGCGGTTTAGTGACGCTGCTGTGACGCCGCTGTGACGCTGAACTAACCGCCCCCCTTAGAAAGGAGGCTGTTCACCGGTCACAGCGACGTCGCAGGGAAGGTAAGTCCGTGTGACGGGTCCGGGCGATGTTGTGCGACACGGGTAGAGATTTGCCCGTGTCGCACAACCGATGGAGGCGGGTACGCACGCTGGCGATATTGGTACCGATATCACAGTTTGTAAAACGGCCTTAAGTTCAGAAAAGCTTATGAGTTTTTTGTTCTAGCTTATACAAAAAGATATTGCACACAACTCAGTTACACAATCCCACTGTGGCCGTTTACTGGATTATCCCAATTAACAGTACCAAATTGATGTCCCATTTAATTGGGCCTCAAATCTCATGAAATGAATGGAACAGTGGTCATACATTTGCACTACTCACCAATCATTTAATTGGAATCTGTCTGCAGGTTTTTTCTACAGGATCTAAGAGCAGCATAAGGTACCGTAGGGGCAGAGAGCCTGATTTCAGGGACATATCGCTTACTGGACAATGTATTGTAGTTTTGATAAAATCCTTATTTTCTCTGCTATAAATGTAGCAGTGTCATCAAGGAGCCAATCAGTGGTGGGGGTGGGGTTATACAGGTTAGTTAGCTGGACTGGCTTGCACATGAGAGCAGAATGCACTCCTTCTATACCTTTGGAACTCCAAATCAATAAGATTTGTTTTACGAGTGCTTGGGAAGTCAATACAGCACACACATGCTTTGTGGTGTACTCAAATAATTCTGCTTTATTAGTGCATGTAACCAGTTTATATAAGCTCACAGGGAAAGGCTGTGTCCATCTGAACAATGCACCAATAAGAACAATAGGGGTGTGAACAAAAATGTGAAACTTCCCTGTCCATCAGTGTTAGCTGAACGCTATGACATCATTAGCTATAGGACAAGATGGAAACTATAAGAACAATATGGAATCTATTCTCTCACACGACACCTAGTCCGAAAATGATAATCTCCTGTTGTTAAAACACTGATTGCACTGAAACTACAAGCTGCATAGCAAGTGATACATCCTTGGATGTAGCGTATTTTTGCTGGATCCAAAACGCTGTGGTGTACAGTACAAGCACAGTGGATGCGATTTCTAGAAATCCCGTGCCCACTGTGCTTGTTTTTTCCGCAGCAAACATTGACCTGTGGTGCGGCTTTCCAGACCACAGCATGTCAATTGTTTGCTGAGGATTCGCATGTGTCCTCCGTAGGGAGAACACAAGCGAGAGACCGCAGCGCACTGAACCCTGATCATGGGTACAGTCAGCTGCGGTCTCCTGCGGAGGAAACTCGCGGCCCTGCAGGTCAGGACCCAACCCGTCCAGGACGCAGTGAGTCCTGATCGTGGGCACATACCCTAAGTCCAATTTTGAATAAAGGGTATTGTGCATTGAGGAAATGGTGTGTATCCATGAGAAAATGAAAAGTTATACAATTTGCATTGTATACAATCCTGGTCATGGTAGGGTCACACAGCTCAGTGCAGGTTCAGTACAATCACAGAGCACTGTCATTGAATGAGTAATGCACATGTATATCCATTACATGACAGGGCTGATTTTTCTGCCCCGAAGGCAAGAAATGTTTCCTTACAATAAGAGCATACAGAGGTATTGTAACCCTGAGGAATTGATGCACAGAGATTTTAGAAAGCCTGAATATTTAATACACAAATAATTAATCAGTTAAACATACTATAAGTGGATAATGTTAGAACTATTCCAGTGTGTTCTTTATTGCACCGCTAGACTGGCACTTTACATCTAAGTCCCATGCCCCCTGTCTTATACTCACCCTCCAGTGGCTTCTGTTAGTCTGTCTTCTATCACCACCGCTTCTGTCAGTCTCTGGTGATTTGTGACCTGCCGGCACCTCCTGTGTTTCATGGAGCTGGAGGTCACAACACAATACAAGTCTATGGGAGCCTCGTTCTGGCTCTCAGAGATGCATTAGGAGCTTGTGACATTACTTCTGACTTCCGGCCAGTCAGAAGTTACAGTCTCAAGATGGCGTCACGGGACAGGAGCGGCGCCAAAAATGCATGAAAATGCTAGAGGGTAAGTATAAGACAGTGGGCAGGAGACTAAAGGCCGCACTACATGCTGCGATATCGCTAGCGATGTCGCTAGCGATCGCACCCACCCCCGTCGTTTGTGCGTCACAGGCAAATCGCTGCCCGTGACGAACAATATTGCTAGTACCCGTCACACATACTTACCTTCCTAGCGATGTCGCTGTGGTCGCGAATAACCTCTTTTTTAAGGGGGCAGTTCGTGCGGCGTCACAGCGACGTCACTCAGCAGGCCACCAATAGAAGCGGAGGGGCGGAGAGCAGCTGCATTCACGTCACTCCCACCTCGTTGCCGGAGGACACAGGTACGCTGTTGTTCGTTGTTCCCGGGGTGTCACACATAGCGATGTGTGCTGCCTCAGGAACGACAAACAACCTGCATCCAAAATGAGCAACGATATTTGGGAAATGAATGACGTGTCAACGATCAACGATTTGGTGAGTATTTTGGATCGTTAGCGGTCGCTCGTAAGTGTCACACGCAACGACGTCGCTAACGAGGCCAGATGTGCGTTACGAATTCCATGACCCCAGCGATATCTCGTTAGCGATGTTGTTGCGTGTAAAGTGGCCTTTAGACTTAAAGCACCATTCCAGCACTGAAAAACAAAACCCTGGAGTGGCGCTTTAAAGCTGCATTTACACACAGTAATCATGCTGCGGCTAAAACTACAGCAGCCCTTATACAACTGCAGTCTTTCCACTGCTTCCCTGATCATTTAAAGGGATTCTGTCGGCACAGAATGACTGTTGAAACCAAGCACAGGCACTGGTGCACCGTGTCGTGCCCAAATATGCTGCTTGTTTTTCATCTATCTCCACCCTCCCCTCTTGTTTGATTGACAGCTTTGGCTTCATAGCGTCAGAAAAGGGCAGAGATAGATGGAAAATAAGCAGGTGGGAAGGTGCACTTAAATGTGTGGCCCCGCTATGATGCATTGAGCGCCTGTACTTGGTTTGAACAGTACTTCTGCACAGACTGAGGGTCACATGGAGGTTTACATCACCGACTGTCATGGTGGCATCAGGATCTGTTGAGACTACACATTCTGACACTCCTATAACCAAATATATGCCAAAGCAAAAGGGTGTAGGCAATAATCCCAGGTGACAATAATATGCCACTAAATCCACACAAAATACATGGACAGGCTACTACAAGTTAAATAAACAACCGATAAAGAAAGATAGCCAATAAAGATTAATAGCAAATACATTTTATTAAATAAATAAAATTTTAAAAAAAAATATATATATATATATACAGTATATACCGCAAGGTATAATAAGTGGTAGGAAATAGCCAGAAAGGATCAGCACAGCAGAAGAATGTATTAAATTTGGCAACAAAAATTATACAAAATTGTAGGAGCAACCTGAGGAAATCTGTAAGATTCTGACCATAACAATAAAAATACCATAATGTGCCCACGCTGCGGATTTTGCGCGGATTTTGCCGCGGATTTGCCACGGATTTACCGCGGATTTTCCGAAAATCTGCAGCAGCGGCACTTCCAAGCCATTTCAATGGCATTTTGGAAATGCTGTGTCCATGCTGCGGATTTTTCCGCGGCGGATTTGCCACGGATTTTGATCCGGAAAAATCTGCAGCATGTCAATTATTGTTGCGGATTTTGGTGCGGATTTTGGGTATAGAATGGGGAAAAAAAAAAAAAATCCGCATCAAAATCCGCGGCAAATTCGCAGTAAAAATAAGGTGCGGATTTGCCGCGAAAGTCGCGGATTTTCATGCAGAAAAATCCGCAGGTACATTCTACCGTGGACACATAGCCTAAGGGAGAAATGAATCAAACCAAGAGGAGTTTCAAATATGTGTAAGTGAAAAATATTCCACTTCAAGTTAGTGAGGCCAGAAAAAAGTGACAGTGCATGTAACAGTAGCAGTATGATCTGCTGACAAAGAACAGGCAGTGGCTCTAATTATACCATATGTATATATCATTGTCACAAACCACCGGGGGGGTCACTCAGAAATCCCCCGCGCTGGCTACCAGTACGTCACAATCGGGGGGTAACAAGTGGGTGTCACCCCTCCTTTATACCTCCCGACCGACAGACAGAGCACGTGACACGCTCTCTTGCGCCCCTCTTATAGTCAGGCCAATTATGGAATTGCCCGACAATAAGCAAGGAGGCCGCTATACTACTTATGCCGATTATTGAAGGGTCCCCGGTGAGAGTAGGGTATATATTCCCCCGACCTCCGCGGGCGGAATATATAAAATCTCCCCGAATCTCACTGGCCTCCCCACAATAATCCTTGGCACAAACTCGCTGCCACCAACCGCTTCACGGTAACTATTAGCCGAACACACAGACGTGGGATTCAAGATCGAGATAACAGAACAGCCCAAGATTAATTATATAATTTAATCAGCCTAAAGCACACTAGAAACTACAATATATACAATAGGGAATCTACAGAATATACATATGTCAGAGTACAGTTACAGTCAAAGCATGGGTTACAAACAGGCATACACAGTTCCAGCAGTTACCTTGTTGCGTCTGGCCACAGGGGGGCGCTGTACCCAGGTTTCTAGGATCCTTCCCACAGATGTTTCCTACACGTGCCCCCAGCGAAAAGAACCCTGGAAAATGGCCGAAGTAGGGTTATCAACCTGGCCAAATCCAGGTCCCCTCCTACCTTCGTGACCTCACAGGGAGCACTGCTCCACCCCTGGCTTGAGTTATGGACAATATCCCAACATGGAATATGGGCCATAACTTTGCCTGGGAGCGTCGTAGGCGGACGCCAATGCTCTCATTGTGACAGTTATGAATTTAGCTACAGAACGAGGGGACTCATGACCTGTCTGCCAGTTCCCCAT
Organism: Anomaloglossus baeobatrachus; assembly: GCF_048569485.1. Lineage (NCBI taxonomy): Eukaryota > Metazoa > Chordata > Amphibia > Anura > Aromobatidae > Anomaloglossus > Anomaloglossus baeobatrachus. The sequence goes on along the minus strand of NC_134361.1, from coordinate 111,180,834 downwards.
TGGCTGATATCACGCCTGGGGCATTTCCCAATGTCCTGCTCCCATAAAAAGGGTGTGCCGGCATCGTCCGCATGCAGAGACACCATTTTTATGGTTGCCATATTTATCGGAAATATGGCTTGCGAGATATGAACCATTTTTTACTGGAATCGTTCTGTCTGGCTATTTCCATAGCCTTGCTAATGAGATACAACTCTTGTTACAGGGTGACGGCAGGGAGTCATCCTGTGTCCATTGTTCCCACACCACCTCATTTCCATATCACAGGACATGGCCATGGAGGTGTAAGTGGAACACTGAGAACAAGAAGGGAGGGGGCACTGCCAGGGAGTGATGAGGGACTATGACTGGAGTCATAATTCATCTTCATATCCCGGGATTTGCCTCACACCTCCCCCCTTTTGAGGGCGCTAGGGGGCAGCACACTCCGGTGTTCCCCCGTGCGCCCGTCCGCGACCTCTCCTTGTCGGGACAGCCCGTCTGCGTTACCGTGGTCACGGCCCCTTTTGTGGCGAATGGTGAAGTTGTATTGCTGGAGCGCAAGGCTCCATCGCAACAATCGCCCATTCGTCCCAGAGACGGTGTGCAACCAGCTGAGGGGATTGTGGTCCGTCTCCACGATGAAGTGGCGCCCGTATAGATAGGGTTGCAGACGCTGCAGGGCCCACACTATGGCCAGGCACTCCTTCTCCATCGTGGAATAGGCAACTTCCCTTGGTAACAGCTTCCTGCTCAGGTACAAGACTGGGTGCTCTTGGCTCGCAGAGTCCACCTGGCTGAGCACCGCACCGAGGCCGAAGTCACTGGCGTCGGTCTGTACTACAAACGGCCGCGTGAAGTCGGCTGCCTGTAGCACGGGCGGGCTGGACAGGGCGTCCTTTAGGGCCTGGAAGGCTGTCTCGCAGTCCATTGTCCAATCGACTGCAGAGGGCAGCTTCTTCTTGGTGAGGTCCGTCAAGGGCTTTGCCAGGCTACTATAGCGTGGAACAAACCTCCTATAGTACCCGGCGGTCCCCAAGAAGGACATCACCTGCTTCTTGGTCCTGGGGGTGGGCCAGGATGCGATGGCCTCCACTTTCTCAGGCTCGGGCTTCAGTGTTCTCCCGCCTACCCGGTGACCGAGGTACTGGACCTCGCTCATGGCCAGCTGACACTTTCCCGGCTTGATGGTCAAACCTGCCCGGTGGATCCGCCTGAGCACCTGTGCTAGATGCTCTAGGTGGTCCTCCCAGGTGGGACTGAAGACGGCAATGTCATCTAGGTACGCGGCCGCGTACCCTTCAAGTCCCTTGAGCAGGGTGTTGCCCATCCGCTGGAAAGTGGCAGGGGCATTCCTCATCCCGAATGGCATCACCGTGGACTCGTATAGTCCAAATGGGGTAATAAAGGCAGAGCGTTCCCTGGCCTTGCGAGTCAGGGGGATCTGCCAATATCCCCGGCTCAGATCCATGATGGTCAGGTACTGAGCCCCGGCCAACTGATCGAGCAGGTCATCGATGCGTGGCATTGGGTACGCATCGGCGACCGTGACCGCATTGAGCCCCCTGTAGTCCACGCAGAACCGAGTGGTTCGGTCCTTCTTAGGGACGAGGACTACAGGCGAGGCCCAAGCGCTGTTGGATGCCTGGATCACCCCCAGCTTCAGCATCTCGTCAATCTCCTGGCGCATGTGTTGCTGCACCTCCAGGGAGACCCGATATGCTGAACGCCGGATCGGGGGATGATCCCCAGTGTCCACGTGATGGACAGCCAAGTCAGTCCTTCCGGGCTGGTTGGTAAACAACCCCCGGAAGGGGTGTAGGGTGGCCCACAGCTGGGACCGTTGGTCCTCCAAGAGCTGGTGGCCAACCTCCACATCCTCAATGGATCCGCCTGCCCTAACCTGGGCTAGCATATCCAAGAGGGTTTCCGCTTCTCCCTCCTCGGGCAGGTTGCACACGGGGAGCGCACATGCCTCCCGCTCCTGATGTGCCTTCATCATGTTCACATGGAAGGGCTTCCGCCTTCCACGGGCAGGGTCCAGGGTGACCAGGTACGTCACAGGGTTGAGCTGCTGGTACACGAGGTATGGGCCTTCCCAGGCTGCCTGAAGCTTGTCCTGTGGTACGGGGACCAGTACCCACACCTTTTGACCCACTTGGTAGGTCCTCTCACAAGCGTTCTGGTCGTACCAACGCTTCTGATCGGCCTGGGCTTGAGCCATATTGTCGTGTACCAGTTGCGTCAAGGCCTGCATTTTGTCCCGGAAGCGCACGACATACTCGATAACCGACACTCCAGGGGTGGCCAAATCCCCTTCCCAAGCCTCTTTCACCAGAGCCAGGGGGCCCCGCACACGTCGCCCGTACAGGAGCTCAAACGGTGAGAATCCTGTTGAGGCCTGTGGAACCTCCCGGTAAGCAAATAACAGGTGTGGGAGATACCGCTCCCAGTCACGCCCATGGGAGTCGACCAACATCTTAAGCATCTGCTTTAAGGTGCCATTGAACCGCTCGCACAGGCCATTAGTCTGTGGATGGTACGGGCTGGCCACCAGATGTCGCACCTGGACTTGCTTACAGAGGGCCTCCATCAGCTGGGACATGAATTGGGTCCCCCGGTCAGTGAGCATTTCCTGGGGAAAACCCACTCGGGAGAAAATCTCCAGCAATGCGGTGGCCACCTTGTCAGCCCGAATGGACGACAAGGCCACTGCTTCTGGGTACCGGGTGGCATAGTCCACTACCGTCAGTATGAAGCGTTTCCCGGAGCTGCTGGGGATGGCCAGCGGGCCGACCAGATCCACAGCCACCCTCCTGAAAGGCTCATCGATGATTGGCAGAGATACCAGTGGGGCTTTGGGGCGTGGCCCCGCCTTCCCCACTCTCTGACAGGTTTCACACGAACGGCAGTAGGCAGCCACATCGGCCCCCATTTTTGGCCAGTAGAAATGCTGGTTTAACCTGGCCTTGGTCTTAGCGATCCCTAGGTGTCCGGCCATCGGAATCTCATGTGCGATCCGCAACAACTCCGTCCGGAACGGATAGGGTACCACCAACTGTCGGTCCCTGGGCCACGCCTCCGGTGAACCCTGCTGGACCGTGGCCCGGTACAGCCGTCCTTGGTCCCAGACCACTCGCTCCGGGTCCGAGTCCGAGGGAGGCTGTGCCGCCTGCTCCTTAAGAGCTTTCAGGCTGTCGTCAGCTTCTAACGCTGCCTGAAACCCCTGACTAGATGTGGCCAGAATCGACGAGACTGTCACATCTTCAGTCAGTACCCCGGGACCTGTGTCCTGGCCTCCACCTGACTCGGCTGCCACTTGGTCAGAAGGGGAAGAGCTATCGGACCTCCGGGAGGCCCCTTGGCTTCCAGCACTCCCACTGCGGGTGACAGCGGCCACAGCCGCTGCGACCGTGGGTCGTGCCTGCTCCTCCTCCGTTCCTGACCAAGTCGCCGGTTCAGGCAGACCTACCTGGCTTCCTGACACCCCGGTTGTGGGGGAACCATGCACCGAGATCTTACCTGGGAGCACTTCCGCTCCTGGACCGGCCCCAATCTCACCTGCCTGTTCCCCTCCTGCAGCAACAGAACCCCGCTGTGAAATCTCTGGGGACCCCACATTTGCTGTGGTAGCCCCCACCCCACACACTGGTCCTCCCCCTGCAGCACCCTGCTCTCTGCTTATCCCTGCAGAGGGCAACAGATCCCAGCTCACAGGCTGGTTACTTGTAGAGGCATTGTCACACCTTTCTCTGACCCCCTCCCCTGTCACAGCTGCAGCTGCGTGTGTGTCTATGGTGTCTGTGCAAGCAGAAATATCAGAGTTCACTCCCTCCTCCCTTACATCATTCATAGATAACACATTAACATTGTCCGGAGGCATGTCAGTACTGGCTGAAGGTTCAGCCCTTGGTTGGGGCCCAAACTGGGAGGTTATCTGCCCCAAATCTGTCCCAAGTAGCACGTTTGCAGGGATCCGATCAGTTACCCCCACCTCCCTCACCCCTCGCCCTGCGCCCCAGTCCACATAAATGTCAGCAACAGGCAGCGCCGGGTCAGTGCCTCCAATCCCGGAGACAGCGAGGGTTTTTCCAGGGATCAAGTCTTGGGGGGACACCATCTCAGGCCGCACCAGAGTCACCTCCGAGGCGCTGTCTCGCAGTCCTATGGTCACAGACCGGCCGACGGTGACAGGTTGGAAGCTGTCCAGGGACCTACCACCACCCCCACCCACACAATACACCTTGGGCGGCCCTTGGGACGGGGACGGAGCCGGGGCCTTGGGACGCTGAGGGCACATGGCCTTGAAGTGTCCAGGTAGGTTGCACTGGTGGCACCGTCTTGGTTCCGCCACGGGCCTGGAGAGGGGAGTTGAGGGGGACACCCCCTGCAGTCTAGGGGCAGGTGGGGCAGTCGCAGAATTCATCTTACCCCCTCTCCAGGTGCTGCTGGTGGCCGCTCTCCTGGCCTCAGGGGCCCGGTTGTTGGTGTAGTCATCGGCAAGGGCAGCTGTAGCCGTGGACCCCTTTGGCTTCTGGTCTCGGATGAACTGGCGGAGATCCTCAGGGCAGTTCCACAAGAGTTGCTCCGTGATGAACAAGTCCAGGATCTCCGGTCCGGTGGAAAGCTGCAGGCCTTGGGTCCAGTGGTCGGCAGCTCGGGCAAGTGCCCGCCGGTGGTCAGCCCAGGAGTCCTTTGGTCCCTTCTGTAGGCTCCGGAACTTCTTGCGGTAGGACTCTGGAGTGAGGTTGTACTGTTGGATCAGGGCCCGCTTGATGGTGTCGTAGCCCTGATCTGCCTCAGCAGGCAAGTCACCAAGGATATCCAGGGCCTTACCCCTTAAACGGGGGGTCAGGTATTTGGCCCACTGGTCCTTGTCCAGATGGTGCTGCAAGCAAGTCCGTTCAAAAGCAGTCAAGAAAGAGTCCAAGTCTCCATCCTTCTCCAGCACTGGGAAGTCCTCAACACGGACCTTTGGAAGTTTGGTGTCTTGAAGGTCACGTGTGGCTGATGAGGGCCGGAGCTGAGCTAGCTGCAGCTGGTAGTCACGGTCTGCCTGTCGCTCTCGCTCTCGCTCTTCACGCGCTGCCTGCCGCTCTCGCTCCGCAGCCTCACGCTCTGCGTGCCGCTCCGCAGCCTCAGCGTCACGCGCTGCCTGCCGCTCTGCCCTGCGCTCTGCCAGGAGTTCCTTGTAGCCCTTCTGGTCTCCAGCCTGGAGAAGGGCCATAGCCATTTGAAGAAGGCTATCCGAGCCTCCCAGGCTCGGTGGAATGGCACGTGGTGATCTGCGGCACGCTGCAGAGCTAGGCGATTCACTGTCCCTTTCAGAGCGGAGGGCTGGCATCTGGCTCGTTGAGGAACCTTGGGTGAGCTCCTCCTCATCTTGTCCAGCAGTGCCAGGTTGTGCAATGTCCTCGGCAGAACGGTTTTCTGGCGTCGAGCTCCTGGAGGACTCGTGGGCAACCTCCTCATTGCTGTCCACAGCACCGTCCTCCCTCTCTTCGGCTCCTGCCTTAGCATTGGCCAGTTGCATAGCTCTGCTCCTGGTGCCATCAGCCATTCTTGCAGACTTTTGGTCACTGACACAGAACTGACACCTGATGCCTCCACACACCTTACAGTATCTGCACTCTGACACTCTAGTGTTGAGCTAGTCTGAAGACCCCAGCAGCCACAGCTGCTGCAGGCAGTCTTTAGTGTCTGGGAGTATGGGTCTCACACTCACACACACTATTATCTCGATCCCACCGCTATGCCACCAATATGTCACAAACCACCGGGGGGGTCACTCAGAAATCCCCCGCGCTGGCTACCAGTACGTCACAATCGGGGGGTAACAAGTGGGTGTCACCCCTCCTTTATACCTCCCGACCGACAGACAGAGCACGTGACGCGCTCTCTTGCGCCCCTCTTATAGTCAGGCCAATTATGGAATTGCCCGACAATAAGCAAGGAGGCCGCTATACTACTTATGCCGATTATTGAAGGGTCCCCGGTGAGAGTAGGGTATATATTCCCCCGACCTCCGCGGGCGGAATATATAAAATCTCCCCGAATCTCACTGGCCTCCCCACAATAATCCTTGGCACAAACTCGCTGCCACCAACCGCTTCACGGTAACTATTAGCCGAACACACAGACGTGGGATTCAAGATCGAGATAACAGAACAGCCCAAGATTAATTATATAATTTAATCAGCCTAAAGCACACTAGAAACTACAATATATACAATAGGGAATCTACAGAATATACATATGTCAGAGTACAGTTACAGTCAAAGCATGGGTTACAAACAGGCATACACAGTTCCAGCAGTTACCTTGTTGCGTCTGGCCACAGGGGGGCGCTGTACCCAGGTTTCTAGGATCCTTCCCACAGATGTTTCCTACACGTGCCCCCAGCGAAAAGAACCCTGGAAAATGGCCGAAGTAGGGTTATCAACCTGGCCAAATCCAGGTCCCCTCCTACCTTCGTGACCTCACAGGGAGCACTGCTCCACCCCTGGCTTGAGTTATGGACAATATCCCAACATGGAATATGGGCCATAACTTTGCCTGGGAGCGTCGTAGGCGGACGCCAATGCTCTCATTGTGACAGTTATGAATTTAGCTACAGAACGAGGGGACTCATGACCTGTCTGCCAGTTCCCCATTGGCTGATATCACGCCTGGGGCATTTCCCAATGTCCTGCTCCCATAAAAAGGGTGTGCCGGCATCGTCCGCATGCAGAGACACCATTTTTATGGTTGCCATATTTATCGGAAATATGGCTTGCGAGATATGAACCATTTTTTACTGGAGTCGTTCTGTCTGGCTATTTCCATAGCCTTGCTAATGAGATACAACTCTTGTTACAGGGTGACGGCAGGGAGTCATCCTGTGTCCATTGTTCCCACACCACCTCATTTCCATATCACAGGACATGGCCATGGAGGTGTAAGTGGAACACTGAGAACAAGAAGGGAGGGGGCACTGCCAGGGAGTGATGAGGGACTATGACTGGAGTCATAATTCATCTTCATATCCCGGGATTTGCCTCACAATCATTCATGTGAATGTGGGTATCAGGAGACATTACCTGTGGTCACGACTTCCCTCTGCTGTGCCATATGGTATAATTAGAGCCACTGCCTGTTCTTTGTTGGGAGATCATACTGCTACTGTTACATGCACTGTCACTTTTTTGCATAGGTGATATAAGTTGTTTATGTAACAATCTCTATAAAACTGGGAAAGCCTTGTGTATCATCATCACCTGTCAGATCCACATGGTCTTCTCCAAGTGGTCATATAGTCTACCACTGACTATAATGGGAAAAAGGCAGTAAGAAGCATATATAATGGGACAGAGGGTAGCATGGCACTTTGCTACTTGGAACTTTGCTCTAGTATTTGATGGGGCTTTCCAGTGAATGTCTTTTTGCCTAAAATACCTCTTCAAGCCTGTACACTGTTTTGGAAATTATATCATTTGTAAGAACGAATACTTTTTATTCCTGAACATTTAGTTTGTATAAATCTGAGCCTACTCTTACCTATTATCTTGTCACTTATTACTGATGTTGTTAGCGGTATGTTTGTGAGAGTGTATGTAAAATCATCACAAAATTGCACCACATTGCATTAAGTAATTAGCTACCGATATTGTTACTTGTCTCTCAATGGAGACAGAAAACGTGTTTAGTTTGTTCGCTAGAACCTGACACTGCCTGTAAGCTGAGTTGGTGCTGAGATACACAGGTTGCCCTGTATTTGGATCTGCTCTGATATCAGTTACATACGCTGTGTAAAGCGGAGACATCTCCTTTCTGCATCTCCCTTCTTTTTGTGTAGGTCTAAACTAAACTTTCATTTTGGCTGGGCTTGTAAAATAACACATTCTGTTTAAAAGGATTATAACAATGATACCACAATGAAAAACTATGTTTGCAATTCATGATTAAAACATAGAAACCAGAAAATGCTCACTTGTGCTGTGGTTAGTTACTACTTTTGCATTGATGGCGTACACTTAGGGGTGCTTTGCACACTACGACATCGCAGGTGCGATGTCGGTGGGGTCATGTCGAAAGTGACGCACTTCCGGCGTCGCTCTCGACATCATAGTGTGTAAAGCCTAGATGATACGATTAACGAGCGCAAAAGCATCCTAATCGTATCATCGGTGTAGCGAAAACCATAATTACCTTGCTGCGACAGTCCGATGTTGTGCCTCATTCCTGCGGCAGCGCACATCACTGTGTGTGAAGTCGCAGGAGCGAGGAACATCTACCTCCTTCACCACGGCTCCTGTCGGCTATGCGGAAGGAAGGAGGTGGGCGGGATGTTTACGTCCCGCTTATCTCCGCCCCTCCGCTTCTATTGGCTGCCTGCCATGTGACGTCACTATGACGCAGTACGGCCCGCCCCCTTAATAAGGAGGCAGGTCGCCGGCTAGAGCGACGTCGCAGGGCAAGGTGAGTGCATGTGAAGCTGGCGTAGCGATAATTTTCGCTACGCCAGCTATCACCCCATATCAGCTGCGACAGGGGCGGGGACTATCACACTCGGCATCGCAGCATCGGCTTGCGATGTCGTAGTGTGCAAAGTACCCCTTAGGATAGACCATCAATGTCTGACCGGCTGGCATCCAACATCCGGCAACTTCGCCGGTCAGCTGCAGTCAATGCCGCCGGCGGCAACTGGTGGCCAGAAGTGCTCAGTTCCGGAGCTGCTCCATCTTCTGATAGTGGCCATGGCTGAGTACTACATATCTGACTCCTATTGATTTGAAAGGGAGGCGGATGTGCAGTACTTAGCCACGGCTGCAATCAGTTGATGGAAAGCTCCGGATCTGAGCATTTCCGGCTATCGCTGGTGACACCGAGACCAGCTGATCAGCGCAGATTCCAGGTGTTGGACCCCAGCCGATCAGACATTGATAACCTGTCCTAAGGATAGGCGATCAGTGTAAACGTAGTGACTAACCTCTTTAAAGGCCCCGTCACACTAAGCAACATCGCTAGCAACATCGCTGCTAACGAACAACTTTTGTGACGTTGCTAGCGATGTTGCTGTGTGTGACATCCAGCAACAACCTGGCCCCTGCTGTGAGGTCGTTGGTTGTTGCTGAATGTCTTGGGCCATTTTTTAGTTGTTGCTGTCCCGCTGTGAAGCACAGATCGCTGTGTGTGACAGCGAGACAGCAACAACTAAATGTGCAGGCAGCAGGAGCCGGCTTCTGCGGAGGCTGGTAACCACAGTAAACATCGGGTAACCAAGAAGCCCTGTCCTTGGTTACCCGATATTTACCTTCGTTACCAGCCTCCGCCGCTCTCACTGTCAGTGTCGGCTCCTGCTCTGTGCACATGTAGCTGCAGGACACATCGGGTTAATTAACCCGATGTGTGCTGTAGCTAGGAGAGCAGGGAGCCAGCGCTAAGCATTGTGCGCTGCTCCCTGCTCTGTGCACATGTAGTTGCAGGACACATCGGGTAATTAACCCGATGTGTGCTGTAACTAGGAGAGCAGGGAGCCAGCGCTAAGCAGTGTGCGCTGCTCCCTGCTCTGTGCACATTTAGCTGTAGCACACATCGGGTAATTAACCCGATGTGTGCTGTAACTAGGAGAGCAGGGAGCCAGCGCTAAGCAGTGTGCGCTGCTCCCTGCTCTGTGCACATTTAGCTGTAGCACACATCGGGTAATTAACCCGATGTGTGCTGTAACTAGGAGAGCAGGGAGCTAGCGCTCAGTGTGCGCTGCTCCCTGCTCTCTGCACGTGTAGCTCCGTGCGCTGGTAACCAAGGTAAATATCGGGTTGGTTACCCGATATTTACCTTAGTTACCAAGCGCAGCATCTTCCACGCGGCGCTGGGGGCTGGTCACTGGTTGCTGGTGAGCTCACCAGCAACTCGTGTAGCAACGCTCCAGCGATCCCTGCCAGGTCAGGTTGCTGGTGGGATCGCTGGAGCGTCGCAGTGTGACATCTCACCAGCAACCTCCTAGCAACTTACCAGCGATCCCTATCGTTGTTGGGATCGCTGCTAAGTTGCTTAGTGTGACTGGACCTTAAGATACACTGAAACAAGTACTCTTCCCTGTTACCCCTGTATTCCCTTAATATCTATACAGAGCAGTGGCAGATAATTTAGAAATTAATACAGTACGTTTTATAAGTTGACATTTTTTATAATTATACAAAAAACTTCAGTCATAAGCTTTAAAAATTCAATAGTTAGATTTGCCAAAACTAATGTAACAAATATATGGGATTAAGCAACTAATTTGATCTATTATAAATACTGTGCATACTTTCACTGGAAAAAAAAACTCTTAGGCTACTTTCCCATAATGAATTTTTGGTGAGGTTTTTAATGTTGCAGAATTTCTACACCTAATATGTAGATTTAGTTACTTGTGTTTTTATGGTGCTATTATGTGCATTCTTTTTTACATGCATTTTTATCGCGTTCTTGAAGCGGTGTTTTCTGTCTCTTGTTGGTATGTTATGTTTTACGTAAATAGCGATGGGCAAGCAGTACAATGCTCAAGTTACTAGAGTCAAGCAGGTCAGATGCTCAGAAAAGGCTTGACTCAAGTAACAAGTCAATTATTGGACAGATCGGCTCACATACAGCCAACCATAAGGCTAGGGCCCCACTTTGCAGTTTTACCTGCTTATCAGGTGCTTTTGGGGTGCGTTTTGAGAAGCACCTTTTTTATGCGAAAATGCTTGTGTTTTTATTTTCCAGCCATTTCAATCGCATTTGTAATTTTTCCGACCCCACTTTTCGTTTGTAAACGCATCTGCGAATTTGCATATTTTGTGGCAAAAAACATGCGTTCAAAGAAGCAACGTGTCAATTGTTTTTGCCATTTTGGGTGCGTTTTGCTAACATTGAAGTCAATGAGAAGATGCAAAAACCAAGATTCCTTCAAATTCCTGCTTTTTATGTGCAGAAAACATGCGTTTTGGACTACCAAAACGCATGCTTTTTGGACATTAAAATAATGATTTCATATGTCCCTTTACACACACACACACATAGTCCGACAATTAAATTTAAGAAAAATAATAATTTATTGCTATTTTTAAAAAAAATAGTATATTACTGCTAGAATTTTATTAAATATTTCTATTTCCTTAATTATTTCTAAAATTCTATGAGTTCCTTTTTTTTCTCTTTTTTCATTTTGTTTGACTGTTTAAACTTTATTTAGCAGTGTCTTGATGTTCAAAACGCATCTGTCAAAACGCAGGTGAAATAGCATGCAAAAAGCGCTGAAAACGCATCTAAAACGCGGTAAATACGGGGGCGTGGTCTGGCCATGCAGGAGTGAGGACACACAATAGCTTTGCTCCTGCTCCCGGATCGGTAATTAGTCGTCGTAATCAGCTGTTGGAGCTCCATACCGGACCATGAGTCAGAGGAGAGGAAGGAGATTACAAGGGAGCGAGGACCGAGACCATCAGCCAGCAGAAAGAGGCATTCAGCGGTTCTTTCTCGGCAAGACACAGACAGCAGCCTCCCACAGCACAGATAAGATGGCCGCTGCAGCTCCACGAGGTGCATCTGCAGTGCGAGGCAGAGGAGGAAAGGCAGGAGGGCAGAGAGGAGGGCCCCTCCAGCAGTCGGCACGGGACTGCCAGACTCCCACTACAAGCCCTGGAGCAATAACAAAAGGATCCAGCAGGCAGCAGGATGCATCAGTGTTAGGGGTGCTTCACACACAGCGAGCTCGCTGCCGAGATCGCTGCTGAGTCACGGTTTTTGTGACGCAGCAGTGACCTCATTAGCGATCTCGCTGTGTGTGACACTGAGCAGCGATCTGGCCCCTGCTGCGAGATCGCTGCTCGTTACACACAGCCCTGGTTCGTTTTCTTCAAAGCCGCTCTCCTGCTGTGACACACAGATCGCTGTGTGTGACAGCAAGAGAGCGACAAATGAAGCGAGCAGGGAGCAGGAGCCGGCATCTGACAGCTGAGGTAAGCTGTATCCAAGATAAACATCGGGTAACCAAGGTGGTTACCCGATATTTACCTTAGTTACCAGCATCTGCAGCTCTCACGCTGCCTGTGCTGCCGGCTCCGGCTCTCTGCACATGTAGCTGCTGTACACATCGGGTTAATTAACCCGATGTGTACAGCAGCTAGGAGAGCAAGGAGCCAGCGCTAAGCAGTGTGCGCGGCTCCCTGCTCTCTGCACATGTAGCTGCATTACACATCGGGTTAATTAACCCGATGTGTACTGTAGCTATGGTAGGAGAGCAAGGAGCCAGCGCTCAGTGTGCGCGGCTCCCTGCTCCCTGCACACACAGCTGTGCGCTGGTAACTAATGTAAACATCGGGTAACCATACCCGATGTTTACCTTAGTTACCAGTCTCCGCAGCTTCCAGACGGCAGCTCCGTGCAAGCGCAGCGTCGCTTGCACGTCGCTGCTGGCTGGGGGCTGTTCACTGGTCGCTGGTGAGATCTGCCTGTTTGACAGCTCACCAGCGACCATGTAGCGATGCAGCAGCGATCCTGACCAGGTCAGATCGCTGGTCGGATCGCTGCTGCATCGCTAAGTGTGAAGGTACCCTTATCAGACAACACACTGACAGAGGAGGCCGGAGGAGAGATCACAGGACAAGGCAGCCCCAGATTGCAAGAGCAACAGGTACAGGAGGGGAAATCTCCTTTCTCAGGATCACAAGCAAACTCCTCACCAAAGACTGGGGGGCAGGGGAGGCTGCAGAATCCAGAGGGCCCCTTTGACTTGAGTGGAGGAGGGGGGTTGGGCCTTGTGAGGGCCATTGGGAGTCCAGACCCTGCCAGCTTTAAATTAACCCCGGAGGGAACAGGGGTTCTGGCAGAATTAAAGGAGCTGCGTGCTCACATAACTGCCATGCCTTCCAGGGAGGATATGGAGGCTTACATAGCCAGATTGGAGTCTGCCTATAAGGATGAACTGGCTGCGTTACGGGGAGATGTGGAAAAGGTGGAGGCACAAGGACAGGCACATGAAGGGAGACTGCAGGCCCTCGAAAAAAACGTCCAGAGTCAGCAAAAGATGACAGAACAACACTCTCAGCAATTGCAATGTATAATTGAAGCTATGGACGATGCAGAAAACCGAGGGAGAAGAAGTAATATTAGAGTCAGGGGGCTGCCTGAGTCTGTAGAATCCAGAGACCTTCCAGACACTTTACAAGCCATCTTTAATGAAGTTCTGGGAGAACCTCCTGGTAAAGAACTGGAGCTCGACAGAGCCCATAGGGCCCTGGGCCCTAAACCTGTGGAGCTGGATCGTCCAAGAGACGTTATCTGCAGAGTACCGCTATGTTCTCAAAGAAGCTATTATGCATAAGATCTGCAATGGGGCTTCAGTGTCTTTTCAGGATAGAAAGCTTCATATTCTCTCAGATCTGTCTCGTCTCACCCTGCAGAGGAGAAGAGCCCTGAGACCCCTTTTGGATATGCTACGAGCTTATGACCTTCCCTACAGCTGGGGATTCCCATTCTGCCTACAGGTGCGGAACGCGGGGCGCTTACATCTCTTGCGGTCCCCATCCGATATGGTAGCATTCACTACGGCTCTGGACATTCCGATGGTCACCATTGCTTTTCCACTGAGCCCGACGGGCGGTGTGCCGTGGGAGAGGCGGGATGCCCTGACCCGTAAAGGAGGAAGAGAATGGAGGGCCCCGCATCCCCCTTGAGAAGGGGACGAGCAGCTTAGAATGGCGGATCTTAGATAGTGCAGGAATGTGGCAACTGAATGAGGATCTATATTCATGGTTGATTTGAAATAGATAGGAATATAGGTAACTGAAGAGAGGGGACCTGTTAGGGTTAATATGATTCTGTTCCCTTTGGGGTTTAATATAGACCCTCCTGCTTCCTTCTTGAGGGTAATGACTGGGTGGGGAGCTCTGTTTGGTTCGCCGTGACTGGGGATATAGTTTGTTTAATGTTAAGAGTAATCTTATTGCCTTAAAGTTTAGCTTGATACACATCTGGAGCATGAATGATGTTGTACCCTCCGATCCGGGGCAGGTAGCTCCGCATTGGAAAGCACTTCCCGACTGGGATTGTACGTCACAAAGTAGTGACGTCGGTGTTATATCCCATAGTTAAATATATTTAAGTATCTGTTAACCAGTTCAAATTATAACGTGATTTGGGGTACGGTAGTACCCACAAGAGGGTTTTTTTCTTATCTTTTTTTTTCTCTCTTTCTCTCTCTCTCTCTTCTTCACCTTCTTTCCCCCCTCTCTGATTTCTATATCTTCCCTGTTCGCTTTCTTTCCTAAGCTCTTCTCTTTTTTCCACTACACCTGAACCTCTCCTGAACTCAACTCCGCCCCACTAGTTACCTTTCCTCATTTACACCTGCCCTCCCATTTTCATAGCTGAGGTCTCCTCTCCCCCTCAAGATGACACAACTAAAATGGGGATCCCTCAATGTGAGAGGGTTGAATATTCCGCAAAAAAGAACCCAGGTGCTATACGATATGCATAAGAAAAAGGTTCATATCCTCTTATTGCAAGAGACGCACTTCAGAACTGACCATCTTCCCTGCTTCAAAGACAAATACTATCATCATGGCTGCATAGCACAAATCCTGAATCTAAGTCAAAAGGGGTTTCTATAGGCCTTCATAAGTCCCTGGTACACTCGGTCCTGGACACTGTGATTGACCCAGAGGGTAGGTACATCTTTTTGAAAATTAGGGTTAACGCTACAATTTTTACCATAGCAAACTGGTATCTCCCTAACAAAGACCCAACGTCAAAGTGCTCCTCCCTCCTGTCTTCGTTGGCTGAATTCACAGAGGGAGTTCTAGTGGCAGGTGGCGATTTCAACTTTACCTTCGACCCTGGGATGGATTCCTCATCAGGTTCCCATCCTTTCTCCTCTAGGAAAATTAGTGCCGTGAAACGAGCCATTCAGAATCTCCGTCTGGTGGATGTGTGGAGAGTGCAACACCCCACGGACCGGGATTATTCCTACTTTTCCCCAGCACATTCCTCATACAGTCGTATTGATGTATTTTTAATCAGCCAGCGTGCTCTGACCTGGCAGATCCAGTCCTCTATTGGAAATATCTCCTGGTCAGATCATGCCCCAATATTTTTGTGTATTACTATCCCGGATGGGATTGCGAAGCCGTGGACATGGCGTCTTAATGATACCTTGTTGAGAGATCAAGGGTGTGTTGACGAAGTACGGCGGACTATATCTGAGTTCATGGAGGTGCATTCCGCAGATCCCACGTCTCTTCCAACACAGTGGGAGGCGCTGAAATGTGTGGTAAGGGGCATTTTCATCAAGAATGGAGCCAGACTCAAGAGGGAGGGAGCACAGAGGATCTCCTCTTTGATGGAGAAGATAGCTACCTTGGAGCGTGATCATAAAAGGTTACTTTCGTCATCTGTTTTGGGAGACCTTATTAAAGCGAGAGAGGAGCTTAAAACTATAACTAACCAACAATATGCTCGTCAAAAAATTAGATTCAAACGATATATGTATGAATTTGCAGATAAATGCGGGAGGCCACTGGCTAGAGTTCTTCATCCACGGGGAGACCCTTGTTATATCCCGGTTATCAGACGTCAGGATGGTAGTTCTACCCAGAATCCGGTGCAAATAACAGAACAGTTCCAGAAATATTATAGGGACTTGTACCATATTAAGGGACAATTTGGAAACATGGACCCAGAGGCTCTTGAACACAAAATTGAGGAATATATACAAAAAACGGCTCTCCCGACTGTCCCCATGGACTCGACAGAGGCATTGGACGAGGACTTCTTTGAAACGGAGGTGGCATCTACTATTGAAGATTCCCCGGCGGGGAAGAGTCCAGGGCCCGATGGATTTACTCCCAGGTTTTACAAATTATTCAAGGAACAACTGGCTCTATTTTTAACTAAAGTGTTTAATTCCATTTCTGATGGTACTCCTTGGGTAGCACAGTCCCTGGAGGCCCATATCAGTGTTATTCCCAAACCAGGAAAGGATCATAGCCTAGTAACTAACTATAGACCCATATCTTTAATTAATATAGATATCAAATTGTACTCCAAGGCTCTGGCCAATCGGCTCGCTCCATTGCTCCCGGAAATAATACATACAGACCAGGTAGGGTTTGTTAAAGGGCGGGAGGCCAGGGATAATACTAATAAATTGCACTTCCTTATGGCTCGGTCGAGGGCTCAATCCATACCTTTGTGTCTTCTATCGGTGGATGCGGAGAAGGCCTTTGACCGGGTCAGCTGGAGGTTTATGCTGGCCTCATTGCGGCAATTGGGATTGGGATCCAGATTTATTGAGAGGGTGGCTTCCCTTTAAAATAGACCCACTGCAAGGGTGCGAGCTAATGGATTCCTGTCCCTTTCGTTTCCTATTCATAATGGAACCAGGCAGGGTTGTCCCTTGTCCCCCCTGCTGTATGTTATCATAATGGAGCATCTGGCGGTAGCCATTAGAAGCAATAACCACATAAAGGGAGTGGAGGTGGGAGGGAGACAATGAGACCTTCTCCTGTTTCTTACTCAGCCGCGGGCATCCTTCCCATCCCTGATTAAGGAGTTTGAGGAGTTCTGGAACCTCAGCAATTTTAAAGTGAATTTTTCCAAGTCTGAGGCCTTGAATGTGACATTGCCCGACGGGGAGGTGAAGTATCTGGGGGACAACTTCCCATTCAGATGGCAGAATTCAGTCTTGAAGTATTTGGGGATTATGGTCCCTAAGGCTCCTACACAAATTTTCTCCTTAAATTATTTGCCTTTTCTAAACAGAACAATTAGGGAACTAAACAAATATGACAAATGAAGACTCTTCTGGTTTGGTCGTATTAACGCAATTAAAATGGATGTTCTACCTAGATTTTTGTTTCTGTTCCAGACACTCCCCATTGGGCTGCCAGCAAGTTTTTTTTTCCAGACTCCAATCGGCTCTGTCGAGGTTTGTTTGGGGAAGTCGGAAACCCCGAATTGGATTTAAGATTCTATCTAGAAACAAAGAAAGGGGTGGGGCGGGGCTCCCCAACTTTAGAATTTATTACAAAGCGGCCGTTCTGACGAGATTAATTGTTTGGCAATTTCACTACAAATCCAAGCAGTGGGTGAGTTTGGAGCAATCCAGCGCTGATAAAACCTTTGCGGTATCTCCCGTGGTTGGGTGGAGCGAGTAGGGGACGGTTAGGAAAAGAGGCGGACCTTGTAAGGGCAGCCCTGAAGATTTGGGATATAGAGGTCAGAAGAGGGGGACTAACCTCGGGTAGGGGACCGTTGAGTCCCCTCTTTGACAACTCGGAGTTTCCTCCTGGTCTCACTTCGGGACGTTTATTGGGGTGGAGTAGAGGAGAGGAACCTCGATTCTATAACATTCTTCGGGGAAACATGTTGCCTCCTCGGGAAATACTTGGGGGAGAGAGGGGGGAGGTGTCTTGGATGGAATATTCGCAGTTGAGATCGTTTCTTTGCTCTGGGGGCAGAGAAAAAATATTTGCTGCTTGCCCTACACAGTTTGAAAAATTGTTCTTATTGGAGTCGCCGCCTACTCACTGCATTTCACTCCTCTATAATCACATGAACCAGAAAGACGACGCTGGTGGCATTAAATTCACCGCAAGATGGAGGGAGGAGCTCGGGGTAGACGTGACAGAGGAGGAATGGAAGAGGGCATTTTTTTGGACCCACAGGTTGTCAATGGCTTGCTCAGCACAAGAAAAAAATTACAAAATCCTCACCCGATGGCACCATTGCCCAGAGACCCTACACAATGTCTTCCCTCAGGTATCCGATAGGTGCTGGAGATGTGGGGTGGATACAGGCTCCATGTTACATATTTGGTGGAGCTGCCCTAAAATTCAAACTTTCTGGGAGTCAATATTCTATGTGTACAGGAAGATGAGTGGAAACCAGGTACGTAGCTCTCCACAGGTGGCTCTTCTTTCAGTTCTTCCGGGCTCTATCAAATCCCAGAAGGGCGACTTGTTGAGATTTTGTTTAACCGCAGCTCGGATGGTTATTCCAAGACTGTGGAAGTCCACAAGGAGCCCCTCCTTGGCGGATTGGGTAGGGGAGATGGTCAGCCTTCAGAGGATGGAAGACCTCACTGCGGAGAGGGATGGTACAGGTGATAAATTTGCTCGGCTCTGGGGACCTTGGATTGTGTATCTGGACTCCCCAGAATTCAGGAAGGTACTTGAAAGGATGTGAGTGGAAGAGGAGACTTTATTCCCATTCCCCTTCCCCTCCCCACCCCTTTTTTTCCCTTTTTCTCTCTTTTTTCCCCCTTTTTTTCATCTTTCCCTCTTCTTCTTTCATTCTTCCCTCCCTTATCTTCTTCACTTTTTCTTTATCTATTTTCATCTCTTCAATCAGACCCTTTTCCTCTTTTCTCTAGTCTGTTATTTTATTTTATTTGTAGTCAAGGTTTTTTAGATACTTTGGACATTACCGAAACAATAGAGGATAAGTTGTTTACCTCTGGCGCCAATACTTATTTAAGGTCTTTTAGTACCTTGGGTATCACTGAAAAGGTAAAGAATAAGTTGCTAATCAAGCACAATTATACAGAAAGGTTCTCAAGTAATAAGTTTTTTCTCTTTTCTGTATTTCATGGAAAAATGTATATGCATATTGTACTGATATTCCTTTGTACGATATTGCTTAAGAAACACAGTTTAAACATAAAACGCGGTAAATACGCATGCGTTTTCAACGCTAAATTTCTGAAAAAGGCAACTTTGGTCAAATCAATTAAGCCCAAAACGTACGTCTAGAACTGCAAGTAGGAAAACGCAAAGTGGGGCCCTAGCCTAATAAAATAAAAGCAATTCTGGGGGAAGGGAGGGCAGGTTTTATTTGTTTTTTTTTTAACACTTTTCTTGACACATGACCTCGAAGGAGTATGCCAGATTTCAAAAGTAAACCTGGTGTGGACTAGACAGAGGCAGCTGACTAGAGGGGAAGGAAGAAACAGAGTAAGCAAAGGTGCCAGAAGAATTGAGGAAAATACTTTAAGGCTATGTGCGCACGGTGCATTTTTCGTGGCGTTTTTGAGTGTTTTTCGGGTGCATTTTTGGTTTTAAAACTGCATGACTTTGCTTCCCCAGCAAACTCTATGAGTTTTCAATTTTGCTGTCCGCACAGTGCAGTTTTGTTTTAGGTGCGTTTTTGTGGTGACCACAAAGATACAGCAAGTCAACTCTTTCTGCGTTTTTGCCAGCATTTTTCACTCATGGAATGCATTGGAAAAAATGCAGCAGCAAAAACGCGGTAAAACGCGAAAAAACGCATGCTTTTTTTATGCATTTTTACCGCGGGTGCATTTTTTAGCAGCCAAATATGCACAAAACGCTGCATCTTTGTGGTCACAAAAAAAGGCAACGTGTGCACATAGCCTAAAGGGGTTGTTCTCTATTTGATCAACCCCTTCTCATTCCCCATGCTTTACCATATTAAAATAAAAAAAGCTTATACTCACCTCCAGTGCTGGCGCCGTTTCAGCAGTGTCAGTGCTTGCACTCCCAGGGCTCACACAAGTTTGTTGCATCACAGGAGTCCTGTGGCCAATCACCACCGGCTTCTCCCCCCTTCAGACGTATAAGTAATCAACAGGATGTGAGCTGTGGCTGACCACTCCTTGTAATTACTGGAAAAGCTACAACACAGGAGGTGAATATAAGCTTTTTTAGTTTAATTGAGCCAAGCATGACAAAAAAGATGGGGGCTGTCCTAGTAGTGGAGAACCCCATTTAGGATCTAAAGAATCTTCTGACCAGAGACTTCTGAAAGTTTTATTGGGGTGCAGAGTTTACAGAAACAAGTGACTTTCAGAATGATGTGTACATGAATACAATTGAACAAATGAACGCATAAATGAATACATGTGCAGATGAGCAAAGTAAAACAATAAAAAAGGACTAGTAGTCCAGATAATCCTTCAGTGACAAAACATGTGACTTAAGTGTCGAATGCTTATGTATCTGGTACTGTGCATGGATTCTTGCAACTCTTAAAAGGGCTTTCATGGACAATCTTGGGCTAACCACTCCACTTAGCAGATCCCATGGAATGCTTTAGCATTTACCCTTTCAACCTTTTACAAGGATCTGGACTTTGCTGCTAAGATCCCTGGGTTGCGTTCACAAGGTATCTGCTGACTGGTGAACTAAATGAGCAGTGGTTGTAGTCATTTAGCTGAGTCGAAGCCAGTGGGATATAACCAATGACATTATCAGCAGGGGCATAGAAGGATGGGGTGCCCAGGGTCAAAACTAAAAGGATGGAACTAGACAAAATTTGTGTGATGCTAGTTACTACTCATAGGGTTAGCCATGCAGCTGGTTTGTCAAGAGGTCTGGGGTCAGATACCAAGAGCGCTCATAATTTAAAAAAAAAAAGGGATAAGACAAAGGAGTGGTTACGTCATGGTCCAAGGTCAAAATTCCACAAAAGTAGCGGATCAATAGAAAGGGGCTAGACAAACGGATAGCCAGAATCAAGGTGAAAGGTCAGGTAGCAAGACATCCAAGACTGAACACAAGAGCACAATACATGCAGACACCACTGAGCTTAAAGCTACAACTGGCAATAATTGGAGGCAAGAAGCCAGCTAAATAACCAGGTAATCACTCCAAACAGGACACAAATGGAGGAAACCCAGCATGCCACAACTTCTGATTGGATGACTGAACTGTCTATCACTATACTGACAGCTAAGCACGCCCCAGTCTCTGATTTGATGGCTGAACTGTCAATCACCATACAGACAGTTCAGCACGCCACTGCCCAAGATTAGACAGCTGAACTGTCCCTCACTGCACCCATGCACTCTACTAGGAGGAATTGTGACAATTGGCAGTCAAGAGAAGGGTTAGGCATTTCAGGGTCATTTCCAAGTGTAAATCTGTCCATGTAATGTACCTGCGATAGATGACAGCTGAGAGCTCATTTGTCAGTCAGCTATATTTCCCGACTACCATATACACATTAACATATTTTTATGTTTTCCATGGGAGGGCAGTCACACATAAGTGTCAAAAGCTAAAATTCAAACTGCTTAAACATTAAATGATGCTGGTGTGGAGCTGAGAGGCTCCTATACAGATTAAAATGTCAACCAATCCTGCCAATATCGGCAGGTTTGCCCAACTTTAGTCTAATGCGTGTGCATGCCTTAAATCTGAGGATCAGACAAAAGTATAGTAGTAGACAAGCTGGCTCGAGTATCAGGAATGGGAATAAGCAATGTAGCACCATAGGCTGTGTAAAACTGCTATAACTGAAAATGATAAGTAGACATTGGGAAGTTTAAATATTGTACCCTGCACCCTCATTGGCCGCTTCAACTGCATTGCTAAATCTAAGTACCCTGCCCTCTGTCTTATACTCACCTGTCGCCGTCTTCTTCTGTTATTGAAACCACTCCTGTCGGGCTCCGGCGATTTGTAATCAGTGTCATGGAGTTCCAGTGTCAAAGAGCACACCTCGTTCTGGCTCTCATAGGGATGTACTGAACAATTGTATCATAACTTCTGACTTCTGGCCAGTCAGAAGTTACAGTCACAAGATGGCACCGCGGGGCAGGAATCAGGGCTGTGGAGTCGGTAAACCAAACCTTCGACTCCGACTCCTCGATTTCTCTTGCACCGACTTCGACTCCGACTCCTACATATATTGCTTATAGTTAGGTGAAAAATTTATTGTAATACATGAACATGTGTATGTGAACATCAGACATTTAATAATTTTTATGATACAATAATAAAGATATTTGGATAGAACATAAAATATATTTATTGGAATACAACTTTAGAATACAAAAAACTAATAAATTGTAAATATGTAATACACTATGTAATATACAGTAGATTACATATATATCTTGTGTGTATGTATGTATATATATATATATATATATATATATATATTACATATTGTATTACATATTTACAATGTATTAGTTTTTTGTGTTCTAAAGTTGTATCCAATAAATATATTCTATGTTCTATCTAAATATCTTGATTATTGTATCATAAAAATAATTAAATGTCTAATGTTCACATTGTACAACAATACATTTTTCACTTAAATATAAGCATTGTACTAAATGTTATTATTTAGTAAAATATTCAGCACATTCTGCATTGCACTACTGTCCCCAATTTATTATATATTTTAGGAGTCGGAGTCGGTGCATTTTATACCGACTCCGACTCAACCAAAATGAGCTCCGACTCCACGACTCCGACTCCGACTCCACAGCCCTGGCAGGAATGGCACCGAAAAAGCATGAAAACTCCCGAGTATAAGACAGTGGGCTCACATTTAAAGCACCACTCCAGCTTTGAAAAAAACCCCAAAATATTAGAGTGGTGTTTTAAAGAACTCTTAGCCGGCTTGGGTTTGTTTGATATAGTTTCGGATGTATAAGATGATTTCCACCAGACATGTGTAGGTGGAAATGATGTAAATGCATATGGTGAGTAATATATTTTATTTAACATTGATGTACAGCTAAATCATACTAAATATAGCATGTTATTTAATGTAAGAAGCTACACATTTTTCCAGACTTTCTCATTAGAAGACCTTTTCCTAAATTACCGTAATGAAATTCTGAGGCTAGTCATTACACAGGCAAGTCATGAGGCAGGATTATGAGAAGTTCCGGGGTTGAAAAGTTCCGGTGTCAGGTACCAGGAGATCACGTTAGGATTAAAGGCCGCTTTACACACAACGATATCACTAGCGATGTCGCTAGCGATAGCACACGCCCCCTTCCGTGCGTCACGGGCAAATTGCTGCCTGTGGCGAACAATATCGCTGGTACGCGTCACACCAAAATACCTTCCTAACGACGTCACTGTGGCCGGCAAACTAACTCTTTTTTAAGAGGGCGGTTCGTGCGGCGTCACAGTGACGTCACACAACGGGCCACCAATAGAAGCGGAGGCGCGGAGAGCAGCCGCATGAACGTCACTCCCACCTCGTTGCCAGAGGACGCAGGAATGCTGTTGTTCGTCGTTCCCGGGGTGTCACACGTAGTGATGTGTGATGCCTCAGGAACGACGAACAACCTGCGTCCCAAACGAGCAATGATATTTGGGAAAGGAACGACGTGTCAAGAATTAACGATCTTTCCTGTTTTTCGGATCGTTAGCGGTCGCTGGTAGGTGTCACACGCAACAACGTCGCTAACGACGCCGGATGTGCGTCACGAATTTCGTGACCGCAGTGACATCTCGTTAGCGATGTTGTTGCGTGTAACGGGGCCTTAAGGGTATAGGCAGAGGTGTAGTCAGGCCATAGTCTGAAATCAGAATACCAAGAGGGTAGTAGATCAGAGCAGAGGGACAAGGCAAAAAAAATGGTCAAAACAAAGTGAATAGTCAGGCAATGAAAGATCAATACCCAGAGCACATATAACTAAGGCCACCAAGCACCACCAACCATAAAGCTAAGACTGGCAGTGTTTAGATACTTAAAAGCCAACGCATGTATCTATCTATTCCTTTATTTGTTAAAATAAGACTGGCAATGTTGTGGGGTAAACTGCTAAGCTAAATAACGGGACAATTACTGTGAACAGGGAATACCTGCAGAAACGCAGCACCTCCCAGCATGAGATTGGACTATTGAGCTGTCACTCAAAACACTGACAGCTCAGCACGCCCCAGCTCCGGTTGGATCACTGAGATGTCACACAACGAAACGACAGCTCAGCACGCTCTGATTAGTGAGCGAGGAATAATGACAGTACCCCCTTTCAAAGAGGGGGCCACTGGACCCCAAGGTTTCCCAGGAAAGATCCAATGGAAGGCCCTGATCAAACGATTGGCCTTTAAAGAGCAAGCCCAAACTCTGGATCTCCCCTCAGGTCCGTTTCCCTTACAGTGAAGCAGATATTCGAGGTAATTCTGGACCTTCCGAGAATCCATGATCCTCCGAACCTCATACTCTATACTCCCTTCAACGGAAACAAGAGGAGGCGAACATGAGGGCGACAACACTGGGGAGACACATTCCTTAAACAGGGATCTGTGGAAAATATTAGAGATACGTAATTCCAAATAAAAGCAATGCAGGGTGGTTTATTCTACGCGTTACAGAGATAACTCCTCTCCTTCATCAGGAAATCCACCAAGTAGATTTCCTGATGAAGGAGAGGGGTTATCTTCAAAATGCGTAGAATAAACCACCCTGCATTGCTTTTATTTGGAATTAACTCTTTATTGACACAGCAGCACAGACATTTTTCCACTTTTTATCCTTGTTTTTTTCTTGCTTCTGCCTTCGGCACATGGAGTCTGCAGGAGCTGATACATGCTTTAATACTGGTTGTGTGTGTCACACAACAACCCCAGGTGAGTGGTTTTCATTGACCCTTACTGATGTTATCCTGGTAAGACCCTATATGCGCTTTTTATATCCACAGTTTTTTTTACTAGAGATACGTAATGACTGAGGATGTTTAAACCTAAAGGCACCCTGAATGACCACCTCCACAATCTCATACAGGCCAATAAATTCAGGACCCATCTTCACCAATGGCGCCTTCAGCTTAATATTTTTGTAAGATAACCAAACCTTATTCCCACTTTGAAGAACTACTCCAATATTCTTTTGAACTTCCCTCCAAACATCCCGAGTTTCTAGTTTCTATATGGTGACCTCTATTCCAGGACACCCAGAACTCATGCTAGAATATTCACCAAAATGAAGAAGAATATCATAATTACAAAAGAAAGATGAGGTGGACTGATTGACTCAACTGTTAAAAGCAATTTAAAAGCAAATTCAGCAAGAGGTGAATATAAGGACCAGCCAGTCCTCCTGTTAAGCTGCAACAAAACATCTTAAAATTTACTCCAACTGACCGTTGGTTTAAGGGTGATAAGCCGAAGAAAATTACAAATCAATCCTCAATTTTTTTAAGAAACTCCCTCCAAAATTTGGAGACAAATTGCACTCCCCTATCAGATACAATGTTCAGAGGGATTCCATGCAAATTTTCTAGATTATCGATAAACAACCTAGAAAGTGTTTCAGCTTTAGATAACCCAGACAACAGAATGAAGTAGGCTAATTTACTGTCATGATGTGACTGTAGGATAAAGAGGGACAGGGGATTCTATGCTATCCCTCATGCTAGAAGACCGTAGGCTATTCCTAACCTCAAGGTTACCCCTGATGGTGGAGATGCCTGTGTTCCGTGCCTGCCTATGCTCCTGACCAGATCTAATTCCCCTCTCCTATCAGGGAAAGAAAGGGCAGATATGAAAAGGAAACACAGATAAAGACAGACAAGGGAAAACCAAAACGTTGACCCACTGCACACACACAGGAATAGACAATAAGAGACTCAGAAGAAAAGCAAAAGCAGGAAGGTAGCAACAAAATGCAAAAAGAGTTAACTCCACAACTGCACTCAACAACAAGTACTACAATGACCAGATAGTCTGGATCACAACTCCTCACCAGACCAGTTAAGATATACTATAGCTGGCATATAAGGAAGGATCTAACCATCATATATAGGAGGGGAGCAGATGTAATGTAATGGGATGGAAAAATGTTAGGGCCAGTCTTAATGTGCCGCTGGTCACTACATGGGCAAGTCATGAGGCAGGATAGTCAAATGTTCCGGGGTCAGGTACTAGGAGACCATATCAGGATTAAAGGGAGAGACAGATTCGTAGTCAGGTCACGGTCTGGAGTCAGAATGCCAAGAGGGCACCGGATCAGAGCAAAGGGACAAGGCAAAAAGAATGATCAAACAAATTCAATGGTCAGGCAGCAAAAGATTAATTCCCAGAGCACAGATTACTGAGGCCAACAAACAACACCAAAAGGAAGGCTAAGAATGGCAGTGCTCTGGAGTAAACTGCTAGGCTGAATAGCCGGACAATTACTGGGAACAGGGAAAACCTGCAGAAACCAAACATCTCCCACCCATTATGAGATTATACAACCAAGTGGTCATTCAAAACACTGCCAGCTCAGTACACCCTAGCTCTAGGTTGGATGACTGAGCTGTCACTCAATTAGCCCTGATCACTGAGCAAAGGAATCGTGACAGAAATAACTATTTTGTTTACTCTGAATTTGAAGCAAAATAATTTGTTGATGACTAAACAATTATGTAAAAAAGCAATGATGATAATAGTATTTTATTGTGCTTTCATGGTGGACACATTATTGGAAACAATAGAGCATTTTATCAACGTTCATGGTGCAAGTTTAGACTGTAAGCCTGTGAGGGCAGGGCTCTCTCCCCTCTGCACCAGTCTGTCTACGCTAGGCTGTTCATTGTAATGTTAGATTTGTATGTAAACCCGTTTTATATGTACAGAACCATGGAATCAATGGTGCTCTAAAGAGAAATAATAATAACAATAATTTATGAATGTCTCTTATTCAATATTCCACATATCATATTTTGCAGCATTTTACTGACATCATCATCACTGTCTCCATTTGGGCTCACAATCTAAAATCTGTACCAGTATGTCTTTGGAGTTTAGGAGGAAACCGGAGAACCTGGGGAGAATATAAAAACTCCTTGCAGATGTTGTCCTTGGTGAGATTTGAATCCAGGACCCCAGGGCTAAAAAACTACAGTGCTAACCACAGAGCCACCGTGCAGCCCTTAAAGTGAACCTGTCATCAGAAATTTAGCTTTAAAGCTAAAAGTTCCCCCCTCTGCAGCTCCTGGGCTGCATTCTAGGAAGCTTCCTATAGTTTTTGTGGCCCCTTTTATTCCAAAATAAATACTTTACAAATTTGTACCTTTTCGTATGCAAATTTCTTAAATCTTCCATGGGGGCGGGCTGCCTGATGTACGTTGCTCAAAATAGTAATAATTCTGGCACACTGAAATAATTCATGACATATGAAACCTTTCTTTTGAATGCTGAATCAATTTATTAGTGCACAAAGTTGAGGATAATTCATCCAACGTTTCGACCGTATCTTTTTGGTCGTTATCAAGGATCAAATTATCTAAGATCACAAAAAATATGTACAAGAAAATACAAAAAAATGAAATTAGTACAGAATGTAACATAAATAATGCAAATATTACAAAACATGCATCATAAGTTTGATCATATAAAGCCCATAATAAACATGAGGACATGAAAAAAAGAAAATATCGTACATTGTACAGAAACCTATCTAGCTGAAAACATATATGATGGTAATGATACAAGTACAGCAAGCACACCCACCTATATCAACAATGCGAAGATGTACGATCAATGATAAATGGACATCGCCATTTGGTATAATGGGATCAAAAAATTGCGATCCTATGTGTAAAATGGAGAGAAGTGTGTGATAAGTCATAAGGCGAAAGTCATCCAGGAACAATGTTTTTCCATTACATAGCGTATTAAAAAAATAATAAAAATAAAAATAATGAGTATGTCTATACCTCATGCACTTATCGGTTGATAATGAGAAAGGTGGCTGAGGCCCTTATTGCAGGGCTGGAAGTAACATAGATTTATAGTTGTTTCTAAATGAAAATCAATAATAGCATTATTGGGGCGTGCAAAAAAGTCATACATTGTAAAGACTTTGTATGAGAGAAAAGCACACTACCTGGATTGTTGGGCAGAAACCATAACAAGAGACACTAATGGGAGAAACGTGATTCCCACACTGGGTGATTCTTAGTTACCTCCAAGTGATCAAATGCTAAAATGAAGGGTACACGAGAGTAAGATCATACCTGAGAATATAACATCAGTATAAGACACACATATTAGGGGATGTAATGGATAAAATCTCCATACTACCTTATTGCAGCGTTTCTAGACAATAGTTATCGGGTACTATTATCATGGGGAAAGAGAACACATGTCCCTTTAAGATTCTATGAGAAACCATATAAAGGATATGAGATTTAAAGGCAGTAAAACAGGGGTAGGTGAGGTGGAAAAGCACTAATAGAAACACATACCTGGAGAATGTGAATGGGAACTCAATGCAAAAAATTGCTAGGTAGAGTATGGAGGAACGAATCTGGGAGGAAGCATAGGTAGAGATCAGTGGAAATCTATCAAGTGCCGGACAGCGTGGACCGTCAGATAACACATACCTTATGATGCTGGTGTAGGGTATAGGCCCCTGGATAGTGTGCGCCATGCCATGATATGATAGCCTTATATAGTGTATGCTAATCGGCGCCCACCGTCCCACTTCCTGGATGTGGAACGCAGTGTGCTGACCGTGGAGCGCACGCCGCGCATGCGCAGTGCCATCGCCAGCATCACGCATGCGCAGGGAGCAGACCACCAGGCAGAGAGCAGAGGATGAGGTGACATGACGTATAATCCTAAAGGGGCGTGTATGTAAACATAACGAGTGAGGGATAACAGTGAACCGGCCTGTGGATTGCACGCAGCTCGCGCGCTGCGCCTGGCTATTTGCACAACGCACGAGCCGGGCACAGAGCACAGGTCAGGGTGTATGGCTGATAACAGTGTCATTGGAAAAGACATTTACATTGCCTACAAAGTGCCAGGTGACGTTGTTACAAGGTGAAGGCAGACTGTTGCTGGTGCCAATGGGTGAGGGATCAGGTGGAGGGAGCCTAAAAGTAAGAGGAACAAGTTAGAAACAAGATTTCTATGTAAACTAAAGAATATACCAATACCAC
Source organism: Anomaloglossus baeobatrachus (assembly GCF_048569485.1). NCBI lineage: Eukaryota > Metazoa > Chordata > Amphibia > Anura > Aromobatidae > Anomaloglossus > Anomaloglossus baeobatrachus. Next base: position 111,152,207 of record NC_134361.1, on the reverse strand, counting down.
TCCTTATACTGGTCCTTATACTGAGGCTTTACAAGAGAGTACACAAGAGGTAAATTAACAAAAACATGCATGACAAGACACTATTAGAGCAATGAAATATGAAGAAAGCGGGGTCACTAAACACCAGATGACATCCATATTAAGCAGCATAGTTAGAGAGACAACAAAATGAAGCGCATCACAATCATATACACATATCATGTTCTCTATTCAAACCCTTGGGTTCCAATGTATTCAGGGTGAAAATCCAGTAAGATTCCCTCTCTTTAAGGACACGTATGTGATTACCACCTCTTCTAGCGGGAGGAACGTGTTCTAGTACCTGGTACTTAAGTTGGGCAATGGTGTGACCATATGTGATAAAGTGATAAGGAATTGGTAAAAGGATTTGTTTACACCGTATAGTAGATTTATGCTTACTGATGCGGTCTCGGATATGCTGGGTGGTTTCTCCAACATATCCGAGACCGCACGGGCATTTGATTAAGTAGACCACGAAAGAGGATTCACAGGTGAAGAACCCTCGTACGGAAAAAATGCGGCCAGACAGAGGATGGGTGAAAGTGCTCCCCTTAGTGAGATTATTACACTGCACACAGTGATGACAGGGAAAGTTGCCTTTTCTGGGAGTGCCAAGGAAGGTTTGTCTCTGCATGATCTTATTGGAACCAATGACAGCCCTGACGAAGTTGTCACGGAGATTGCGCGGTCTCTTGTTGCAAAACAAAGGAGGTGAGCTAAATTCCCTTATATCTGGATAAGCTTTGCCCAGGAGTGGCCAGTGTTTGCATATAATGCCCTTGATCAAAGGAGAAAATGGATGATATGTGCTGACACACGTAATCCGTGGGGCCATCTTATTAGTAGTGGATTTCTGGGGAGACCTCCTGTCTGCAATGTTGGCTGGATATCCCCTCTGGAGGAACTTGTCACTCACCTCTATGGACCGCCTTTCCCTTTGTATAGGGTCCGACACTATACGTTCGACGCGCTTGTGCTGAGAAATGGGGAGTCCCTGTTTTGTATGACATGGATGGCAGCTGGTATAATGTAACAGGCTATTGCGGTCAGTAGGTTTAACGTACAAGTCGGTGCTGAGGGAACCATCTGATAAAATCACCAAGGTGTCGAGAAAATTAATTCTGTGATTATCGTGTTGGATAGTGAAGGAAAGCCCCTGTTTGAATGAGTTCATGTCGGTATAGAATTGTAGTAGAGATGTGAGGTCACCCCGCCAGATCATAAAGATGTCGTCGATGTACCTCTTCCAGCTAACTGAGTGTTCTAACCATAGAGTGTGCTGATAAACAAAGGACTCTTCAAAATATTCCATATATATATTAGCATAAGGGGGTGCTAAATTCGAGCCCATAGCGGTACCCCGTTTCTGTAAGTAAAATTGATCCTGGAAAAGAAAGAAATTGTTTTCCAAAACCAATTGTAGAAGATCAAGGCAAAATCTATTCTGTGAGGAAGAATAGGAACTATGTCTGCCTAAAAACCATTCCACAGACCGGATGCCATCTTGATGTTGAATACTAGTGTAAAGGCTATTGACATCAAAAGAAACCAGGACACAATTAGTTGATAATGGCCCGATGGATTGCAGATGTTACAAAAAATCAGTGGTGTCCTTTAAATATGACCTAATCTTAGGTATGAGAGGAGTGAGGATTCTCTCAACAGTGATGGCGAGTGGAGATAAGACAGATTCAGTTGAGGCCACGATCGGGCGTCCTGGGGGTTGGTTCATGTTTTTATGAACTTTAGGCAACGTGTAAAAGACTGGTACTACAGGATGGATTTTAATCAGAAAATCGGCAAGTTTCTGATCTATGGTGTTGTTGATAAGATGAAAATCAATGGTACGTTTGATGAGTCCTTGTATGTGAGATGTGGGGTCTCGTGGAATAGGTGCATAGGTATCAGTATCCCTAAGTTGGCTTAGAATCTCATCAATATAGTACTTCTTATCAAGTACCACTATGGCACCACCCTTGTCAGCCGGCTTGATGACAATTGTGGAATTGTTCTTAAGATCCTGTATTGCACGGCTTTCCTCTATGGTGAGATTACTCTTAATCTTAAGATGCCCTTCATCTATGGACTTTAGTGTATGGCTAATCTCTCTGGAAACCATAGTGACATATGTTTCTATGGGGTGATACGTCTTAGGAGGACTAAAAGAACTAGGGATCCTAAGGTCCAGTTGTTTCAACCGGAACATGTTGGCGGGATCAGGAGAAATAGAGGCAGAGTCAGGTTGTGTGAGTCTATCAGAACTAAAATGGGCCTTCAGTCGAAGTGACCTAAAAAATCTCCTCATCTCTTGATCCAACACAAATGGATCAAGAGATGGAGTAGGACAAAAGGATAGCCCTCTCTGTAAAACCTGAGATTCAGTGATAGACAAATTATACGATGAAATATTATAAACTAGGTTAGTACCTGTGACCGTGTTTGTACACGGTGTTTGTACACGGTATGTTGGTGCAGGCCCGGCGGCCCCTCTTACTGCGCCTCGTTTTCCTCTTTGGGTGGAACGTTGAGCTAAAAAATGAGGTTGCCGGGAGATGTATTGGTCAGTATCAGATCCTGAAGATGATGAATAGCGGTTATAGAAAGTAGGGCGTCTAGGAGTGTCCTCTGTATACTGCCACCGGTAGACTCAATTTTTAGAGTAATCCTCTTGGTCTCGGAGAAACTTTGACCTTTTCCGTTCCTGGAGAATCTTTCTAAATTCAGCTATATTGTCCCTAGTTCTGGAATGGATCTTGTCCCACTCAGTGTTAGAAATGGTGTTCTGCAATTGCTGTTCAATGGAATGAATATTTTTTCCGAGATCTTCAATTTCTGTTTGTAGAAACTCAATGGTATTATTAGGTCCATAGAACACTTATTGATAATGCTCTCGAATTTGGTGCAGTAGTCGGGTTTGTCGGAGAAAAGGGTTGGTTTCAGTGATACCCGCAATCCTCTAGGAATACATTGCACACGGTGGTACTCGGCCAGAGTGGCACAGTGCAGTTCAAGGGCAGTGTGTCTTCTCAGTTCTTTCTCATAGTCCCTGGAACGAACTTCTTCGGTAGGAACAGATAAAAAAGTGTTAGGTAAAGTCACTTTGGACAGTATGCTGCTGACTTCATCTGTGTTATACGAAAAAGTGGTAAAAGACATCTGGGTAAATAGGTAGATATTGGAGCTCAGAACAAAAATACAGTCAATTTAGTATGCGAATATGTCTGGCTCACAGTTACGCAAGTTAGGTGCCCAGAAAAAATGGGAGTCAATCAAAATAGTAATAATTCTGGCACACTGAAATAATTCATGACATATGAAACCTTTCTTTTGAATGCTGAATCAATTTATTAGTGCAAAAAGTTGAGGATAATTCATCCAACGTTTCGACCGTATCTTTTTGGTCGTTATCAAGGATCAAATTATCTAAGATCACAAAAAATATGTACAAGAAAATACAAAAAATGAAATTAGTACAGAATGTAACATAAATAATGCAAATATTACAAAACATGCATCATAAGTTTGATCATATAAAGCACATAATAAACATGAGGACATGAAAAAAAGAAAATATCGAACATTGTACAGAAACCTATCTAGCTGAAAACATATATGATGGTAATGATACAAGTACAGCAAGCACACCCACCTATATCAACAATGCGAAGATGTACGATCAATGATAAATGGACATCGCCATTTGGTATAATGGGATCAAAAAATTGCGATCCTATGTGTAAAATGGAGAGAAGTGTGTGATAAGTCATAAGGAGAAAGTCATCCAGGAACAATGTTTTTCCATTACATAGCGTATTAAAAAAATAATAAAAATAAAAATAATGAGTATGTCTATACCTCATGCACTTATCGGTTGATAATGAGAAAGGTGGCTGAGGCCTTTATTGCAGGACTGGAAGTAACATAGATTTATAGTTGTTTCTAAATGAAGATCAATAATAGCATTATTGGGGCGTGCAAAAAAGTCATACATAGTAAAGACTTTGTATGAGAGAAAAGCACACTACCTGGATTGTTGGGCAGAAACCATAACAAGAGACACTAATGGGAGAAACGTGATTCCCACACTGGGTGATTCTTAGTTACCTCCAAGTGATCAAATGCTAAAATGAAGGGTACACGAGAGTAAGATCATACCTGAGAATATAACATCAGTATAAGACACACATATTAGGGGATGTAATGGATAAAATCTCCATACTACCTTATTGCAGCGTTTCTGGACAATAGTTATCGGGTACTATTATCATGGGGAAAGAGAACACATGTCCCTTTAAGATTCTATGAGAAACCATATAAAGGATATGAGATTTAAAGGCAGTAAAAGATGCCCCACGGATTACGTGTGTCAGCACATATCATCCATTTTCTCCTTTGATCAAGGGCATTATATGCAAACACTGGCCACTCCTGGGCAAAGCTTATCCAGATATAAGGGAATTTAGCTCACCTCCTTTGTTTTGCAACAAGAGACCGCGCAATCTCCGTGACAACTTCGTCAGGGCTGACATTGGTTCCAATAAGATCATGCAGAGACAAACCTTCCTTGGCACTCCCAGAAAAGGCAACTTTCCCTGTCACCACTGTGTGCAGTGTAATAATCTCACTAAGGGGAGCACTTTCACCCATCCTCTGTCTGGCTGCATTTTTTCCGTACGAGGGTTCTTCACCTGTGAATCCTCTTTCGTGGTCTACTTAATCAAATGCCCGTGCGGTCTCGGATATGTTGGAGAAACCACCCAGCATATCCGAGACCGCATCAGTAAGCATAAATCTACTATACGGTGTAAACAAATCCTTTTACCAATTCCTTATCACTTCATCACACATGGTCACACCATTGCCCAACTTAAGTACCAGGTACTAGAACACGTTCCTCCCGCTAGAAGAGGTGGTAATCACATACGTGTCCTTAAAGAGAGGGAATCTTACTGGATTTTCACCCTGAATACATTGGAACCCAAGGGTTTGAATAGAGAGCATGATATGTGTATATGATTGTGATGCGCTTCATTTTGTTGTCTCTCTAACTATGCTGCTTAATATGGATGTCATCTGGTGTTTAGTGACCCCGCTTTCTTCATATTTCATTGCTCTAATAGTGTCTTGTCATGCATGTTTTTGTTAATTTACCTCTTGTGTACTCTCTTGTAAAACCTCAGTATAAGGACCAGTATAAGGAGTGGTATTGGTATAGTCTTTAGTTTACATAGAAATCTTGTTTCTAACTTGTTCCTCTTATTTTTAGGCTCCCTCCACCTGATCCCTCACCCATTGGCACCAGCAACAGTCTGCCTTCACCTTGTAACAACGTCACCTGGCACTTTGTAGGCAATGTAAATGTCTTTTCCAATGACACTGTTATCAGCCATACACCCTGACCTGTGCTCTGTGCCCGGCTCGTGCGTTGTGCAAATAGCCAGGCGCAGCGCGCGAGCTGCGTGAAATCCACAGGCCGGTTCACTGTTATCCCTCACTCGTTATGTTTACATACACGCCCCTTTAGGATTATACGTCATGTCACCTCCTCCTCTGCTCTCTGCCTGGTGGTCCGCTCCCTGCGCATGCGCAATGCTGGCGACGGCACTGCGCATGCGCGGCGTGCGCTCCACGGTCAGCACACTGCATTCCACATCCAGGAAGTGGGACGGTGGGCGCTGATTAGCATACACTATATAAGGTTATCATATCATGGCATGGCGCACACTATCCAGGGGCCTATACCCTACACCAGCATCATAAGGTATGTGTTATCTGACGGTCCACGCTGTCCGGCACTTGATAGATTTCCACTGATCTCTACCTATGCTTCCTCCCAGATTCGTTCCTCCATACTCTACCTAGCAATTTTTTGCATTGAGTTCCCATTCATATTCTCCAGGTATGTGTTTCTATTAGTGCTCTTCCACCTCACCTACCCCTGTTTTACTGCCTTTAAATCTCATATCCTTTATATGGTTTCTCATAGAATCTTAAAGGGACATGTGTTCTCTTTCCCCATGATAATAGTACCCGATAACTATTGTCTAGAAACGCTGCAATAAGGTAGTATGGAGACTTTATCCATTACATCCCCTAATATGTGTGTCTTATACTGATGTTATATTCTCAGGTATGATCTTACTCTCGTGTACCCTTCATTTTAGCATTTGATCACTTGGAGGTAACTAAGAATCACCCAGTGTGGGAATCACGTTTCTCCCATTAGTGTCTCTTGTTATGGTTTCAGCCCAACAATCCAGGTAGTGTGCTTTTCTCTCATACAAAGTCTTTACTATGTATGACTTTTTTGCACGCCCCAATAATGCTATTTATTATTGATCTTCATTTAGAAACAACTATAAATCTATGTTACTTCCAGCCCTGCAATAAGGGCCTCAGCCACCTTTCTCATTATCAACCGATAAGTGCATGAGGTATAGACATACTCATTATTTTTATTTTTATTATTTTTTTAATACGCTATGTAATGGAAAAACATTGTTCCTGGATGACTTTCGCCTTATGACTTATCACACACTTCTCTCCATTTTACACATAGGATCGCAATTTTTTGATCCCATTATACCAAATGGCGATGTCCATTTATCATTGATCGTACATCTTCGCATTGTTGATATAGGTGGGTGTGCTTGCTGTACTTGTATCATTACCATCATATATGTTTTCAGCTAGATAGGTTTCTGTACAATGTACGATATTTTCTTTTTTTCATGTCCTCATGTTTATTATGTGCTTTATATGATCAAACTTATGATGCATGTTTTGTAATATTTGCATTATTTATGTTACATTCTGTACTAATTTCATTTTTTGTATTTTCTTGTACATATTTTTTGTGATCTTAGATAATTTGATCCTTGATAACGACCAAAAAGATACGGTCGAAACGTTGGATGAATTATCCTCAACTTTTTGCACTAATAAATTGATTCAGCATTCAAAAGAAAGGTTTCATATGTCATGAATTATTTCAGTGTGCCAGAATTATTACTATTTTGATTGACTCCCATTTTTTCTGGGCACCTAACTTGCGTAACTGTGAGCCAGACATATTCGCATACTAAATTGATGTACGTTGCTGTCCTCCTGCCGATTTACGCCGCCCCCGAACGCTGAATTTCAAACCTCAGGACGCCGCCCCTGGGCGCCCGTGGTCCCGCGCATGCGCTGTGCTACTGTAGCGGTGCCGTGCACTGCGTGCACGTGTGACCGCTGGTAACGCTTTTGCGCGGGCACCGACTGCTCCGTCCGCTCCTCCCATCTATTTCCTGCTGCTGAGCAGGATGGGAAGGAGGTGACGTCCGGTCATCTGGCCAGCGAGCGCTTGCGCAGAACGCTGGAAGAAGAGGGGAAAGTGCGGTCACGAGGTTATGGGTGGCACTTGCTGATAACACTCACAGCGCCGCCCATAACCTCGTGCCCGCGCAAAGTGTCACTAGCGGTCACACGTGCACACAGTGCACGGCACCGCTACAATAGCACAGCGCATGCGCGGGACCAGGGGCGGCATCCTGAGGTTTGAAATTCAGCGTTCGGGGGCGGTGTAGGACAGCAACGTACATCAGGCAGCCCGCCCCCATGGAAGATTTAAGAAATTTGCATACGAAAAGGTACAAGTTTGTAAAGTATTTATTTTGGAATAAAAGAGGCCACAAAAACTATAGGAAGCTTCCTAGAATGCAGCCCAGGAGCTGCAGAGGGGGGAACTTTTAGCTTTATAGCTAAATTTCTGATGACAGGTTCCCTTTAAATTTACCATTATGTCTAAACATTCATTGATGCCAGTTTCACAGGGTTATGTCAGGTTATCTTTTCTGGTTTTTAGTAGATTTTTCTTATAGACATGAAAAATGCAAAACAAGGAAAGGGGAAATACATTATAGTTAGTTAATTTAGGTAAAAGTGAAAAGAGAAACAAGTGACAGCAAATGAAATTTGGATTTTTTTTCCAATTAAAGCATTAAATAAAGTCAAGTCAGCGCAAAGTGATTGTTCAAACCAAACATAAATGCTCGATGAACCAATAGAGTGACCAAGCAGTTTAGTTCACTTGATCCCCTACTTGTTTTCCATGTATGTTCATTCTTCTTTGGATACCAGGCTGACCAAATTTTTCAAAGGAAGAATTCTTTTAACCCCTTTACTACCAAGGACGTACTAGTACGTCCCTGGTCACCTCCCTCCAGTTACTGCGGGCTTCACCAGCGAGTCCACGGTAATCCCTGCACATGTCTGCTGATCTAACCACTTAGATTGCGCTGTCAATGACTGACAGTGCAATTTAAATGGCTGCAACAGGGTTCCCCACTGCTATCGGCAGCCCCCTGATGCGATCACAGGGTGCCGTAGTGTTGTGATGGTAGCGCGAGCTCAGCTGATGACCCCTGACTCTGCCATGACTCACTTCCTGTGAGAGCCGACAAAGCTCCGGCAATCACAGGAGATGAGCATTTCTGCTGATCAGAGCAATGCTGCTCTGATCAGCAGAAATGCACGAGCGATCGGACTGTGCAGGCATAAAGTCCCCTAGGGGGACTATTAAAACAAATAAAAAAAATTTAAAGTTTTAAAAAATATGAAAAAAAACCCAAAAAACTAAAAGTTCAAATCACCCCCCTTTTGCCCCATTGGAAATAAAACAGTTATTTTTTTAAAAAAAAATACACATTTGGTATCACCATGTTCATAAATACCTGATCTATCAAAATATAAAATCAATTAATCTGATCAGTACACGGTGTGGAGAGAAAAACATTCCAAACGCCAAAATTACGCTTTTTGGTCATTGCAACATTTCTTTAAAATGTACCGTATTTTTCGGACTATAAGATGCACCGGACTATAAGATGCACCCTGGTTTTAGAGGAGGAAAATAGGAAAATAAAACTTTAAGCAAAAAAATGTGGTCATGACACACTGTTATGGGGCGAGGATCTGCTGCTGACACTGTTATGGGGGTAATGTCCCCAAATTCTCTACTAAGGTACCCCATCCTGGTAATGATCCTCCTGCCTTGTATATGATCCTGCTATAAACCCCCATCCTGCTCATATACCAGCATCCTGCTCATATTCCCTCATCCTGTTCATATACCCCCATCCTATTGATATACCCCCCATCCATCCTATTGATATTTCCCCCATCCATCCTGCTCATATACTCCCATCCTGCTCATATACTCCCATCCTGCTCGTATACCCCCATCCTGTTCATATGCCCCATCCTGTTCATATACCCCATCCTGTTCATATACCCCCATCCTGTTCATATACCCCCCATCCATCCTGCTTATATACTCCCATCCTGCTATATGCCCCCATCGTGCTCATATACCCCCATCCTGTTCATATACCCCATCCTGTTCATATACCCCCATCCTGTTCATATACCCCCCATCCATCCTGCTCATATACTCCCATCCTGCTATATGCCCCCATCGTGCTCATATACTCCCATCCTGTTCATATACCCCCATTCTGTTCATATACCCCCATCCTGTTCATATACCCCCCATCCATCCTACTCATATACTCCCATCCTGCTATATGCCCCCATCGTGCTCATATACCATCCTGGTATATGGCCTGTATCCTATAGCACAGAGAAAAAAAATAAACGTTTATACTCACCTTTTCCTCACTCCCTCCAGCACCGATCATCTTCCTCTCAGCGGCAATGACCTGTGCGTGTGGAGCCGTTCCCCTGCAGCACGCGATGTCTTCCTGTCTGTGCCGATCACCTGATCAGCACAGATCAGCTGACAGGCACAGACACGAAGACATCGCGTGCTGCAGGGGGACGGCTCCACACACGGGGACGGGTGAGTACACTGATTCACTGCACCCCGCGCTGATGATGACGCGCGGGGGGCAGTGAATACAGCCGCACATGATCACTCCAGGCTGTAATTGCCAGGGGTGATCATGCGGACCGGCTTTTTACTATGCGCGCGTCCCAGCTCATCCTCCCGCCCACCTGTCAGTGCCGGCTTCAGCGCTTTGAGATGGGCGGGAGGATGGGCGTGCATATGTAATGAGCGGGCCCACGTGGTCACGGCAGGCGCTGCTGCTGCCTGCTCGTGCCCCCGATGACCCGCTCCACCGCAGCACCCTCGTTCCCGGCCGCAGCCCTATAGTCAGACCATAAGACGCACCCCCAACTTTCCCCCAACATTTGGGGGAAAAAAGTGCGTCTTATGGTCCGAAAAATACGGTAATAACAGCCGATCAAAACAGCGCATCTACACAAAAATAGTATAATTAAAAATGTCAGCTCAAGATGCAAAAAAAAAGTCATCACAGAGCCCCAGATCCCAAAAAATTAGACATACAAAAGAAATATCCATATTAGCAGGTAGATGAATACTATAGATTTAGTATGCAGTGAATGCAACCACTGATCATACTTGTGGGTGTTCCTGTAGGGAAGCCCACATATAAAACCCCTCCCTGGTCTGATGGAGCGTGGAGACTGGTAACACGTGAAACGCGCGTAACCTCCTATCCCTGGGGGGGACTCCAGGTCTTTATCTTGGCACTATTGGCACTTTATTAGTGGGTGGTATTTCACACCCTCACTGGTTTTGGTATGTAGCATTGTCAGTGAATTGATAGTAACCTTGTATGCTAAACATAGCATTCTTATTATTACTGTATTACATGATTCCTCATGGCTGCTACCATTATATTTGTATTTGCCAATATCCCCTTTGTCTTTTTTGCATGATTAATCATTGCACCTTTTGAATTTTGATATAATAAAAACTTTGTTGATTTTTTACATACTATCCACTTTTTGTCCTCCTGTTTTCAAAATTAGAACACTGTTGGTCTATGAAAATAGCGACAAAAGTGCTACTCTTTTTTTGGTCAAACTTCTGAATTTTTTTCACCCCTTAGATAAATGTAGAAGCATACAGTGCTGGCCAAAAGTATTGGCACCCCTGCAATTCTGTCAGATAATACTCAGTTTCTTCTTGAAAATTATTGCAATCACAAATTCTTTGGTATTATTATCTTCATTTATTTTGCTTGCAATGAAAAAACACAAAAGAGAATGAAACAAAAATCATTGATCGTTTCACACAAACCTCCAAAAATGGGCCAGACAAAAGTATTGGCACCCTTAGGGGTACTTTGCACACTACGACATCGCAGGTGCGATGTCGGTGGGGTCAAATCGAAAGTGACGCACATCCGGCATCGCTGTCGACATCGGAGTATGTGAATCCTTTTTACTACGATTAACAAGCGCAAAAGCGTCGAAATCGCATGATCGGTGTAGCGTCGGTCATTTCCATAATTTCGGAAGGACCGATGTTACGATGTTGTTCCTCGTTCCTGCAGCAGCACACATCGCTGTGTATGAAGCCGCAGGAGCGAGGAACATCTCCTTTCCTGCATTCCGGCTGCAATAAGGAAGGAAGGAGGTGGGCGGGATGTTTACGTCGCTGTGACGCCGCACGACCCGCCCTCTTAGGAAGGAGGCGGTTCGCCGGCCAGAGCGACGTCACAGGGCAGGTAAGTGCATGTGAAGCTGCCGTAGCGATAATGTTCGCTACGGCAGCTATCACAAGATATCGCAGCTGCGACGGGGACTATCTTGCTCGGCATCGCTACCATTGGCTTGCGATGTCGTAGTGTGCAAAGTACCCTTTAGCCTAATACTTGGTTGCACAACCTTTAGCCAAAATAACTGCGAACAACTGCTTCCAGTAACCATCAATGAGTTTCTTACAATGCTCTGCTGGAATTTTAGACCATTCTTCTTTGGCAAACTGCTCCAGGTCCCTGAGATTTGAAGGGTGCCTTCTCCAAACTGCCATTTTGAGATCTCTCCACAGGTGTTCTATGGGATTCAGGTCTGGGCTCATTGCTGGCCACTTTAGTTGTCTCCAGTGCTTTCTATCAAACCATTTTCTAGTGCTTTTTGAAGTGTGTTTTGGCTCATTGTCCTGCTGGAAGACCCATGACCTCTGAGGAAGACCCAGCTTTCTCACACTGGGCCCTACATTATGCTGCAAAATTTGTTGGTAGTCTTCAGACTTCATAATGCTATGCACACGGTCAAGCAGTCCAGTGCCAGAGGCAGCAAAGCAACCCCAAAACATCAGGGAACCTCCGCCATGTTTGACTGTAGGGACCGTGTTCTTTTCTTTGAATGCCTCTTTTTTTTCCGGTAAATTCTATGTTGATGGCTTTTCCCAAAAAGCTTTACGTTTGTCTCCGGTCCTTCTGCCTGCGGCTGCCCCCCTCACTCTCCCTCCTCTGTGTCCTCCGTGCCTCCTGCCCGCCGGTCCCGGCGTCTCCCTGCGACCCAGGACACTCTGTCTGGTCCCCCTGCATCTCCTGCACCGCTTCCTGCTCTGGTTTCCGGCACACGAGCCTCGCGCATGCGCATTAGGGCGCGCGTTCACTCACCTCTTCTCAAAGGGCCAGCGTCCCGGAAACAGGATATGGTCAATTACAGGTACAGGGTATATTAGGACTTCCTTTCCATGTGGGTGGTGCCTGATCAACGTGTTCCCATAGCTAGGTGTTTAGGTCCCTCTGTGTCTTCTACCCAGATTAACCCTGTCTCTTCCGCAGAGCCCGTCTGCCGTCCTGACCTGGTCCCAGAGTGCCCATGCCTGTCACCTGGACTTTACCTGGAAGCTCCAGCCTGCACGTCCCAGTGTGTGGATGAGTAAAGGAATCTCCACGGACAAGGTTGTTACATTATAAACGATGTAGACACGGGAAGTTACCTTTCTTAGGGGTTCCAAGAAATGTTGTCACCTTTCACTATAGGTTTGTACCTGTAAGCAATTGTGCCATCACTTCCACCCTGTCTTCCCTGTATAACATGTGGCTGTTTAATTTTCTCACTAACGCGATCGTGTGCGCTGGTCGCGGCAGTGTGCACATGAGCGGGGCGACCTGCCTGTGTTGGAGCTGGCGGCCGCGCCGCGCATGCGCGGGTATCGTGCCCTGCGCGCACGCTCGCTTCACACATCCACCATTACCACTTACACGCATATGTGGGGCCTTCTGCCTTCCGCGCGTGCGCGTTGACGGCATGCCATACACAGTGGCGTCCCGTTATATCGCGCATGTGCGGGGCATTCCGCCCAGCACGCATGTGCCATCACACACCACACGTCTCTAGGAAGTTGACGTACCATACGTCTCTGCCACTCACACGCATGCGCGGGGCTTTCTGCCTTCCGCACGTGCGCGGTGACAGCGTGCCACACACTGTGGCTTCCTGTTACATCGCGCACGCGTGGGGCATTCAGCCCAGCGCGCATGCATCAGCGCACGTCACACGCCACTAGGAAGCCAACGTGCTAGACGTTCTCAACACTATAAAGCCACACCCCATCCTACACCATAGACTCCACTCGCTCCCAGTGACACCACCTACTACCCCAGCAGGTATGTTCGTTTCTTACCTTCACCATACTTAGCGTCTCCTTGTACCTGGCATTTCATTTTCTACCTCCTAATTTTGTCTCTCATTAGAGCCATTGGGCGATACTTACATATACTTTATTCCATCTGGGAGGTATGTGTTCAGGCATATATTGATTATTATGTGCTTTTACAGCACTGGTTGTTTAATGCATCCACATTCCTGTTACTCTGTCTGCATTATGACTGATCATTCTCTTTAGTCACTATGTATTACATGTAACTTTAGTTATAGCCTCTTTGTGTTCTATGGCCATATATATCTGTATTGATGCCTCTTATTTATCATATGGTGCTGTTTTGTTGCCTCTTCACCAGCTATCCGTTATTGGATTTACACAGCCCTCCAGGGCCCATTTAGTAATTCAACCCTCCTCCTTGAAGGTCCACATGCTATACTAATAGAGTATGCACCCTCCATGTATTGATCATAGGGTAGGATAACTCCCACATGAGAGTGCAAATCTCTTGCATTATTGTATACTCTTTTTGTCTCCCTACTAGTCATAACTGATACGAGTACTGTGTACCCTTCACAATTGACCCAACATCTTTGATATTTTTTCATTATAAGATATTTATAAGGTATCTACTCCTTATTTTGCACTTACTCCATATCATGTCTTGTATACCAATATCAATCACTAAAAGTAGATATTATTTTCAACCAAATATATTTTTTGCTACTTTTTATATAAAACCATGTACTTTATTATAACAAATGCACATACATACATAAATTGTTTAAAATCAGGGAGGAAAGGAAGGGTAATTGACCCTATTCTTTTCCTACCTCACAACAGGGGTCGGCGTCCTAATTAGAGAGACGCCCCCGTTCCACGACGGCTGACCCTGAAAGTTCCCTCCCTATGATGTTTGAGTGAAATCCCCTTAAGGATGAAATACCCCAACAGTAGTAACACCACAGTGAGGAAAAAAGGGGTGCTCAGTCAATAATGGCTAATTTGTCTGTATCACCAATATGACCTCTGGGGATTGGGAGTTTTGGGGTCAGGAGCTGTCAAGTAGGTCTGTGTGCTCAGTATTAGATGTAGAGAGTTAGATATTGATAATTAGCTATGTAAGAAATGCCCGACAAATTGCTGCTAGCCGTATCAAAGACTGCCCTAAATCGTGTTGTCTTCCAAGATGATGTCTTCAATTTTTGCCAATAGGTCTAATGTGTCCCGAATGTATGAGGGTAAGGACGTGACAAAGGATCTTAATATTTGGTCAATATAAGTGCTACAGTTCTGTGTTAACGAGTCTATCCCGGACACTATAGGTCTACCTTTGATAGGATTGGTTCCTTTGTGAATTTTTGGGACTGCATAGAATGTTGCCAGTTTGGGGTGGCGTGGGAGTAGAATTTCATATTCATTTGTTGATATTAGTTTTTCCTGTTTTGCTGTATCCAGTATACGTTTTAGCTGGAGGGAGTATCTGGGGGTAGGATCTTCCTTCAGTGGTTCATAGGACTTCTGGTCTCTTAATAGCTGCATGCACATATGTACATATGTTTCTCGATCAAGCAGCACCACGTTCCCCCCTTTATCTGAGGGTTTTACCACAATATTATTATTCTGTTCTAGATTGATTATAGCGTCTCTTTCTTCTTTTGTAACATTTGGAATTGTTGCATGTTTCCTAGGGTGTATCATTCTGATTTCATCAGAGACAATTTTACAGAATAATTCAAGATTGGTATAGTCCCCTGGGGGGGGGTCTTTCTACTCTTATTTTTGAGGGTGGAAAGTGGCCCCTCACCTATTCCTCGTGTGCTCTCATTTTCCAGGTCGATCAAGATGTCCACGTCCCCTACCATGTCCACTGGTACCCCCAGTTCTTGACTCCTTTTTCTTTTTTCTATGGCAAAATGTTTTCTCCATTTCAGTTTCCTTATGAACAGATGAATATCCTTGGTCCAGTTAAAAGCATCAAAACGTGTTGTTGGCACAAAACTAAGTCCTGATCTAAGAATTTTTTCTTCATTTGGTGACAATTTGTGTTTAGATAGATTAATGATCTGCATCTCAAATTCCCTATTTAGGGTTGGTTCCTCTCTTTCGGCCTCGTATCTCCTCATGGGCAGTCTTTGATACGGCTAGCAACAATTTGTCGGGCATTTCTTACATAGCTAATTATTAATATCTAACTCTCTACATCTAATACTGAGCACACAGACCTACTTGACAGCTCCTGACCCCAAAACTCCCAATCCCCAGAGGTCATATTGGTGATACAGACAAATTAGCCATTATTGACTGAGCACCCCTTTTTTCCTCACTGTGGTGTTACTACTGTTGGGGTATTTCATCCTTAAGGGGATTTCACTCAAACATCATAGGGAGGGAACTTTCAGGGTCAGCCGTCGTGGAACGGGGGCGTCTCTCTAATTAGGACGCCGACCCCTGTTGTGAGGTAGGAAAAGAATAGGGTCAATTACCCTTCCTTTCCTCCCTGATTTTAAACAATTTATGTATGTATGTGCATTTGTTATAATAAAGTACATGGTTTTATATAAAAAGTAGCAAAAAATATATTTGGTTGAAAATAATATCTACTTTTAGTGATTGATATTGGTATACAACTACGATTTCACCATCAAATACAGGGCCGGTCGTGCCAACGTTAATGCTGATGCACTCTCTCAGATGCCCCACTTGTCGGAAGAAGGGTGCGAGGATGACGACCTCGAAGAGATCGAGTTGCCTGCATTTCACCAGCCACCAACTGAGAAGGTACATGTCCACCAACAACGGGTGAACCTGGACCCGCTGCCCAGTCAGGAGTGGCAGGAAGCTCAAAACCAGGCGCCCGCTGTCCGCCTAGTCAAAATCCTGGTGGAGCAAGGCGCTGCTGGAATAGACCCTGCCGCCCCAGCGGAAGCCCAACGCCTGTGGCGAGAACGGACCCGGCTGTATCTACACCAGGGGAAGTTGTACCGTGAGCTGATTAACCCAAAGACTCATGAGAAAATCCGCCAGTTGGTGATTCCCCAAGCTAATGTGCCCACCATTCTACAGGCGTACCATGATGGTGCCGGACACTTCGGATGGAAGAAGCTGGAAATGCTGTTGAGAGAGCGGTTCTATTGGAGCGGGATGCGGGAGTCTGTAGAGGCCTGGTGCCAAGAGTGCGGCCCTTGCACACTGAGAAGGAAGAACGAGGCCAGCCAGAAGGCGCCCCTACACCCGATTGTTACACATCAACCGCTGGAGCTGGTCGCCCTGGACCATGTAAAGCTCACCCCCAGCCGAAGTGGGTACACCTACGCTCTAACCGTAGTAGACCACTACTCGAGGTTCATGGTGGTTGTCCCAGTTAAAGACCTAACTGGCCGTACCGCCGCTAGAGCGTTCCAGGCTTATTTCTGTCGACCACATGGATACCCTGAGAAGGTGCTTACTGTCCAAGGCCCGGCCTTTGAAGCGGAGGTGTTCCATGAGTTTTGTCAGTTGTACGGCTGCAAGAAGATCCGGACCACGCCTTACCATGCCCAAACCAACGGCATGTGTGAGAAGATGAACCACTTGGTCCTGGGCCTCCTCAAGACATTGCCGCTAGAAGAGCGGAACCTGTGGCCGGAGAAGCTACCTGATTTGGTCGATATGTACAACAATATCCCTTCCAGCTCAACGAAGTGCACCCCAGCATACCTGATGAGGGCTCGCCCCGGCCGGTTACCGGTGGATCTGGACATGGGATTGGAAGCCCCAGAAGCACTCCCTTCGACAGCTGAATGGGAAACTCGGCGGAGGGTACAGTACCGACAGATTTAGGAATATGTTGAGAAGAACTTAAGTCGGATTCGGGAACAACAGGAGCAGCGCTTCAACCAGAAGGTGTCTGCTGGCCCTTTCCAGCCTGGAGATGTGGTGCTGAAGCGAAAGGAGGACCCACAAGCTGGATGATCAATGGGAGCAAACCCCATATGTCATACAGCCCACAGGATGGGAAGATGGGAAGGCCTACCAGATCAGTCGTGACCAAGGGGGCACCTTGGCCACGGTTTCCCGGGACCATCTAAAGAAGTGCCCACCAGCATTGAGAGTAGCAGTTGAAGTTCCGGTTCCTCCACCAGCGGAGAAGGCAAAAGAGGTAATCCACACAGTGATGGGTGACTTCCCAGCGGACTGGCCTACACAGAACGGCGCGGTGATTCTTCCAGTGATACTGTTCCCACAACCCGTGGATGAAGACATGATGGAGGCGGTCAACCGTGAGCCAGTGCCAGTGCCCAGGGGTGAACCTGTGCCCAACTCCCCTATGCCTCCGCCTGCCCCACACGATAGCAGGGAAGAGGAACTGATTGTTCCCTCTGCCCCACTGCCTGTCCCCACTGACACCGGACCCCGGAGGTCCACTCGGCCCAACCTAGGTAGACCCCCACTTAGGTACAGGGAAACTGTTCTTTAAAGGGGAAAAATTGTGTGTGTGTTGCAAGTACCATTTAAAAGAATGATAAGTAAATGATTAAACCGAAGATTTACCTGATTGACAAGCCTTGATTTGGAACCGGTCGTAGCCGGCAGCTGGTCCCCGTTGGGACCCCCCTTCACCACTTTACATAGAAACTACTATGAACATGCCTGAGAACTTGCAAGGCAACCACAAACTTGTGGCCTGTAAAAAAAAATGGTTGTTGCAGCTTCCACCGTTGCCGCCTCCGGAGAGGCAGATTAGAGGAAAGGCCCGCAGTAGAGTAGGCTGGGGCCCAGCCACCACCGGAACCGGTGGCAATCCTCTGGGGGTTTCAGGGGTTCCCCATGGACGTGGGTCCCCTGGAAAGGACAGAACCCGCTCGGGCAATTTGTGCAGGACTGGGGTCAAGGGGTGCTGCCTGTTGCTTAGGGGCAGCATCAGGGCCAGGTTGCTTGGGTGGGAGAGAGCGGAAGCCGTAACCGTTTACCGTTGCAACGTTTAAGTAAGAGTACCTCCCGATGTGGGAAGATGTTATTATACTTGTATGTCTGTTACCGTTTTCTATATTTTTATATTTTCCAGTTGGTGAAAATAAAACCGGTGATGGACGGGCAGCCCGAGGACGGTCTGCATTTTGCTAAGGGGGAATGTGTCGCCCTGGACAAGCCAGGGGCCACAGAGCACAACACCTACACACCCTACACTCCCTGCAGGCACATCAAGGTCAGACACAAAACCCTTGTTGCCTTCCTCCAGGGTCTGATGTCCACACCAGGGGGTGGAGCCAGGCGGTTGGTCTCCGCCCACCGAGGAGTTCACAGTCCTGGAGGAGGGAAAAGGAGCAGTGGAGTTAAGCTAGGGAAGTGAAGGAGAGAGGAGTCTAGTTTTGACAGTGAAAGTGGAAGGAGGAAAAGTGAGCAGTAGTGAAGTGGCAAGAGAGCAGACTGAAGTGAGTCCGGGTGTGTGGCCCGGACGGAGCAGCAAGGTTGGGAGACGGTGGTGACCGTCTGCAGGAGTGGCCTATCGGAGTTTGCCGTAAGGACCGTGGACGGGCGGTGGCCCGGCGGTACCGGACCGGTACACAAGGAGAAGCCAGCACCATTGGCAGGGGCTTTTCGGACCCCGGCAAAGCTAGGAGTCGCCGTGAAGTTGCCGAATCCGTTAGTGAAGGGGACCTCCGCGTTTCCAAACAGTCAAGTCCCGATAGAAGGCAACCGTCCAACCGTGAAGGGGAGACACCGCCACCGCCAAGGGCAACCGTTTCCCAGGGCCAGCGCCTGCGGGCAAAAGGGGCTCCTCCAGCCCACATCCAGGTCAAAGAGCGGGTTACCGGTGGGAACCCATCGGAATCAACATAGAACATAGGTGCAGGGAGAGACAGTCATCACTAACCTGCAGGGAACAACAACACCACAGCTGTCCGAGGGACCCGTCCATCCAGCCGCTTGTTTTACCGTGAACTGTGTCATCATCATTGGGCTGAGTGAGTACCTCCGTGCCGTGTGGCACAGCGCTGCCCCTGTGACCCTGCACCTCACCAGGCCCTGCAACCCGCCTGCCATCCACTCCTACCCCATCACCGGGCCCCGGGACAACCAACCCCCTACCCACGGAGGGGAGAAATAACAACAAAGCTGCTCCCTGTCACCGCTCCCGGGATCCCCGTCCAGAGCAGTGGTGGTGTCCACACAATCACCACAACCGTGGGTGGCGTCACGGACAATATCCCCAAAACCAAACCACCCCTTTTCACTCACGGGCGAGGAGCGCCGCTCGAGTCCCCGGGATCCGGCCCATCGCTCGAGCCACCGAGCAGCAGCAGCCGCAGAGCAGCGGCAGCCGGACCCGAGCAGTGGGAGAGCGCAGCGTCCCCTCCTCCGCCCGCGACACTGGCAACAAAAGTAAATACATTCACCAAGTGAAAATGGCCAAATTGTGCCCAATTAGATATTTTCCTTCCTAGGTGTCATGTGACTCATTAGTGTTACAAGGTCTCAGGTGTGAATGGGAGCCAGTATATTAAATTTTGTGTTGTCGCTCACACACTCTCTTATTGGTCACTGGAAGTTTAATATGGCTGCTCATGGCAAAGAATTCTTTGATGATCTGAAAAAAAAAATTGTTGCTCTACAACATAAACATGGTCTAGGCGATAAAAAGATTGCCAACACCCTGAAACTGAGCTGCAGCACAGTGGCCAAGACTATACAGCGGTTTAACAAGACAGGTTCCTCACAGAACAAAGAGTTGAAGTGCACGTGCTCAGCGTCATATTCCGAGGTCATCTTTTCAAAATAGATGTATAAGTGCTCCCAGCATTGCTGCAGAGGTTACAAGGGTGAGGGGGTGTCCCCCTGTCAGTGCTTAGACCATACACCACACACTGCATCAAATGGTCTGCATGGTTGTCATTTCAGTAAGAAGCCTCTTCTAAAGAGGATGCACAAGAAAGCCCACAAACAACTTATTGAAGAAAAGCAGACTAAGGACATGGATTACTGGAACCCATGTCCTGTGGTCTGATGAGACCAAGATAAACTTACTTAGTTCAGGTGGTGTCCAGTGTGGCGCCCTGGACAAGCCAGGATGTCCCAGGTACTGCAACAACACACCCCACACCCTGGTTAGGCACACCAGCCACACACACAAAAATCCTTGTTACCTCCCTCCAGGGGCTGATGTCCACACCAGGTGGGGCGGAGCCAGGAAGTTGGCTCCACCCACCGAGGAGTTCACAGTCCTGGAGGCGGGAAAGGAAGTCAGTTAAGCTCGGGCAGAGCTCAAGAACAGTTTAGAGAGTGAAAGTGAGAGGAAGTGGTAGTGGAGGAACTGACTGGCCGTGTCCGGGTACGTGGCCCGGGCACCAAAACAGCAAGGTTGGCAGACGGTGGTGACCGTCTGCAGGAGAGGCAGATTGACGCACAACTGTAAGGACCGGGGACGGGCGGTGGCCCGCCTGTACCGGACCGGGGAGCGAAGAGAAGCCAGCACCATCCGGCAGGGCCTACGGACCCCGACCAGGCTAGGAGTCGCCGTTAAACCAGTCAAATCCGTCAGCGACGGGAACCTCCGGGGTTTCCCAGCAATAAAGACCCGACTGAAGGCAACCGTCCAAACCGTGAGGGAGATAAAGCTACCGCCAGAGCTAGAGCTCCCAGGGCCAGAGCCTGCGGGCAACAAAAGGGGCTCCCTTAGCCAACACACCGCTGTGGAGCGGGTTACCGGTGGAAAGCCATCGGGGTCAAGAACATAACACCGGTGCAGGGAGAGACCGTTACCGCCAACCGACCGGGAGTGACCGCCGCAGCCGTCTGTGGGACTCGTCCATCCAGCCGTTTGTTTTACAAGAGACTCCGTGTGCGTTACTGGCTGAGTAAGTACCACCGTGCCATCTGGCACTGCGCTGCCCCACGACCCTGCACCTGGCCAGGCCCCGCAATCCACCAAACAGACAATAACTCCGGGCCCCGGGACTACCAAAACCCCCCTACCCACGGAGGGGAGAGAAACATCCCAGCTGCTCCCTGTCATCGCTCCCGGGATCCCCGTACAGAGCAGCGGTGGTGCCCCAACACCACCACACACCGTGGGTGGCATCACGAACCGACATCCCAAACCCCAACAAACCACCCTTTTCACTCACGGGCGAGGAGCGCCGCTCGAGTCCCCGGATCCGGCCCACCGCTCGAGCCACCGAGCAGCAGCAGCGCCGGACCCGAGCGTGGTGAGCGCAGCGTCCCCTCCCCACCCGCGACAACTTGGCGTCACGAACAGGATCCAACCGCTCTGCCGTCTGGTAGAGGTTCGCCTTGTGTCCCGCTGGAGGGTCCGGCCGAAAATTTTCAGTAGCCGCCATTTTGGGCGCGAGGAGTCCCCGCTCGAGCATCTTCCTGAGCAGCGGAGGCGCAAAAGCCGAAGCTTCGCCCCGAAGAGGAGGTGCCGGAAAGAGACCAAGGGGGCACGGATGGCGTCTGGCCGCATGTAGCCCGCGGCTATAAAAGCGGGGACGCCAGGACCCTGCGGCCATCTTTTGGTTCCTGGAAGAGGCCGCCGCAGCGATGCACCAACCGTCCAGCAGCACCGTAGCCCCCGCGCCCGGGACCGCAGCGTGGGTGGAGGTCCGGACCGCTCAGTTGCAACAACGGCTGCAGATCCTCGTGCAGCTCTTCTTGGAGGAGTGGGAGGCCGACATGGCGGATGTGGTGGCGGCCATACAGAGACGCGAGGTGGAGGGAGTTCTGGAAGTGCGGGTAAGTGACCCACGCCCCTGTACCCCTAGCGGGTCGGTCATCGCGGCTGAGGGGCCCGGTCTACACCCGCTCGCCCTGCTACCTCCCCCACTACCCGTGTTGGCTGCTGCTGCACCGCTACTAGGCCCGCTACCACTGCAATCAGTAGCGGCCCCCAACCAATCCGCCCAAGCGGACCGACCTGCAGCCGAGGTCCGTGACCGTCAGGAACCGCTACCGTGGAAGAAACCGAAAGCTGAGCCCGTCAGCCGAGATGCACCAGAGGCACCTGTAGAGACCGTGCCTGGCCCCGTACCGACTCCGGCAGTTTGTCCCATGTAAGAGGAGACGGAGGTCCAGCAGGAAAAGATCCCTGTGCTCACCCCCCACGCCTCGGCTGAGGCTGCGCCGGGTCGCCGCTGCGAGGCAGCGCCCCAGGCCATGACACCGCGGGACCTGCCGTCCAGAACGCCAGTGGTGGGCAGTGTGAAGGAGGTCTCGTGGGGCCCGACCCGTGCGCAGGGGCCTACCGTAGCCCCCTATTGGGACAGGGAACAGACCCCGCTGGGCCAAGAGATTGCCGAGAGAGAGAAGAGGAAGGCGGAGCTGGTAGCCCGCACGATAAGAGAGAAAGAGAACCTCCGCCAGGCCACTTTCCGAGTACGGGGCCCGAGGTACGAAGGACAAGTGAGGAGGTTCGACGTCCGTAGAGTATACGGCTTCATTTTCGAACCGGGCCTGGAGGCCGAAATTTTCATAGCCCGAAGGGACATGAACGACCACCTGCCGGAGGATCACCTGGGCAGCAACCTGCTCCCTGGCGACCTTGTTAATTATACCCGGCACTGCGGGGAGAGGGGCTAGTTTGCCCTGGACGCTAGGCTGAGTGGAGGCCAGGAGCCCCAAGCACCAGCCCAGCCCCCTCCCCCGCCAGGTGGGCTGGGCCTGGAGTAATGGCAGCGGTCCCCCGCCGCAAGTTGTCCCCGTTGGGACCATCAGCACCGTTAAATGTAACCGAATGATAAGTAAAGTATAATCAAACGAACTGTGACCAGATTAACACCGTGATTTAACCGGTCGTTGCCGGCAACTAGTCCCCGTTGGGGCTTTCTGCAACCGTTGCGTAAGGAACTGCTTACGGACAAGCCCGAGAACTTGCAGGGCAACCACAAACTTGTGGAATGTAAATAGATGTTGGCTTGATACCGTTACCGCCTCCGGAGAGGCTGATTTGGGAGGATGGGCCTGGAGGAAAGGGATGGCCCAGGCCCGCCACTACCGTAACTGGTGGCAATCCTCTGGGGGTCAGGGGTTTTCCATGGACGTGGGTCCCCTGAAAGTGACCGTACCCGCTCGGGCAATTTGGTTCTGCACTGGGGCGGGGGGTGCTGCCCACTTCTTGGGGGCAGCATCGGGGCCAGGTTGTTTGGGCGGGGGGGAGAGCGGAAGCCGTTACCGTTTAATAAAAATGTTTAGTAACGTTAAAAGTACCGTGCCTCCTGTTATGGGAAGTTATAAAGAAAAGCTTATGTTGTGTTTTTACATGTTTACCGTTTTTCTACCTTTTACAGTTAACAAAAATGGGACCGGTGATGGACGGGCAGCCCGCGGACGGTCTGCGTTTGACCACGGGGGAATGTGGTGCCCTGGACAAGCCAGGACGTCACAGGTACTGCAACAACACACCCCACACCCCGGTTAGGCACACCAGCCACACACACACAAATCCTTGTTGCCTCCCTCCAGGGGCTGATGTCCACACCAGGTGGGGCGGAGCCAGGCGGTTGGCTCCACCCACCGAGGAGTTCACAGTCCTGGAGGCGGGAAAGGAAGTCAGTTAAGCTCGGGCAGAGCTCAAGAACAGTTTAGAGAGTGAAAGTGAGAGGAAGTGGTAGTGGAGGAACTGACTGGCCGTGTCCGGGTGCGTGGCCCGGGCACCGAAACAGCAAGGTTGGCAGACGGTGGTGACCGTCTGCAGGAAAGGCAGATTGACGCACAACCGTAAGGACCGGGGACGGGCGGTGGCCCGCCTGTACCGGACCGGGGAGCGAAGAGAAGCCAGCACCATCCGGCAGGGCCTACGGACCCCGACCAGGTTAGGAGTTGCCATTAAACCAGTCAAATCCATCAGCAACGGGAACCTCCGGGGTTTCCCAGCAATAAAGACCCCACTGAAGGCAACCGTCCAAACCGTGAGGGAGATAAAGCTACCGCCAGAGCTAGAGCTCCCAGGGCCAGAGTCTGCGGGCAACAAAAGGGGCTCCCTTAGCCAACACACCGCTGGGGAGCGGGTTACCGGTGGGAAGCCATCGGGGCCAAGAACATAACACCGGTTCAGGGAGAGACCGTTACCGCCAACCGACCGGGAGTGACCGCCGCAGCTGTCTGTGGGACTCGTCCATCCAGCCGTTTGTTTTACAAGAGACTCCGTGTGCGTTACTGGCTGAGTAAGTACCACCGTGCCATCTGGCACTGCGCTGCCCCGCGACCCTGCACCTGGCCAGGCCCCGCAATCCACCAAACAGACAATAACTCCGGGCCCCGGGACTACCAAAACCCCCCTACCCACGGAGGGGAGAGAAACATCCCAGCTGCTCCCTGTCATCGCTCCCAGGTTTCCCATACAGAGCAGCGGTGGTGCCCCAACCTCACCACACACCGTGGGTGGCGTCACGAACTGACATCCCAAACCCCAACAAACCACCCTTTTCACTCACGGGCGAGGAGCGCCGCTAGAGTCCCCGGATCTGGCCATACCGCGCAGCAGCGGCGCCGGACCCGAGCGTGGTGAGCGCAGCGTCCCCTCCCCGCCCACGACACCAGTGTGTGTGGTGGCAACCAGGTGAGGAGGACAAAGACAAGTGTGGTCTGCCTACAGTCAGGCATGGTGGAGGAAGCGTCATGGTTCGCGGCTACATCATTGTTGACAGCTGTGAGGAGCTACAATTCATTGAGAAAACCATGACTGCAAACATTTACTGTGACATACTGAGGCAAAGCATGATCCCCTCTCTTCAAAAACTGGGCTGCAGGGCAGAATTCCAACATGGTAATGACCCCAAACACACCTCAAAGATGACCAGTGCCTTGCTAAAGAAACTGAGGGTAAAGGTGCTAGACCTAAACCCTACTGAGCATCTGTTGAGCCTCCTGAAATGGAAGGTGAAGTAGCGCAAGGTCTCTCACATCCACCAGCAACATGATATCATTCTGGAGGATGGAAGAGGATCCCCCCAGTGGCTCCTGTGAAGCTCTAGCGAACTCCATGCCCAAGAGAGTTAAGGCAATGCTTGAAATTTGGGCACAATTTGGCCATTTTCACTTAAGGCTGCTTTACACGCTGCGATATCGTGACCGACATCGCTAGCGTGCGTACCCGCCTCCATCGGTTGTGCGACATGGGCAAATCGCTGCCCGTGGCTCACAACATCGCGCGGACCCATCACACTACTTACCTGCCCTGCGATGTCGCTGTGACCGGCGAACCGCCTCGTTTCTAAGGGGGAGGTTCGTTCAGCGCCACAGCAGCGTCATTAAACCACCGCCCAATAGAAGCGGAGGGGCAGAGATGAGTGAGATGTAACATACCGCCCACCTCCTTCCTTCCTCATTGCGGGCGGCCGCAGGTAAGGTGAGGTTCCTCGTTCCTGCGGTGTCACACGTAGCGATGTGTGCTGCTGCAGGAACGAGGAACTACATCGTACACTGAGCAGCAACGATATTCGAGAATGGACCCCCATGTCACCGATGAGCGATTTTGATCGGTTTTGCCACGATTCAAAATCGCTCATAGGTGTCACACGCAACGGCATCGTTAAAGTGACCGGATGTGCGTTACAAATTCCGTGACCCCAACGAGATCGCTTGAGCGATGTCGCAGCGTGTAAAACGGCCTTAAGGCGTGTACTCACTTTTGATGCCAAGGGTTTAGAGATTAATGACTATGTTGGGTTATTTAGAGGGCACCAAATTTACATGGTTATACCAGCTGCACACTGACTACTGTACATTGTATCACAGGGGCAGATCTTCAGTGTTGTCCCATGAAAAGATATAATCAAATATTTACAAAAATGGGAGGGATGTATTTATTTTTGTGAGATACTCTATGTAGAAAATGTCATAAGGAATACAGGCTTGGAAGAGCGAAAAGTCGGTGTATAGACCGGATGGTAGAACCATCAACAATCTATGAGCACGATGGCTCAGTGGTTAGCACTGCAGCCTTGCAGCGCTGGGGTCCTGGGTTCAAATCCCACTAAGGACGCCATCTGCACGGAGTTTGTATGTTCTCCCATGTTTGCGTGGGATTCCTCCGGGTTCTCCGGTTTCCTCCCACACTACAAAGACATACAGACAGGGACTCTAGATTGTGAACTCCAATGGGGACAGTGTTGCCAATGTATGTAAAGTGCTGTGGAATTAATAGCGCTATATAAATGAATAAAATTCTTATTATTATATGCAGACAACATGACACTGGTGGCAGAAAACAGGAAGGATTTTGAGAAATTTATTTAGTGCCATATTTCTTGGCTCCAGGTTCGCCTGAAGTAAATGACACAAAGCATTTGGATGGAATGTGATTGTGGGCATGAACGATGTTTGGAAGATCACAGACTTAACTCTCGCTACCAAATGCAGATTGGTCAATGCCATTTCCTTCTTAATATCAATATATGGAAGTGAGACATGAACACTCAAGGTGGCTGCTCATAACAGAGATGCTAAGAAATACGGGTCACAAGGACAGCCATCAGGGTAGAGAGAACATGCAGGGCATCACATTCAGCAGAATGCGGTGTCAAGGTGGTGGTGGTGTGGTGAACACAGACAGAGGCGAGGAGGAAGAGGAGAGGAGGAGAGGACGCCTGCTTGGAGACCATGGAGTCCTAGAGCAATGGTGGCAGTGCAAACACCACTGCCATTGCTGCTCCAGCACTTCATGGTCTCCAAGCAGGCGTCCTCTCCTCTTCCTCCTCGCCTCTGTCTGTGGTCACCACACCACCACCACCTTGACACCGCATACTGCTGAATGTGATGCCCTGCATGTTCTCTCTACCCTGATGGCTGTCCTTGTGACCCATATTTCTTAGCATCTCTGTTATGAGCAACTACCTTGAGAAAGGTCTAAAAGCCGAAACATTGGTTGTTGCTATGTGTCAGGGTTCACTTTCTGCAGTTTGCCGATTGTAAATAAAAAACACTTGCATCCAAATACCTCTCTCCTTCCTTATTGAGTGCTCGGGTTTTTCTACTTTTTTAGTAAGTGTAAACGTGCGCAGGATAGAATGAGCGACGGGGACGTCGCTCATGTGACTCCATGGTATCACGCCCACAGGGGCGTGATAACACGGAAAGTATGTAGATGCCCATAGGGCAAGGCGCCGCCCCTGTGACCATAAACTCTCTAATTTACATAGGAAATATGAAGGTAATAAAACGTTTTTTATTACTTTCATATTATACAATTTTATAACACAGAGATGGGTAGGGAGGTGTAATTAGGGCACACATGTGTCTGCTGATAGGTCAGAACGCATATTCTAGCTGACAGGTTGCCTTTAAGGTTCAAGCTCCCAGGTGACCCTGTTATCTCTAAGCCAGTTATCTCCTGTCTTACATTGAGACCATCAGGTCAACTGCAAATTCTACACCAAACTCTCAACAGAGGACCATCTTAACGGTCGGCAAACCACCAGCATTGTCATTGTCAGGTATTGCAGCTTACCCAAATTCAAGTAAATGAGGCTAAACTGCAATACCAGATAATGAGTTTTCACTGTGAACTATAAAAGCTTAGCCAGGCAGTTAGAAATGTGTCTGTCAATAAATTTGCCAATTTTATCCATAGACAAACCGTATTGTGATTACCCCAATATATTAAAGGTATATTTCATGATTACAGGTGACCACAAGTCCAACAACCGGAAAAGTCGATGAGAAATTAAGATCTGAGCTCTACCAGCGCTACAATCACATCATGGATGAGCTGAGGAAATTGGGCTACAACCCAGCAGTGCACCCACACTTTACACAGTACATGGTCAACACCTATGGGATAACGAAGGATAGAAATGCAAGAACCAAAGATCTTTCCTCCTTTAATGACCCACAATACCTCAACAAGATGATAACTGAGTGCATGTCAAGTGACATAGTGAAGGACATCATAATAATCCTCAACGGGGGGGCGTGGCCTGGACATGGAGGGATAGAGACGTGAAGTGTCTTTGCTCCTGCCCTGACCCGGGCATTTATAGCACCAGAGCAACAAAAAATGGAGATTTGAGCAGCGAATGGGCAACAGGAGGAGGGGAGGAGGCCCCCGACATACTTTTAAAACACCGGACACCACAACGCAGGATATCAGGAGCTTTCTGAGGGATCCGGAGCGGGAAGCCCTTGAGCACAAGATGGCGGACGCAGCGAGACATACGAGAAGCGGCCGCTCACTGGGCGCAGCGGCGGCAGTGGCGGCTGAGGACCCGGAGGATGCAGCTGACGCCCGGGATCCGGCTGTGGACACAGGCGGTAATGAAGAGCGGGCACAGGTCAGTGAGGGACAGGCCGGAGCGGCACCTCGAGCGGCACCTCAGGCGGGAAGGCAAAATGGCGCCAAGGCCCAGAACGTCGGCGGGACAGTGACGGCAAACTCAGTCTGCACCCAGGCGGCACTTACCATGGCTGGAGCGGGAGAGGAGGGCAGTGATGCGGGGGGGTCCCTGACGGTGGAGGCTTCATCTGGCCCCACTTCCACCGGAGGATCGCCAGCTACTCTGGGCCTGGAGATTCGGAGGGGGGAGGTAAGGAGGGCCGCCTCACCCGACCACTGTGCTGCTGCTGGCACGGAGCTGTGCGTCTTCCCTGTGCAGATGGGAACCGCTGGGACTGTGTTCTTTGGAGGGAGCCCCCCTGCAAGTCTGTGTTTCTCAGCTGCTACACTTAATAGTGCTGCTCAAGAGGCCGGGCACCCTGGCACCAGCGGGGGAATAGGCCACACAGATCATCAGCCTTTGCTCCAGATGTGGAGGGTGCTAGAGGGCCTCAGTTGTCACATCAAAAATATCCCTACAAAAGCTGATATGGACTCATATGTAACTAGACTGGAAAGCTCCTATCGCGCAGAGCTATCAGGCCTGAGAGACGAAGTACAGCAGATGGGGGAAAGAGTGGGGGCTGTTGAAGCTGCAGCACAATCCCTATCACTTAAAACAACAGAGCAGGATTCCCGCCTTTCTTCCCACAATGCTCACTTTCAGTATCTGTCTGACCTCATTGACGACATTGAAAATCGTAACCGACGCAACAATATAAGAGTCCGCGGCTTGCCGGAATCGATTGAATCTGTGGATTTGAACAAAACCCTACGCCACATTTTTAATGCTCTGTTACAAGTCCCACTTGACTCTCCCCTGGAGCTGGACCGATCACATAGAGCTTTGGGTCCCCGTTCCCAGGATCCAGACCGTCCTAGGGATGTCATTTGCAAGGTACACAGATACCAACTCAAAGACGCCATAATGGGACGGGCTCGCTCAGCAGAGAATCTAAGACACCAGGGACGGAGGATACAACTTTTGCCTGATCTCTCCAGATGGACACTCCAGAAAAGGAGGGCATTACGCCCGCTCCTGGACTCGCTGCGCCAACGGAATATCCCATACACGCGGGGGTTCCCTTTTCGCCTGCGGGTACGGCAGGCGGGCAGGGTGCACGTATTGAGCCACCCCGTAGGGGTTCCAGCGTTTGCAGCGGCCTTACGGATTCCGGAGGTGACCATCACGGACTGGCCGTGTTTGCCCCCCTGCGGCGGTCCGGGAGAGGAGGAGAAACCAGGAAGAAGTGCCCGAAGATCGTGGCTGAGGTTGGACATTTACAAGGAGGCGAAGATTTATGAAGGTTTATAAGGCGTATAAGTCATATTACTGCAGAGATATGGTCTTTATTTTTCTTATTACAGGTTAACACACTACTGACAGTTAATGTTGTATTGCATTACCAAGGAGGTGTTGGAGGGGCCTCCTTTTGCCTAAAGGTTGGGGCCTGAGTCTGCGTCGTCGCGGGGATGGTGAGACCATCTTAATTGGCCGCCAGGCCCCCGCGAGGAACACACTCGGTGCTAAAGTTAAAGGTTGAAGGGCGGCATAACTGTAAAATAAGGTTGCTGATATAAGTTGTTAAAATAATACGCTCTGGGTCAGGCGGAGCTGCCTTCCGTGTGCAGTCCGCTTCTCTATTGGGGTTGTTGCACTTGGCTGGCCTAGGTGCAGCATTACATAGTTCTACTCCATTAACTCCGTCAGGCTTGACGGTACACTTTAGCCCTTTCTTGGTGCTGAAGTATTTTCTGTTCTAATTGTTCTAATTCTCCTTCTAACTCTTTTTATTCTATTTCCTCTTTTTTTTTCCCTCTTCCCTTAATTCTTTTTCTTCTAATTCTTTTTCTTCCTCTTTTTATTTCTCCTCTTCCCCCTCTCCCCCCCCCTTTTTTTTTTCTCTCTCTTTCTCTTCTCTTCCTTTTTCTCTTCCTTTTTTCTCTTCTCTCTGTTTTTCCTACAACCTTCCCCAACTTCCCTCTTATCCTTTTTCCAACTACAGGTGATTGATTGGACCCTAGGTGCGGAACCATGGCGGAACTAAAATTCGGCTCTTTGAATGTGAAGGGACTTAACACTCCCCAAAAAAGGACCCAAATTCTTTATGATATGCACAAGCAGAGGGTGCACATTCTTCTTCTCCAAGAAACTCATTATAAAACTGGTTGTGTCCCCAACATGAAAAATCGTTACTACCCGACCTGGTACCACGGTACTAACGCAGACTCTAGATCCAGGGGGGTGTCTGTTGCCTTACATAAATCATTGAGTCACTCCTTGATAGACATGAAGTTGGACCCAGAAGGCAGATACGTTGTGGTTAAATTGAGAATCTCAGGTAAAGTGTTCACGGTTGCGGGTTGGTATTCGCCCAATGTAGATCAGTCAAGAGCGGGACGGGGATTTCTCAGAACCCTTACAGAATTCTCAGAGGGAGTAGTCATCTTGGGGGGAGACTTTAACATGCCCCTAGACCCACAGGTGGATACTTCAACTGGCCGAAGCGCGATCCCCTTATCCCACTTACGGTCCTTTAAACGGGAGGTGCATCAGGTACAATTGACGGACGTGTGGCGGGTCTTAAACCCCTCGGGAAGGGATTATACCTTTTACTCAAACCCACACGGCTCATATAGCCGTATTGATTTTTTTTTTAGTAAGTCAGCACGTCCTCACATGGCACCCAGTTGCTGAGATCGGAAGCGTGGTTTGGTCTGACCATGCACCTATTTTCCTAACAATCTCGCCCCCGGGGGGTCAGACGCGTGAGTGGACATGGAAACTTAACGACAATCTATTGAAGGATACACTGTGCGCAAATGATGTCAAGGAATCAATAGAGGTCTTTTTGGCAACACACGCCGGGGACTCCACCTCCCTACCTTTTCAGTGGGAAGCATTTAAGTGCGTAATTCGGGGAGTTTTCATAAAACATGGGGCACGTATTAAGAAGTTGAAGACTTTGCAAATTAGCACACTACTTGATGCGATACACAGGCTGGAAACCACACATAAAAGAAACAGATCAGCTGGGGTCTTAGCAGACCTTGTTAAAAATAGAGAGGACCTGAAGACGCTTCTTAACGAAAAATACCTTAAATACCGCTCTCATTACCAACGTTTCCTATACCAACACTCGGACAAATGTGGTAGGCCCCTGTTACGCCTTCTTCACCCCCGCAACAACACATCATTTATATCGAGAATACAGCGGCGCGGCGGCGCTGACACGAGTAACCCGGTAGAGATCATGGAGGAAATGCGGACATTTTACTCTGACCTATATAATATTAGGGGACGCCTGGCGGATATGGAGCAGAGTAAACTGATGGAGCGGATCAATGATTACATCACAGACACGGCATCCACACCGTTGAGGGAGGAGGAGGTCTCACAATTAGAAGAACAGTTTACAGAGGAGATGGTGGGGTTGGTGATTAAAAGCTCTCCTGCAGGAAAGAGCCCGGGCCCGGATGGGTTCTCCCCGGCATTTTACAAGACATTTAGAGAATTGATAGCCCCATTCCTCACAAGGGTTTTCAATTCGGTCTCAGATACGACTCCATTTGCGGCGCAGTCCCTGGAGGCGTTCATTACAGTCTTTCCGAAGCCCGGGAAGGACCCATCTCTGGTTACCAATTATAGGCCGATATCCTTATTAAATGTGGATGTGAAACTGTTTTCTAAAACACTGGCCAATAGACTGGCCCCTCTCCTCCCCTCAATCGTTAACTCAGATCAGGTAGGATTTGATCAAGGTAGGGAGGCCCGCGATAATGTGAATAAGACATTATTACTCATGGCTAATGCAATCTCTTCTTCTTCACCTGTTGGCCTTTTGTCTGTGGATGCGGAGAAGGCATTCGACCGAGTGCATTGGGATTTCCTCCGAACTGCGTTACAAAAGATTGGCTTGGGCCCGCTCTTTTTACAAAAAATATTGGCGTTGTATACGTGTCCCTCGGCACGGATCAAGGTCAATGGAGCATTGTCTCGACCCATTGCGATAAGGAATGGCACGAGGCAGGGGTGCCCTCTCTCGCCATTGCTGTATGTGGTAGTGATGGAGCACCTCGCTAACGCTATAAGGAGGAACCCCAGTGTACATGGTCTACGGGTGGATGAGGAGACTTATAAGACTTCCCTGTATGCTGATGACCTATTGATTTATGTTTCTCAACCCCACATTACACTACCCTCTTTGATGAAGGAGTTTGAGAGATTCGGAGAGGTAAGCAATTTCAAAGTAAATTACTCAAAAACGGAAGCACTGAGTGTCACCCTAAGATCCTCCGAAGTGGCATTGGCTAAACAGAATTTCCCATTCAGGTGGCAAACTAAAGCAATTAAATATTTGGGCATACAGATCCCGGCTGACCTCTCTCTCCTCTACGCGTTAAATTATCAAACTCTATTGACACGCACACTCAAAGATCTCCTATCATATCACAAAAAACCTATTTCGTGGTTTGGACGTATCAATTCTTTCAAGATGGACGTACTCCCACGGTTTCTATATGTTTTTCAAGCGGTCCCCATATCTCCACCCGCTAGCTTTTTCCGCACACTCAAATCGGCGGTGATTAAGTTTGTATGGGGACACTCGAGGGCGAGAATAAAATATCATACTTTAACCAGACCGACGGACAGGGGAGGGACTGGACTGCCAGACCTCCGTAGATACCACCAGGCTACTCTATTAATGCGCATGTTTGACTGGCACTTTTTTGCTGACCATAAGAAATGGGTAGCATTAGAGCAAGGGGGAGCGCATGTACCCCTGCGGTATCTACCTTGGTTGGAGTCACGAGAGGGAGTAAAGTTGCCTACGGCTGACTTCTTGGCAAAGGCCACACTAAAAGAATGGGATCGGACCCGACAAAAAAGTTCGTTGTCTGGTCCTCCACTCCTGCTCACCCCGATCTTTTCCAATCCGGAATTTGCTCCGGGATTTCACCGTTCCACCTTTCTGCGCTGGGGAAAAGATGATGATGTTAGGATTCACCATGTATTAAAAGGACATGACATCATGTCCTTTGGGGACCTGCAGGGTATGGATCCCCCTTGTTCATTATCATGGATAGAGTACAGACAGTTGTACTCATTTGTAAGCAATAGATTGAGAAAATGGAAACATCTACCCAACCCTTCTTTGACCCCATTTGAAGGGCTGTTCATGCAGAAATCCCCACCTTCTCACTTAATATCATTAATTTATAAATTGTTGAGTCAGGCAGCTCCTGAGGCAGATACGGATCCACACTTCATGTCACAATGGGAGATAGACTTGGGCACCACCTTTTCTGAAGAAGAAAAACGGAAAGCATATCTGTTTACCCATAAGCTGGCCACAGCATGCTATGCGAAAGAAAAGAATTACAAAATTTTATCAAGATGGTACCTATACCCAGTGAAGCTGCATAGGATTTTCCCCTCTGTATCTGAGCTGTGTTGGCGGTGTGGAGGTTCCCCGGGGACAATGCTGCATATATGGTGGGACTGCCCGCTAATTAAACCTTTCTGGCTAGAGATGTTTCGGACATATACCAATATCTCTGGAAAGAGGGTATTGCCCTCCCCACAGATCTCTCTGCTGTCCATGTTGCCCGGCTCAATTAAGACACAAAAAGGAGACTTACTTAGATTCTGCCTTTCGGCAGCCCGTTTGGTGGTACCTAGACACTGGCGGAAGACAACGTCTCCTTCTATGCAAGAATGGCAGCAGGAACTCTCCTCCATATGTTATATGGAGGAGCTTTCCGCGGAGGCGACAGAGGACAGCGAGAAATTCTTAAAGATTTGGCAACCATGGATCCTTTTCAAAGGGACAAACACGTATAGAGAACTGTTTGGTCCTTGAATAGAGGTGGAATACTGGCCGGGCCTGGTTGCTCCAACAGCCGCACCTAGGGGACCATGGACATCCCTTCCCCTCGGACTTACCCACCCTCCCCCTTCACCTTCTTTCCCTCTCTATGTCGTTACTATTTTCACTGCTAGCTCATTTCTTCTTTTTTTTTACCACCCTGTTTCCTGACCTTAAGTGGCATTCTTAGTGCCTAATGTTCTGGTATACGAGTCAGGTGGTTACGTAGACTCCCTCTCATCTTATTTTGGTTTTGAAATAATACCCTATCCCAAGTAAACAGAGGGAGCAGAGTCAAACAAATGTTGAGGGGGGGTGAGGGGCAGATAACATTTGTAATTTAAAGAGCTCGAGATTTTCCTGTCCCCTTCCTTTCTTCCCTTCCTTCTGTTATTGCCTTTTGCTACTTTCAAGAAGATTATATGTCTACATGACTCTTTTTTGTATTACTAAGGAATTGATTTGTTAGTCAAATTTGTATGCAATATTTGATCCCATGCTTTCGTTCTTGTCATTTGTATTGCATATTTCTTAATAAACAAAGATTATACATAATAATCCTCAACTGTCTGGTATATTTCGCCAGAGAAGATGGAAAATCTCTACTCATCTAACCATAGAGTAGCCATTCATCTCTATAACCAAATCACAAATAATAAATGCTTCCATCTGAAAAAAGTGTCTAATTTAATGTTATAAAAAAAAGGAAAATATTCCTCATAATTTGTGACCCACTAGGACATGGAAATCTTACTTAGATTGCTGCCATTTTGTTCTTAAACTGCTGTTTTGAATTAAAATTGCTGCTTTGTCCACAGTATCATCTAGTGATTATTTTTTCCATCAGGTTATGGAGAAGTCAGTGCTTTATGTAGATCGCTCCGCAATGCCACTTTGTTTGAAGAACTCACACAGTGACCACTTTACTTTACGTAACAAAAAAAAATCTTCTTTTTTTTCTATAATTTATTATGTAATTTTAGCTTTCTCACCTCTATAATCTTCTCCTTTATGTATGGTACTCGGTATCCATACAGCCGTTGTTGCTCCAGGAAGATGGCACACAGAATCCGGCGGTCCAGTTGAAAGGCGATCTCTCCGACAATGCGCTGACATTTCTTCACTTTTTCAGGGTCTATAAAAGTTCAATAATAAAATTACGGTTTAGTGAAATCCTTAAAATGACATATATTGAGAATATAGATTTAAGAATTGTCACCTATTTGTGTGCCTCAATTGACCATTTTTGCTTCTTCTTTGAGGTCTAGAAATGAATAATATTAAAATTAGTTGTCTGTAATAAACATAAATGATAACGCTCCCTTGATAATAACCATACACCAGGGATGAGATAAACAGGTATCAGTCATAGCCGGGGCTTGGAGCCAGAGAGCGCCCGACAGGTTCTCCTGTCCCAAAACTAGATCTATAAATCATA
This sequence comes from Anomaloglossus baeobatrachus, assembly GCF_048569485.1. Taxonomy (NCBI): domain Eukaryota; kingdom Metazoa; phylum Chordata; class Amphibia; order Anura; family Aromobatidae; genus Anomaloglossus; species Anomaloglossus baeobatrachus. The sequence goes on along the minus strand of NC_134361.1, from coordinate 111,116,157 downwards.
AGTGTTACATGGTAGGTAGGCATCCTCGTTATAGTTAATCCATGATAAACCCTGAATGATCAGATCTACCTAAACACTCCAGGTTCTATCTAAACAATTTTTCACCATTACAATAATGGTCCTGGCCAAATGCAATTTTTTTGAAAAACTGGATCTTAAAAGCGGAGTAATGAAATATCAGGAATCAAGGGAATACAAAAGTAATAAATATATCTCACATTGATGTTCCAATATTTCTGTAGTTTTCTTATTTTTCATGCCTAGAATACAAAAAATAGTAATCTGTATCTCTAGACATTCTGTATCCAGATTCTACCAATCGCTTTAGGAAACGTCAACATCAACCCATTAAAAATTCGGATTTGGTGGAAATCCCTTTGTGTTATCCCAGTCTTACCATTGTGGTCTTTCTTGTGTTGTCCTGGAGGTGTTATAATTTGAGCTTTTCTTTCATGGTCTTTCAAAGTACAGCGAAGCTCCACGTTCTCCTGCATTAGCCCCATCATCTTGCGCAGCTGCGCATTCTCTGCTAGTAGACGTGAACTCTCCATGTTGAAGGCTTCTTCATTACAAAAATATATATTAGTATTCTCCATGTTGTAATTAATAGAAGCTCCTAAAAACATCTTCACAGAAATTCTTCACCAGGCCAATGTCTGAGATGGAACACTGGGGAAACCTAATATTCTAAGTTCTGTGATGTCACCGGCAGCGTCACTGAGACCTGATAATGAACTCATCGGTCATTGCAGCCAATAGGAATTCACCACATTGGAATAATATTTACATGAAAAAGAAAAAAGGCCAGCTTACTAGTAGTAGAGATCCCTCATGTAGCGTCTATGTCCTGTGAAGCCGCACGGAGCAGGGTGGATACCCTTCCAGCAGCAAATAGTGAAGCAGTTTCAAAATGTAAACCGAATGCAAGTGGACAAAAAAAAAATTTTCCTTTAAAAAATTCTAAATGTTATTTGTTAATTTTATTAAAAAAAACACTATATTTGAATGGCTGGTAGAAAAACTAACAGGGTGTCCCAGACTATGCTACGCCTTCATTATGGTCTGTATTCTGAAAGCCACAAAAGCTCATCTACTTAAATCCTCAGATCACATGATCAATTCAAAATGGGAGTACATCCTTCTAATATCAGAGGCTAAAAGCAAACAGTTTCAAAAATCCCTAGTTCCCTTTTTGCGAAAAATATATGTATAGTTGAATTTTGGGTTGTTTTTATAAATATGGACAAATATATTCGTAACTTACATGAGTTTACCAATACAAAAGAAAAACGAGAGGAAAAAAAAGAAATAAAATTCTTAATAATAATACATGTATGAGAATCTCCACAGGTAAACAGTATAGTCCATGCCACGGTTTCACCGATAGCACATTATCAAATCTTTTCTTTGCTTCAAACCTGTTGGGATCCGACTCTCCAAAGTAAATATCCAAAGCACACCTCCAAATTATGCATGAACTATTTAGGGAGGAAGCCGGCAGCTGGTATTCTATCTGGAATGGAGTGGCCGCCTAGTCACCAGATCTCAACCCTATAGAGCTGTTGTGGCAGCAGCTTGACTGTATGGTGCAAAAAAAAGTGCCCATCAAGCCAATTCAACTTGGGGGGGGGGGAAGCATGGAGGTAATATCTCCAGATTACCTCCGCAAATTAACAGCTAGAATGCCAAAGGTCACAAAGCTGGAATTGCTGCAAATGAGCATTCTGTGCCGAAAACAAAGTTTGAAGGAGAAAATTATTTCAAGAAAAAAAAAATAATTATTTCTAATGTCATCAATGTCTGGACTATATTTTCTTTTCATTATGCAACTCATTTGATAAATAAAAGTATGATTTTTCATGAAAAAGACAAAATTGTCTGGGTGACCCAAACTTTTGAACTGTAGTGTATAATATACAGTTTGTCCACCTATATCCTGTCCACCGCTATTAACTTGAGAATGGTGGCAGCTATAGGCATAGAAGTGGTGTCTAGGTATAGTAAAGTAGCCATGCGCTACGCAATGAAACCACCTATAGCGCCACCTGGTGGAAAACAACGGAGTTAGCATTTTTATCTCGAAAAATGAACGAGATAGAGAAAAAAAGTGAATTAAAAAATTGTAGGGAATCATCAATTCAATACGAATCGACACCTTGCATACAGTAATACTATTATATGAAACTCTTGACCGCCCCCAAAACATTGAATGCTGGTCACGCATATGGCGCTCATTTAACTTTGATGCTCAAAGTGGCCACCGTCAGCTGCAATTCACATCTGGACTCTGGACAGCATACTGTATCTTGCTACACGTTGTGCAATATGGTAGGTGACACGTTTGCACAAGCATCTGTGATACGTCGTCGTAGGTCCTCCAATGTTGGTGGAGGGGTCACATACACCTGCTGTTTGATGTGACCTCACAGAAAGAAGTCCAATGGGGTCAGGTCAGGTGAGCGTGGAGGCCACTCCACGCAGCCAGCATACACAATGACTTGTAGGAAAGTCTCCATGAGATATCACTTCATGTCCACAGCCTTGTGAGTTTTACACATTCTAATCATAGCATTTCTGTATGCACGGTGTCGATTCGTATTGAATTGATGATGCCCTACAACTTTGTAATTCACTTTTTTTCTCTATCTCGTTCCGTTTCCGAGATAAAAATGCTAACTCCGTTGTTTTCTTCCAGGTGACGCTATAGGTGGTTTAATTGCGTAGCACATGGCTACTTTACTATACCTAGACACCACTTCTATGCCTATAGCTGCCGCCGTTCTCATGTTAATGGAGGTGAACAGGATATGGGTGGACACACTGTATATATAATATATATATAATCTGCATGCAAATATATCTATATACACACATTGTGGGGCACCTCCTGCTACAATCCTCATAAAGAAGCGATAAGCTAATCTAATGTCTTTCAGGAGAAAAAGATCCAGGTTGGTTGCAATATATCTATTTCTAGCGGACCTACGCATTTCTCCTTGAAGCCTTACTCATGATCTGATTTATGAATAAAAAAAGCTTGCATTTATGACATGTCCTGTATGACAGGGATTTCCATTTAGGGTTGCCAAACACCAATATAGTTACGAATGTGTTATTAAAACAAAATAATAAAGAGTTGACTACGCATACATATAAGAAGTAAAGAAATGGAAAAAAAAGATTTATGTAGCAGAATATATTAATATAGCAAAAGATTAAATCTTATGAAATATTTAACTAATTAAGTGGTCATGTCACTAGAGTAATATACACTTGGATTCTCTATTCAAAAGTTTCTGTCTGTGGTCACCTCCTGTTATGGGATTTTGGTATTTCTCTATTGCCATTTAACCCTACAGCTGTTTCTATATCCACTGTATTTGATACATTTTGTCCAAATTCACAAAGGTGACCTAAAAGGGTTTAACTTAAAGGGAATAGAGCAAGTCTATCAACCCATAAGAGAAGGTGACCACAGACATAAACTTTTGAATAGAGAATCCAAGTACATATTTACTTTAAAACATGAGCAATTAATGGGTTAACTACTACACAAGAGTTAATCTTTCAATAGTAATATATTTTGCTACATAAATCTTCTTTCCAATTCTCCCCTTCCTATATGTATGTGTAGCGTTTGCTACATTTTTGTTTTTATATCACATTGGTAGATATACTTGATTTTAATTGACAGCCCTAAATTAAAATGCCAATCAAACAGGATATGCCATGTAAGGAGGCTGTTTTCTTCAGAAATCAGATCATGAGTAAGGCTTCTATTCAAAATTAATAGATCTGTTGCTTTAATTTTACTTGCGCTACTTACCAAAAATGTTATCTGGAGCTTTTTAACACCTGTCATTAAATGTTAAATTGTATCTACCTTGGACTATTTTCTCCACTCTGAATTAGCCCTAATCATCATATATTGGTTCTGGTGCTGTATACATGTGGCAGTCATTGCTCTGGTGCTGTCTTCATGTAATTTTGATCTGGCACTGTATTCATGTACTGATGGTTCACGTCCTGATTGGTTATAGTTTTGTATTAATGTGCTGATAGTTCTAGCACTTTATTCATCTAATGATGGTCTGATGTTGTTTTCATGTATTGATGTTGATACTTTAATTATGTAGCTATGATTGTTTCTATTTCTGTTTTCCTGTACTGTTTGTGATTCTTATGAAGAAGTTATGTAATGATGATGGTGCTGGTTCTGAATTAATTTACTGTTCCACTACTGCCCTGTTCTTTACCAAAAGCTGCAACAGTAATATTGTGTTCATGTACTGATGTTGGTTCTGATGCTGCATTCATGTACTGATGGCTCTGGTGCTGTATTCATGTACTGATGGTGGTTCTGATGCTGAATTCATCTATTGTTGTTGGTTCTGGTCTTTACTGATGATAGTTCTTGTACTTTATTCATATACTGATGTTGATTCTGCTGCCTTATCATGTACTGGTGCTGTGTTCATGTAATAATGTTTCTGATGCTGCATCCATTAGATGTGCCAATTGTGGTGCTTTACCCAGCTCATCCCGATTGCTCTGGTGTGGTGGTAATCGGGGTAATATATGGGGTTGATGTCAGTAAAAAATTGTAAAAAATTACAGCTGTTATCAAGCCCTGAGATAGTAATGTAGAGTCTATGAAACCCTCCCCCCCATTACCATACCTGTATGTAAAAAGAAAGAAAAAAACAAACACACAAAAATCCTTTATTTTAAATAATTAAAAAAACACCCTCTTTCACCAATTTATAAACCTCCAAAACACTCTTGCAGGTCCGACGTTTCAAGATGATCCTGGCTCTGCTACATCCAGTGGCATTGGTAAGCGGTGACATTAGAACACATGACCGCTCATCATGGCCTCTGGGACACACTAAGAGGAGCATGGGAGCTGACTGAAGTCACCTCTGGTGAATTCAGTGCAGGACTGTCTGATTGCGTGTTACGGCGGAAGCACAGTTAGACAGTCCAGCACTGAGTTCACCTGAAGTCATTTCTGGTGGTTCACACAGTACCCTCTATGTGAGCCATCAGCTGTGATCTCAGTTTAACTCAGTGCTGGACTGTTGGACTGCACATAACAGCAGCAGCACAGTCCAACACTGAGTTCACCTGCAGTCACAGCTAGCTGGTGACTCACACAGAGAGTACCGTGAGAACCACCAAAATTGGCCTCAGGTGAACTCGGTGCCAGACTGTTGGACTGTGTGTCATGGCGGTAGAGCAGTCCAACAGTCCAGTAGCTATGAGGCTCTAAAACCTTAAAGAAGCCTTTAAGGTTCCTGGAGTTGCCAGCTACTGGGACATCTGGAAACTGTGAAGTCTTACTAGAGTTCACAGCCTCCAGATGTCTCAGCAGCTGTGAACTTCAGGTGTTAGAGTTAGACATTCAGAAGTTAGAGTCAGTTCAAAGGCGGACAACTAGACTACTACAGGGAATGGAAGGCCTCCCAGGTTGAAAAACCTGACAGGTTGAAAAAGTTAGATATGTTTAGCTTAGAAAAAAGACGTCTCAGAGGAGATCTCATTTATATGTATAAATACATGTGTGGTCAATATAAAGGACTGGCACATGACTTATTTCTTCCAAAGACAATACTAAGGACCAGGGGGCACTCACTGCGAGTGGAAGAAAAGCGATTCCGACAGCTAAATAGGAACGGGTTCTTTATAGTTAGAGCAGTCAGACTGTGGAATGCCCTACCACAAGAGGTAGCAATGGCAGATACTATAACAGCTTTTAAAAAAGGGCTGGAGGGGGGGGGCGTGGCTTGCTGATGGCCGAGTGAGCTGCACTTGCTGGGAGCTCTGTCCTGAACTTCCCCCATTAGCCTCTATTAGAGCACATTAACATCTCCCTGCTTATGGGCAGATCCAGGAAAGTCACCGGACACTGAGGTGAGATAAAGGAGACAGTGAGCAGCATGGATCGTTTCCTCAGCCAGAGTACCTCAGCAGCCGTCAGGAACACTAGATCAATGATGGCGTCTGCCTCCCTCATGGAAAACTCACAGCCCTGGGAAAGTCAAACACAGACACAGCAGGACCCGGGGAAATCACAGCAGGACTTCTCCAGCGAGGAGGACAATGAGGGAGATCTGCCTAATCTACATGAGATAAGTAAATCTATCAAGGCTTTGCCTACAAAAAAAGATTTGGACAGATTTGCTAGCAGGCTTGAGAATACTTATAAGAAAGAGCTGCAGGCACTGAAATCTGAATTCACATACAGGGTAGAGGAGGTGGAGAAGTCCCAGGAAGCCATCACTGCTGAGTTGTCCCTACAAAGGAAAATATTACTTAGCCACTCAGCAAAGATTGATGAGCTCACTTCAGGGCAAGAGGACTTAGAGAACCGCAATCGGCGAAATAATGTCCGTGTCCGTGGCATCCCTGAAAGTATTGGCACGCCTGAACTGGAGGCCATGGCACAGAAGCTCTTTGCTCAAATTCTGGGAGAACAAAGCTCTGGGCCGATTGAGTTAGACCGCATACATAGGGCCCTGGGTCCCAAATCCCCTCCAGATTCACGTCCAAGGGACATAATATGTAGAGTCCACTTTTATAAGGTAAAGGACTCCATCATGTCCGCGATGCGGCAGGCAGGATCCATCAACTACCAGGGGTCCCAAGTCCAGATATTACCGGATCTGGCTAGACGCACTCTGCAGCTGCGAAGAGCATTAAAACCCCTGCTCCAACACCTCCAGGACAGAAACATTCCATATAGATGGGGTTTCCCCTTCCAGCTGACAGCGCATAAGGATGGGAAATCAGCAATCTTTCGCAAAATCGAAGATCTGGCTAAGTTCTTGGGGACTTTCGAGCTTCCTATGGTAGCACTGCCGGATTGGCCCTCAGGCCCCCAACTCCCTGTGGAACCCCCAGTATGGCAGCCAGTCCGTCGCCATGGGAGACAAAGAGGTCCTGACAAGAGCAATCCGACAGGGTAGCGGTCCTGTGTAGCACCCCTGTTTCCTACTGGGGATAACCTTCATGGGCCCTTCCGGCATGATAGCCAATTATCCCTGGAGCCACAGGGGAGGGCCTTTCCATGAAACTGCATCAAAGGCATCGTTACAAGTTACTGTGATTTGTTGAAAGTCTTTCTCCTGTCACCTAATATTGCTCCTTTCCAGACTAGCATTGTGTTATTTCACAGGTGTTATCAGAGGTTCTGACATTGGGTCAAGTACTACTTAAATCTCATAGGAGGAAGCAGTAAACTGTTTGTGTTATAGATCTACTTGGACCCTCCACCTGGTGGACCTGGTTGGGAGTGTCTTCCCCTAGCCTTTACTGACTGGACCCTGTGGGGCTGGACCGTCTAGAGGCGAAGATCTGGGCCTTTTGAGAAATAAGCCCGGGAGACCCATGTGATTTTCTTGTTTTTTACAATTACTAGAATCTTGTCCCTGATCTGAACACTTTGCTTACCTACCGGGAATGCTGATTGGGGTCAATGCCTAGAATAATAGCCTGTTATGATGTTTACTTTTCTTTAGATGATAAAGTTTTAGCGGGAGCATATAGTTAGTGCGCTTTATAATGATATATCATATTGTATTAGAGGCGGGGGGTAAGGAACGGACTCGCTGCCGTTCTTGGCTTCCTCTAACCCCCCTTAGTGCAAATGGCAATCCATTGCCATGGAAATTTTGCACCACTTAATACTAGGGTTCCTTACCCACCTTTTAGGTCCTTTGACCTAAACCTTGCTCTTTCTTTTCTCTGTCTTTCTTTCTTCTCTATCCTTCCCTCTCACCTGACTGGACCAGCCCCCAGATACCACATCATGCTTCCAGCTGACCTGCATTATGGATAGTGTCACGTTTTGCTCCTTCAACGTTAAAGGTTTGAATGTCCCTGAAAAAAGAAAACAGATAGCATATTCCTGTCATAAGCAACGGATGGCCATTTTGATGCTTCAGGAAACTCACTTTAGGTCAGATGCAATTCCTAAGTGTTCCTCGGCTTACTACCCGATTTGGCACCATAGTCGAATCCTGATGCTAAGTCTAAGGGGGTTTCCGTGGCATTTCATAGGTCCTTCATACCAGAGGTGTTAGACTCCTGTATCGACCCCAAGGGAAGATATATTTTCTTAAAGCTTTCTTGGAAAACCAATATCTTTGTTATTGCTAACATGTACTTTCCTAACCAGGGGCAGGACAGATTCTGTGCAGACGGGAGGAAAATTCTGGAAGATTTTGCGGACTCCTCTCCGGTGATATTAGGAGGCGATTTTAATCTACCAATGAACCCGGCCCTCGATGTGTCCTCGGGTAAGTCGTCCTATCCGGCCTCAGTCATACAAAGGGTCAAAAAGCACATGCATGGTCTGAGATTGGTGGACATATGGAGGATTCTTCATCCCGACACCAAAGATTACAGCTTGTATTCCTCGGTCCATTCTGTCTATAGCAGAATTGACTCCTTCCACATTTCTCATGCCCTCCTAGACATGACAGTAGAAGCGACCATAGGTAATATAATATGGTCAGACCACGCTCCCATTTACTTATCGATTCAGTTAGGGCCTCGTGTCAAATCAAATTTCACCTGGCGACTGAATGAAAACCTATTACAGGATCAGTTATGCAAAGCGGACCTTACCCAGTCAATTCATAACTTTATTAGAGATCATGAATGTGATACCACTTCTCCTGCAATCCAGTGGGAATCACTGAAATGTGTATTAAGGGGCATTTTGATCTCACATGGTACCCGCCTGAAAAAAGAAAGAGCCATTGAAATAACGCAGTTATCTAACCAGATTGCCTCACTAGAAAGCAAACACAAACGGGACTCATCTCCTACAACCTACGCACAACTCTCTACAACCAGACATAAATTACTAGAGGTATTAGACCAGAAATCCAGGGGCTTAAGAGAACATCTCAAAAGCCGCTTTTATCAACTGGGCAATAGAAGTGGGAAGCTTCTTGCAAGGGCCCTCCATCCCCGCTCCATGAATACTTACATCCCTTTCATAAAAGACCCAGGAAGTGATGGTCATTTGCATAGCAACCAGGACATTTTAGCAGGCTTCCGCACATACTACAAGGCGCTTTATGATATTAGGGGACAATCGGGACACATAGCGACATATGGGACTCAAGATGATGTTAAAGCTTACCTGAAATCCCATAATCTCCCTTCCATCTCAAATGATACCTTACTGGAGCTGGAAGAGGACTTCTCCCTGGAGGAGGTCAATGCGGTAGTCTCAGATTTGAAGTCAGGGAAAAGCCCAGGTCCAGACGGGTTCTCAGCGGGTTTCTATAAACAATTTTCAGAACTTCTAAATCCTCTGTTCCTATCGGTCTGTAGATATATATCTGCAGGGGGTGCGTTCCCTCCCCAGGCGTTGATGGCCCACATCACAGTTATACCAAAACCAGGGAAGGACGCATCTCTTTGCTGCAACTATAGACCGATCTCGCTCATAAATTTAGATATCAAGCTTTATTCTAAAATGATATCAAATAGGTTATGAGACCTTCTTCCCAGACTGGTAAATCCAGACCAGGTGGGTTTCGTGCCCAGAAGAGAAGCCAGGGACAACACCCTGAGGACCATCTCCCTGATTGACGGCGCAAGACGTCACAGGATCTCCATGTGCATCCTGTCGGTAGATGCAGAGAAGGCGTTTGACAGGGTGCACTGGGGTTTCATGTTTCAGGTCCTTAAAAACATAGGGTTGGGAGAGCACATGATGAACAGAGTTACAGCACTCTACTCTTCGCCCACAGCACAAATCAAAATAAATGGCTCCCTCTCAGATTCCTTTACAATATGTAATGGAACAAGACAAGGGTGCCCCCTTTCCCCATTATTATATATTCTGACCATGGAACATCTGGCGGTGGCATTGAGGAGCAATATATCAATTAAAGGGGTTACATTTCACAAACAGGACCATAAATTAGCTTTATTCGCAGATGATCTGCTCCTGTACGTTACCTCTCCACTCATTAGTCTACCCAACATAATGGCTGAATTGCGGAGGTTCGCATCTCTGAGTAATTTTAAAATAAATACTCATAAATCCGAAATACTGAATATATCTCTTCCTCCAATGCTGGTGACTCAGCTCAAAGCCTCTCTCCCCTTCAAATGGCAGGTGGATTCATTGACATACCTAGGAATTAAACTGACGGCAGATCCCCTTGACCTCTTTAAATCAAATCACCGCCACATTTCCAGGAAGTTAGAATTAGACCTCAATAACTGGAACAAACTCCAGCTTTCATGGTTTGGGAGGATAAATGTGATCAAAATGGACCTGTTACCGAAGCTGCTTTATTACTTCCAAACCATCCCCTTAGTATTGCCGGCCTCTTTTTTCTCACGTCTGAAATCTAGCATAACCAAATTTGTCTGGGCACATAAACGCCCACGTATTTCCCACAAAATATTGAGTAGATCAAGGGATATGGGAGAAACTGGACTCCCTAATCTCCTTTTGTATAGCTACGCCTCTTTAGGGACGTGCGTTCTGGATCTATTTAACTCAGGTGAAACGAAAAGATGGGTGGAAGCCGAAAGCGCGCAATCTGATGTTGATCCGAAGGTAGTTATTTGGACCAGAGCACCACCCAGCTCCAGCTCTATCACAGTACCCTTTATCACAAAGCAATTGCGGAATTTTATGTCCCGAGGTAATAAATATCTTGACTTGTCCTCCATTCCAGGCCCATTGACACCGGTCCATAGTAATTCAGATTTTCAGGCGGGTTTCCATAGATCAACATTCCTCCATAAAAGGAAGAGTGACCATCCTATTATTCGTGACTTTATCTCAGACACAGGTATTAAACCCCTAGATAATTACTCTTCAGATATCAACAAATCTCAAGATATGTGGTTCTTCTTCGAACAGCTGAAAAGTTTTATAGTGTCTATGGCTAGGAGGGTAGACATCTATAGGGCACTCACACCCTTTGAGGCCCTTTGCCTAGAGAAGGATCCTCCAGGCCATACCATTTCGACCTTGTATGACTTGTTTCTCAGATGCAGAGGTGCGAGGGACGGCTTGCCTGGGTACTTTGGGAAATGGGAGAGAGAGTGGGGGAGGTCATTCTCGGCTGAGGAGCGGACCAAAATCCTTCTCTTTATTGGTAAAACTTCGCTGAATGTGATATCACAGGAGAGGTGCTACAAGATCCTATCTAGGTGGTATAGGTGTCCTGTGAGTATCCATGCTGCCTTTCCATCAGCCTCTGATGTGTGCTGGAGATGCCAAAAGGAGAGGGGAACCCTCACTCATATCTGGTGGTCATGTCCCCCGGTGAGATCATTCTGGGAGAGCATTTTCCAGTTACTCAATAAACTTTGCTTGAGGCAGATCCGGCCCACAAAAGAGTTAGCTCTCCTGTCCCTCGGGAATGTTTCTGCTTCAGGGTTTAGGAAAGGTTTATTAAGACATTTTTTAACAGCTGCCAGAAACCTAATTCCAAGATATTGGAAGCAAACTAGAATCCCATCACGGGATGAATTCATAGCAGAGTGCAACGAGATCTTCAGGATGGAGACCTTGATAGGTCAGACACTCGGCAACAAGGACAAAGTTGATGCTACGTGGGCCCCGTGGATCATGTTCAGGGACTCACCGGATATGGGTCTATGGATTCACGGAGGGGCAGGTATGTAGGTAATTTTCCATTCTCTTATTTCTGTACCTAGAAGGTTAGCCTTGAAAATGTGGTTTTGATGTAGGAGGGCGCGTCCACTCGGGTGGGAACTCTTTGTACCCTTCCCCTTTCATCTTACTTTCCCACGTTTCTGTTGTCTTTACTGTCTCTAAATTCTTCTTCCACCTCCTCTTCTTTATCTCTTTTTTTTCAACTTGTTCTTCCTATTTCAAACACATACGAATTGTACTTGTTATTTGTGGTCGCCAGTGGCGCAGGTGTAGTCAAAGAACTGTTGTGTTTTTAGCAGCTAGCTTGGATATATACACTCTGCCTGCGCGCTGTGCAATTGTTTGATTATCTTCTTCTATTCTAATAAACTTTGATTTGAACAAAAAAGGGCTGGAGGATTTCCTCAGTACACAAAACATTGTTGGTTATAAATGACTTTGTGACCAAATGTAGAACTGGTGGAGGAAGGTTGAACTAGATGGACCTAGGTTTTTTTTTCAACCTAAGTAACTACAGTTAGGTCCAGAAATATTTGGACAGTGACACAATTTTCGCGAGTTGGGCTCTGCATGCCACCACATTGGATTTGAAATGAAACCTCTACAACAGAATTCAAGTGCAGATTGTAACGTTTAATTTGAAGGTTTGAACAAAAATATCTGATAGAAATTGTAGGAATTGTACACATTTCTTTACAAAGACTCCACATTTTAGGAGGTCAAAAGTAATTGGACAAATAAACCAAACCCAAACAAAATAATTTTATTTTCAATATTTTGTTGCGAATCCTTTGGAGGCAATCACTGCCTTAAGTCTGGAACCCATGGACATCACCAAACGCTGGGTTTCCTCCTTCTTAATGCTTTGCCAGGCCATTACAGCCGCATTCTTCAGGTCTTGCTTGTTTGTGGGTCTTTCCGTCTTAAGTCTGGATTTGAGCAAGTGAAATGCATGCTCAATTGGGTTAAGATCTGGTGATTGACTTGGCCATTGCAGAATGTTCCACTTTTTTGCACTCATGAACTCCTGGGTAGCTTTGGCTGTATGCTTGGGGTCATTGTCCATCTGTACTATGAAGCGCCGTCCGATCAACTTTGCGGCATTTGGCTGAATCTGGGCTGAAAGTATATCCCGGTACACTTCACAATTCATCCGGCTACTCTTGTCTGCTGTTATGTCATCAATAAACACAAGTGACCCAGTGCCATTGAAAGCCATGCATGCCCATGCCATCACGTTGCCTCCACCATGTTTTACAGAGGATGTGGTGTGCCTTTAATCATGTGCCGTTCCCTTTCTTCTCCAAACTTTTTTCTTCCCATCATTCTGGTACAGGTTGATCTTTGTCTCATCTGTCCATAGAATACTTTTCCAGAACTGAGCTGGCTTCATGAGGTGTTTTTCAGCAAATTTAACTCTGGCCTGTCTATTTTTGGAATTGATGAATGGTTTGCATCTAGATGAACCCTTTGTATTTACTTTCATGGAGTCTTCTCTTTACTGTTGACTTAGAGACAGATACACCTACTTCACTGAGAGTGTTCTGGACTTCAGTTGATGTTGTGAACAGGTTCTTCTTCACCAAAGAAAGTATGCGGCGATCATCCACCACTGTTGTCATCCGTGGACGCCCAGGCCTTTTTGAGTTCCCAAGCTCACCAGTCAATTCCTTTTTTCTCAGAATGTACCCGACTGTTGATTTTGCTACTCCAAGCATGTCTGCTATCTCTCTGATGGATTTTTTCTTTTTTTTCAGCCTCAGGATGTTCTGCTTCACCTCAATTGAGAGTTCCTTAGACTGCATGTTGTCTGGTCACAGCAACAGCTTCCAAATGCAAAACCACACACCTGTAATCAACCCCAGACCTTTTAACTACTTCATTGATTACAGGTTAACGAGGGAGACGCCTTCAGAGTTAATTGCAGCCCTTAGAGTCCCTTGTCCAATTACTTTTGGTCCCTTAAAAAAGAGGAGGCTATGCATTACAGAGCTATGATTCCTAAACCCTTTCTCCGATTTCGATGTGAAAATTCTCATATTGCAGCTGGGAGTGTGCACTTTCAGCCCATATTATATATATAATTGTATTTCTGAACATGTTTTTGTAAACAGCTAAAATAACAAAACTTGTGTCACTGTCCAAATATTTCTGGACCTAACTGTATGTAACTATGTAACCTTAAAAGCTTCCTTAAAGTCTCCTTTAAGGTTTCCGTGCCTCTAAGCCACTGGACTGTTGGATTGCTATGCTGCTGTGGCTCGCAGTCTGACAGTCTGGCAATCCTGTAGTCAGGTCACCAGAGCTTCTGAGCTGCTCTCAGTGAACTCAGTTGAAATTGCTGCTGGACTGCCGGATTGCGGGACACGTCAACACAGCAGTCTGGCAATCTGGCAGCAGGTTCAACTAAGTTCACTGAGGCAGTGAACTCTGGTGACTTAACTGACAGATTGCTGGACTGCTGTGCCACAGTTTATCGCAATCCAGCAGCAGAATCACCTATGGTCCCACTTGGTACTGATGTCATCACTTCTCACAACCGGGTCCCCCGTTGCCCTCAGTGTGTCCCACAAGCTACAATGATCAGTTGTGTTTTCCATCACTGCAGCTTCTGGATGAAGCATGGTTGGGATCTTCATGGGACGTCATGTGGATTATGTCGGACCTGCAAAGGTGTTTGTTGTGTTAATAAATTGGTGAAAGAGGATGTGGGGTTTTTTTTGTTATTTAAAAAAACAAAAATTTCCGGTCCTGGCCGCGGTGGAGGCATAAAGGAGAAGCTCCTGCCCCCCCCGAGAAAAGCAGTCAGACAGCAGCCCCCCCGCATCGGAGTCCGGGACGGGAGGGACCCAGCCTGAAAGCGGAGATCTGCAGCTATGGACAGATACCTGCTGAGGAGCGCCAGCGGCGGTGAAGGGCCCGGGAGAGGCGGCGACGCTGCGGACATGAGGGGAATGGAGGAGAGGAACATGGCGCCGATGAGCGGGCCGGGGGCGGAGCCAGAGGTGCGGGGAAGAGACGCGATGGAGCCGGGTAGGAGCGAGGGATTAGCAGAGGACACGGCTGCAGAGGCAGAGGACTGTGGAGCTGGAGACAGGTGGCTGCAGGGGTCGGAGGAGGGCAGCTCGCAGTGGGAGGATGAGGGGGAGGTGGGGGGAGAGACTGGAGAGGAGGACGCTGGCGTTATGGAGGGGAGCTATGGAGGAACAGGAGGGCTGGAGGAAAACGAAACCCAGCAAAGTAGAGGGCCCAGAGGGAGACAGCCGCAATACAGGAGGAGATCAACCTCAGGCACCCCCTGTAAAGGAGGAAAAAAAAAACAACAGCAGGATCCAATGACATCTCAATTTTACAAGACATCTGAGGGAGGCAGAGACTCAATGCAAATAAGAAGATCTAAGAAAGCAGCTCCATCTGCTGACCAAAACAAGCAAGTGCAAGAGTTCCATATGGATTACAAAAAACTGGCAGTAGAAGTAGCATCTCACTTGTCCAAAGACATAAAAATAGCTATTGAGGTAGCCGTACAAACTTCACTAGCTGCCATGCAGAAGCAATTGGCTGATCATTCAAAGAGACTCACAGAAGCAGAGCAAAGAATCTCTAACTCTGAGGAGACAATCTTGACCATGCAAGCACAGATAGCAACTCTTGTAAAATCTAATGATTACCTGAGAGACAAGGCAGAGGACCTAGAAAACAGATCGAGACGAAACAATCTTCGCATTGTGGGGCTGCCAGAATCGGTAACACTGGGACAGCTGGACAATATTTGTGAGGCGGAACTACCACAGGCGCTGGGCATAAAGGCGAAATTTAGAGTGGAGAGAGCCCACAGAGTGGGACCATTGAGGCAGCAAGAGGCGAAGGAGGGAGAAGGGCAAAATTCAAGCAATAAACCGCCCACAAGAGCCAGACAGGTGATAGTCAAATACCTTGACTACAAGCACAAAGAGGAAATTCTGAAAGCCTTTAGAGAACGAAAGCGACCTTTACAATACCAAGGAAATAGACTGCTGATCTTTGGGGATTATTCCGTTGATGTGTCCAAACGGAGGAAGGACTTCAGTAAACTGTGCACATTTCTGTACAATAAAAGAATAAAATGCCAACTACTCTACCCGGCAGTGCTGAAGGTCAGGAACTCCAATGGTTCGTTCTCATACTATAAAGACCACAAGGAGGCGGAAAATATTCTCATGTCAGAACATAAAGGGAACCGGACGGAGGGGCAGGAGAGGAGATCCAGTGGAGGAGAAAACTTCAGAAAAGGTTCCCCAACGGGTTCGAGAGGAGAGGGTGGACAACGCGGAAGGCAAACACAACCCGAGGCCAGTGGAGAGGGGAGACGCAGTCCAGCCCAGCAGTTTAGCCCAGGGATGGGACCCAGGGAGCAGCGTTCTTGAAAGACACCAAGACACAAGATGACTCTTGAACTGATCTCTACTGGCCCTTATCGATCTACCCCCCTGAGTGAGGAAGGTGGCCGAGCCGAGGGGGACGAGCCAGCGTGAAGGGGACGGAGGGGAGACTGAACAAGTCACCTACTCTCCCCCCCCTCCTCCCCCTTTTTTTTTTTTTTTTTTTTTCTTTTCTCTTTCCTTTTTCTCCTCTCCCCCTCTCTTCTTCCTCTCCCTCTCTCTCTTCTTCCCTACCTCCTCCCTTCTCTCCCCTAATTTGTCTCTGGTGTGTTCTCCCTTCTTTTCTCTTTCTCCCTTCCCCTCTTTTCCCCCCTCGGTGCTTCCCCCCTCTCTCTCTCTATGCCCTCCCCGGTTCTACCTCTCTTGCCTTTTTTCCAATACTACTCCTCGCTTCTTTCTTCTCTTCTCCTCTGCGCTGTTTCTTCCCCTCTCGTGCTTCTTGGCTATGATATCCTTTATCTATTTCTATGCTGGGCTCTTTTATCTCTTTGTCTCTGCTCCGTTGTTCTTCTCTCTTTGTGGATTGCTTTGCAGGTCCAAATACAGTGGGCACGAATGGGTCGGCAGGAAGGTCCCACGAAACTAGGACTAACCCAGTAGATGAACTCTCTTTAAGGTCCTACCACTTATAACATAATGTTTTAATCTCTGTATATTACTTCAGATCGTTATGTTTTACGCGGGGGATAGAGCTCTGAATCTGTCTATTGGGGGGGGACTAGGGAGACTCATATTTTGGCCAGGAAAAAGGGAAGCCACTAGCATGGCAAAAAGTGCCGAAAGTCCCACCAAAGGGACAACTTGTTATACTGTTGTAGGATTTATACTTTGCATATGTTGTTTAAGAGTTTACACACAAGTTGGGGAAAAGAAATGCCATTCTGGGGAAACCACGTGTGAAGGATATAATGATAGTCGTGTCTCTCCTACAGCTGGGGACCTGGGGGGTGGTATTGATAAGAGCAAATTACCCAGACAAACATGGTGCAACTAACGACATGGAATGTTAAGGGCCTAAGATCACCTAACAAACGAGCAATGGTACTAAGACACTTGAAAAGATTAAAAACAGACATTGCTCTATTACAAGAAACTCACTTGGGGAAGGAAGATTTCTTTCGCATGAAAAAATACTGGGTGGGTTCAGTATATGGGGCAGCGGCGCAAGGAAGGAAGGCGGGCACAATGATTTTGATAAACAAGCAACTTAGACATGAAATAGTGGCTCAGGAAGAGGATGACCAGGGAAGATGGCAGCACATAATAATTAATAGCCCAGCGGGGACACTCAGCATATATAATATTTATGGCCCAAACTCGAAGCAGAATCAGTTTCACGACACCATAAAAGCCATAATTCTCTTGGACAAGGAGCCTAACATCATAGTGGCGGGGGACTTCAATGTAGTGCCAGACTCGGTGGAGGATAGAAGCAAGGGAGAGGGGGAGCCAGGATCCGGGGATAAGGGAACAAATCACAGAGATGTATCACTGGAGGATTTAGGCCTAAAAGACATCTGGAGACTAACTCACCCGCACGATAGAGAGTATACGCACTTCTCTCACCCGCACAACAGTTGGTCTCGCATAGACCAGATCTGGTTATCTATGGAACTTGCGAATGGTGTGCAAAACTGTATGATTGAGAATATGGTAATCTCAGACCACAGCCCGGTGAGAGTGGACCTTAGAGAAAAATTCAAAAGGGGATCAGATATTATTTGGAGATTCCCGACGTTTCTCCTTAGACAGGACAATTTTCGCAGGATAATAAAAGAATGGTGGGAGGAGTTCTCAGAGGATAACAAGGATCACAGGGTGACCCCGATTCTGTTCTGGGAAACTGCAAAGGCGGTCTTGAGAGGACGCTTGATGGGGTATGCTGCCATGGTCAAACGGAAGACGAATGCGAATTACAACTTACACAGTGAGGCAGTACGTCTAGCGTATACTAATTATCTGTCAGACAGGTCTAGCAGGGCAAGGGAGAGGTGGCTGGCAACCAAGAGAGATTTTGACGAGTGGGCAAAAAAAAAGGAGCAACTATTTTGGTCACATAAAGAGGCAGATCTTCATAGATTTGGTAACAAGGCGGGGAGGATGTTGGCAAATCTAGCAAGAGGCAACAGAAAAATGACAGTAATCTCTTCATTGAAAACGAAGGATGGGGGGATGACTTCGGATCCTAAAGAAATTAACAAGGTGCTGGGAGAATATTATAGAAAGTTGTACGGGCCAGGACAGAATGACATGACTGACGAATCGGAGTGGCTACGACAAGCCCAACTACCTAGCTTAACGGAGGAGGAAAGGGAGGCCCTAAATACAAACATCACGGAGGAGGAGGTCTCAAGAACAATTGGGGAACTTAGCACTAACAAGGCGCCAGGGCCCGATGGTTTTAATAGTGAATTTTATAAAGCCCTCAAGGACCAGATTTCGCCGGATTTAACCTCAGTCTTTAATGCGATACTGGGAGGAGCAGAAATCCCTAAAAATGCAAATATAGCGTACATTAAATTAATTCCTAAGGGAGCCAAGGACCTGGACGACCCCTCGAGTTATAGACCCATTTCGCTCATCAACCAGGACTTAAAAATAATGTCTAAAATCATGGCTGACAGATTGGCAGCAGTCTTACCTAGATTAATTTCAGAACACCAGGTAGGGTTTATAAAAGGAAGAAATGCAGTGACCAATATTAGAAAGACGATTTTAGTGGTTGATGCGGTTAGACTGGGGCGTACAGAGGGAAAGGCAAGCCCTGCTTTAGTCACGCTTGATGCTGAGAAAGCGTTCGACAATGTTAACTGGAACTGGTTGGACAAGGTGATGGAGGCCGCAGGGATAGTGGGTAGGATGAGACTTTACATTAACAATTTGTATGCCAACTCGGGAGCAAGGCTCCACACACCGGGATTTTTGTCTGACGTGTTCCCCCTGATGAAAGGGACGAGACAGGGATGCCCGCTATCCCCCCTACTTTTTAACCTTGCAATAGATCCCCTATCAAGAGTGCTGCAGGGTCACAATAGTTTTAAAGGGATCAAAATAAGGGGAAAAGAGATGAAGTTAGCGCTGTTCGCCGATGACGTGATTTTGTATATGGGGGACCCTGTTGCGGACCTACCCTGGACACTTGATATGATTGGAAAATTTGGTGCCTTTTCAGGCTTTAAGTTAAACAAAAAAAAATGCGAGCTCTTATTCCTGAGCGGAGGCAAAGGACCAACTGTGGGAAACCCAAGTGAGGGTCATGTGAATGGGATCCCTATAGCGCACTCATCAGTAAAGTACCTGGGAGTACATATAGGGAGGACGACGGAATTAATTTATAAATTGAATTATGGTCCATTGATTAGAAAAATCATTAACCAGTTGAGGGGCTGGAAGGGGCTGCCCCTGCCACTATTGGCACGATGTCACCTCATAAAAATGATGAGCTTCCCTAGGCTGTTGTACCCCTTTCAGACGATCCCGCTATTGATAACACTGAAAGACGTCAACAGACTTAATTCAGCGTATGCAGACTTTGTTTGGAGGGGAAGGAAACCCAGAATAAAGCTGCGCACGCTGATGAAGTCAGTGGAGGAGGGTGGGATAAATTTCCCGGATGTCAGAGGGTATAACATTGTATGCATTATGAGACATGTGATTGACTGGCTGAGAGGAACGAGCAGGCACTCAGATTATGGAATGGAACTCAAGTATGCAGAACCATGGGACCTGACGTCCATTCTACACTCCCCAATGTCTAAGGTTGAAGGTCATATAAGAAACTCGGTTATATTTCGAGACACCATGTTGGCCTGGAGATTGGTTAGACGGAAATTGGGACTCTCCTGGAAGGTATCAAAATACCTAAATCCTTGGGCGTCACCAAACTTTCCCCAGGGGAGAGAGAATAAATTATTCCTCAAATGGAAAGAGAGAGGCATTAGGAGTCTGATAGATGTCATGAATGTGGAAGAGAGAAGATGGATGACAGGTCGGGAGGTGCTTGATAAGTACAATCTCAACGGCCTCCACATTATGCAGTACGAACAATTGAAACATGGAGTACTGAAAGAGCTTGGTGAGATTGGAAGGGAATTGAACAAGAGCATGATTGATGAGCTCATGGGATGTAGCGTAACAAATGTAAATGTTTCCCGAATATACCAAACATTTAGAGGTGTGCTAATATCCAGGGAAGATAGTCGAACACTTCTAGCATGGGAAAAACAACTGAAAGGACAGGAAGTAGTGGAGGTCATATTGAAAGGATGGGTTCAGATGAGGAAACAAGTCACTAACGAGAGCTGGAGGGACACCCAATTTAGGATATTACACAGGGCGGTTTTGGGCTTCAACATACCGGGCAGAGTGGCACGGTGTCCTAAGTGCCACAAAGAAAAAACAGACATGCTGCACGGTTTGTGGGAATGCAGTCCAATAAAGAGGTTTTGGAACCAAGTCAGAGCGTTAGTTCAAACAACATGGAAAATTTCCTGCAAACTAGAACTAATGGTGTGGATCTGCCACTTTTTGGAGGGTGGAGTTAGAGGGGGATTGAACGCTCAGGACAAAAAAACATTTGTAATAATACATGACATAGCCATGATAGCTAAAAGATGCATCCTAAGGCACTGGATACAGGAGGAGGCCCCAGCCATAGGGGAAGTCATCAGTGAACTGCACAACCTTTTGAGGCTGGAGAAATTAGAAGCAGAAAGGGACGAGGATAATTTGACAACCAAGTTTTTTAGGAGGTGGAAAACTTTTATAGAAGTTCATTACAAACAGGAGGACATAAGCCATTTAGTGGCACCCTTCAGACATACGGAGTGGTACCTCATAAATGAAAGGAGGTCTCGTTCGAGTTCGGTTCGGCGAACCACTCGAACCGCATAGGAAACAATGGGAAGCAATCACAAACACATAAAAACACCTAGAAAACACCCTCAAAGGTGTCCAAAAGGTGACAAACAACTCACAACACAACACAAACACATGGGAAAGTGACGAGGACATATACTCATGCGAAAACAAAAGAGCTGGACAAGGAAAAGAGGATGAGACACAGATATAGGCATGGCATGCCCTTCTAAAATCATGTAAAACACCGCAAGGTTACTCCAAGCGGAGTCTCCCTTTTTTTTCCAAAAATTGGGCCACACAGACACCCCTTCAGTGACAGCACTTGTGCCCCAGTTGTACACTTCACAGGTAGATTTGCATCAAGAATATTCAAAATTAAGCCATCCTTAACTGTCCCCAGGATGACACCGGGGTAGGTAACAAAGTCTTTGCTGAACCATGACTTGTTCATCTTGGCTCCTTTTAAAAAACTCAGCAAGCAAGAGTTACTCCAAGCAGAGTCTCCCTTTTTTCCAAAAATTGGGCCACACACACACCCACCCCTTCAGTGGCAGCACTTGTGCCCCAGTTGTACACTTCACAGCTAGATTTGCATCAAGCACATTCAAAAATACGCCATCCTTAACCGTCCCCAGAATGAAACCGGGGTAGGTAGCTAAGTCTTTCCTGATCCCAGCTCTGTTCATCTTGGATCATTTTTAAAAACACTGTAAGCAAGGGTTACTCCAAGCGGAGTCTCCCTTTTTTCCAAAAATTGGGCCCCACACACACCCACCCCTTCAGTGGCAGCACTTGTGCCCCAGTTGTACACTTCACAGGTAGATTTGCATCAAGCACATTCAAAATCCACAAGCATTTACTCTCCCCATGATGACACAGGGGTAGTAAATTCCTTGTGGATCCATGACTTGTTCATTTTGATGAACGTTAGTCTGTCCACATTGTCACTGGACAGACGCGTGCGCTTATCTGTCAGCACACAACCAGCAGCACTGAAGACACGTTCAGAGACAACGCTGGCAGCTGGACACGACAAGATCTCCAAGGCGTAACTGGAGAGCTCTGGCCATTTTTCAGGATTTGAAGCCCAAAATGAGCAAGGCTCCATTTGCAAAGTCATGGCATCGATGTTCATTTGGAGATACTCCTGTATCATCCTCTCCAGCCGTTGACTATGTGTCAGACTTGTTGTCTCTGGTGGCCTTGCAAAGGATGGTCAAAAAAAATTATGAAAAGATTCAATAAAATTGCTGTTACCAGCACCAGATATGGTGCTGCTGGTACGGGTAGACTGTTGAAGATGACGAGACCGTCCCATGTTTGTCAAGTTACAACTGGGAGATTCACTCCGTGCACCACAGGTGTTTGGTGGAAAAGCCGAGTTAAGATCGAGTAACAGCTTTTGCTGATACTCCTGCATACGTGCGTCCCTTTCTATGGCTGGAATTATGTCACAAAATTTGGACTAGTACCGGGGATCTAATAGTGTGGCAACCCAGTAGTCATCATCACTTCTAACTTTGACAATACGAGGGTCATGTTGGAGGTAGTGCAGCATGAAGGCGCTTATGTGTCTTGCGCAGCCATGCTGACCAAGTCCACGCTGTGTTTGTGGCATAGAGGTGCTAACCGTTCTTTCTTCCTTTGACATCTCCCCCCAACTTCTTTCAACTGAAATTTGACCAAGGTCTGCCTCATCCGCTGAGTCTTCCATGTCCATGGACAGTTTGTCCTCCATTTCTTCATGTTCTCCTGCACCTTCCTCAACATTTCGCCTGCTACCATGCATCCTTGTTGATCCCTGTCCCCCATGGTTCCCATGCCTGCCGCCTTGGTGATGATGAACGTCTGGACCTTGGTGATGTTGTTGTCTCTTGCGCATATGAATCCTCCTGTAGTTCCTCCCCTTCCTGTTGTCCCACCCCCTGAGTCCGAATAGTGTTTAGCGTGTGCTCCAGCATGTAAATGACTGGAATTGTCATGCTGATAATGGCATTGTCAGCGCTAAACATATTCATCGCCATGTCGAAACCGTGCAGAAGGGTGCATAGGTCCTTGATCTGAGACCACTCCATCAGGGTGATCTGCCCCACCTCTGCATCTCGTTGGCCCAGGCTGTACGTCATGACGTATTGCACCAGGGCTCGGCGGTGCTGCCACAGTCGCTGTAACATGTGTAGAGTCGAATTCCAGCGTGTCAGCACATCGCATTTCAGGCGATGAACCGGCAGGCCGAAAGACTTCTGGAGCGATGTAAGTCGCTCAGCTGCGGCGGTTGAACGGCGGAAGTGAGCAGACAGTTTTCGTGCCCTGTGCAGAAGGCCATCTAGGCCTGGATAGTGTGTTAAAAATTGCTGGACAACAAGGTTCAACACATGAGCCATACAAGGCACGTGTGTCACCTTGACCAGGCGAAGGGCCGCACCCAGGTTTGCAGCATAGTTGCACACGGTCTTACCAGGCTGCAGGTTGAGTGGAGACAACCATTTACCAAACTCAGTCTCCAGAGCTGCCCACAACTCAGCCGCTGTGTGACTCTTATTTCCAAGACAATTCAAGATAAAGACCGCCTGATGCCGTTGCGCTCTGCTGCCAGCATAGTAATGAGGGGTGCGTGATTCCTTCTGTGCAGTTACAACGCTGGTGGCCTGACCAGGCAGGCTTGTGGCGGAGGTGGAGGACCCAGACGAGGTTGAGGAGGCAGAAGAAGTGGAGGAACTTGGACAGACAGAGGATTGACACACAAGTCGTGGGGACGGCAAGACTTGTGCAGCAGACCCTTCACCATCTATCACCATAGTTACCCAGTGCCCAGTCAGCGACATGTAACGTCCCTGTCCATGCTTACTGGTCCAAGTATCGGTGGTGAAATGCACCCGTTGACACACAGAGTTTCTCAAGGAAGCGGTGATGTTGTGTGCGATATGCTGGTGTAGCGCAGGCACACCTTTCTTAGAGAAGTAGTGGCGACTGGGCATCTGGTACTGGGGCACAGTGACAGACATAAGGTCTCTAAAATCCTGTGTGTCCACCAGGCAGAAAGGCAGCATTTCGGTAGCCAAGAGCTTACAGAGGGATAAAGTCAACCTCTTAGTTTTGTCATGGGTCGCAGGAAATGGCCTTTTATTTGTCCACATCTGAGGGACAGAGATCTGGCTGCTGTGTGTAGACGGTGGTGAGTAGGGTGTCCCTGGAAAAATGCAGGTTTGTGGGGAAAGTGCAGGCGTAGACATGATGTTGCCTTCATCCAACGTTGGTGCTATCGATGTCTGAGAGAGCTGTACACACGCACTTGTTTCCCCTTCCAAACCAACTGACGACCTACCAAGCAAACTGCCTGTTGCGGTTTCAGTGGTGGAATTTGTGCGTGGGAAACCAGGTGTGACAGCTGTCCCCACAGTCCTAGAAGATGAAGAGCGCGCGGATGCACTGGAAGGGGCAGGCGGTGGATGGTCCGCTCCGCTAAGCCACATTGCAGCACGGTGAGCTTCCCACTGGGACATATGATATTTATTCATGTGACGATTCATGGAAGAAGTTGTCAAACTGCTGAGCTTTTGGCCTCTACTAACAGATTCCCGACAAATTTTACAGATCACATGATTTGGGCGATCCCTTGCAAGGTCAAAAGAGGACCAGGCTAGGCAAGGCTTAGAGGGCATACCACCTGCTGAGCCACCCCGACTAGTGCTCAGAGGCAGAGTGGTGGCTGAGGATGCAGTTGTAGACGTGCTACCAGTACTCCTCCTCTGTCCAGGAAGGCGCAAGGTAACTTCGTCGTCAGTTGCATCCTCCTCCACCGCCTCTGTTGACCTCCTCGAGTGCCTGACTGTGGGTTGACAGTAGGTGGGATCTAGAACTTCCTCATCAATTGTTGTGTTTGCACTCCCCTCACCCTCAGACCGAGCCTCTTCCTGCACTGACCGAATATTTAAGTTGTCATCCCGATCTGGTATCTGCGTCTCATCGTCATCAGTATGTTCCTCATTGTCTATAACAGGTGTTACAGTTTGTGAATAAGGGTCTACATCAGGGGTCTCAAACACGCGGCCCGCGGGCCGCATGTGGCCCCTCAGGGTAGTTTGTGCGGCCCCCAGGCCCGTGCCCTCGTTTACTATCGCGGCAGGTGCAGGGGCCGCAGCCACTGTCTGCACTTTATGTCAGATGAATGTGTTGCCGTCGCTGCGCTCTCGCTCCGGCAATACAATCATCACACATAAATCACTGACAGTGGCTGTGGCCCCTGCCGCGATAGTGAACGAGGGCACGGGCCTGGGGGCCGCACGAAGCAGCGATGAGGCAGCGGAGGGAGCGCGGGACAGGTGAGAAGACGTGTGTGTGTGTGTGTGTGTGTGTGTGTAGGACGTTAACCCCTTAGCGACCTATGACGTACTGGGTATGATATGGCTACATGGTACATAAGGACCCATGACGTAGCCAGTACGTCATGGCAAAATCGCAGCCCCGGTGGCTACGATCGCTGCAAATACCTTAGATTCGGGGAGGAGAGGACCTCAGGAGGGGTGGTGTCTCCTCCCCGGACCTACGGAGGCTGTGATTGGCTGAGCGGCGTTCGTCAGCCAATCACAGCCACTAATGTTTCAGCCATTGAAAATCGCTGAAACATTGAAATCCAGCCAAGATCAGTGCAGCTGTAGCCCTGATCATTGGCTGGAGCTGGGTGATCTGTGTTTCACCCGCCCCCAGCTCTGATTGGAGAGACCGGCCTTGTGACCGATCTCTCCAATCACTGTGGATCTGGGGCCGCAGACCACTCCCCTCAGCTTTACTCCAGCGTTTGTGGAAGGTGAGGGGAGCTGCTGACCCATTACTACAGGATTGGGACAAAGTGCGCACATTACTATGGGATGGGGATAAGGCTGGGGAAATTACTATAGGATTGGGACATTACAAGGATGGGAACAATATTATTGGATGGGGACATTATTACTATAGTATGGGGACATTACTATAGGATAGGGACTAGGATGGGCACATTACTATAGGATGGGGACAAGGCTGGGGACATTACTATAGGATGGGGACAAGGTGGGCACAGTACTATAGGATGGGGACTAGGATGGGCACAGTACTATAGGATGGGGACATTACTACAGGATGGGGAAAAGGTGGGCACATTACTGTAGGATGGGAACTAGATTGGGCACAGTACTACAGGATAGGGACATTACTACAAGGGGACAAGGATGGGAAACATTACTATACAATAGGGATAATGCTGGGGACATTACTATAGGGTGGGGACATTACTATAGGGTGGGGACAAGGTTGGCACATTACTATAGAATGGGGACAGTACTATACCACACATACACCCAGCCGAGTTTGAGACCCCTGGTCTACATTATGCTCAGAAACTTGGTCATCAGGGCCTGAATCTGAGTCACAAAGGTTCTGGGCATCACTGCAGACCATTTCCTGGTCTGTACTCACTGTAGCTTGGGAGCAGACCTTTGATTCCCAGGCTATAGTGTAACTGAACAGCTCTGCAGGCTCAGCCATCTCTGTTCCACCATGCTGTGCAGGGCAGATGGAGACTTGAGAGCTGGGAGAAAGCAAGTGTGATTGGGATGACAACTCAGAGGACTGGTGTTTTTTGGATGCGGTAGTTGAGGTGGAGGAGAGGGCACTTGTTGGACCACTCGAGATCCATTCAAGCATTTTCTTTTTTTGGGCATCATCTACCTTTGTTCCAGTTCTTCGTATCCATAAAAAAGGGAGCACATCGGATTGTCCACGGAAAGTAGTAGACATCTTACTTTTGCTGGTAGATGGCCCATCTTCAGCAGATGTTAATGGAGCTTTGCCACCTTCCCCACGGACACAAACTTTTTTTCCGTTTCCAACACGCCTGTTCCCCTTTCCACCAGCATCTGTCATTTTGCCACTCATTTTGATTGATACAAGATTGTGCACTTAAAATGTGGTAGTAAAAATTGAGAGGTGGTGTAGATTGCAGCGGTAATCTAGCTTTATTGACAGCAGAATAAACAACAATAACTATCCCTGACAATGCAACTATGGCCCTTAAACTGGCAGCACAGTTTGCTATTCTAATAGCTTAGTAAAAATGAGTTTGAGGGTGCAATGCAGAGGTGCTGGAAATAGCTTGGCAGCAGTGGGACACTAATGAAGTCCAACAGCCACTTTTTGGATGCCACTAAGTTTCCTCAGTGTTTGCTATTATAATGGCTTAGTAAAAATGAGTTTGAGTGTGCAATGCAGAGGTGCTGCAAATAGCTTGGCACCAGTGGGACACTAATGAAGTCCAACAACCACTTTTTGGATGCCACTAAGCTTCCTCAGTGTTTGCTATTATAATGGTTTACTAAAAATGAGTTTGAGGGTCCAATGCAGAGGTGCTGGAAATAGCTTGGCACCAGTGGGACACTAATGAAATCCAACAGCCACTTTTTGGATGCCACTAACTGGCAGCACTCTTTTCAATTAAAATGGCTTTGCAAAAATGTGCAGGAGGGGAGAATGCAGAGGTGGTGGTACTTGCTTGGCACAATTGCCACAATAATGGAGGACAGCAGCCACTCTTTGGATGACACTAACTGGCAGCACTCTGCAATTAAAATGGCTTTGCTAAAAAGGGCAGGATGGTACAGTGGCCAGGTTGTGGGTCAGTGTAGAGGAAAGGAAGCCTCACTTTCTATCCCTCCTAATGGGGAAATGCAGCAAGGAAGTCCCTGAGCTTAGCTACACAGACGCTCTTATCTGTAGCTGTTAAAAACTGTTTCCACGGACCTGACTGTCACCTATGGCTCTGAGCCTGCTGTAATTAGCCCTTACAAGGGCTGAAATAAACTTCTATCCCTATTCTGTATAGCGCTGTGTGTAGAGCGTACACAGCAGTATTGGCGGCAGGAGCTGCGTCAGCGGTGACTGTCACCCAGACGGAAAATTGGCCGTTTTTATAATGCAAGGGCATGTGACATGGACAGCCTATGACACATGCCCTTGCTTGTCTGGCAAAAGTCCACTTAGCTGTGTATGTATCTGGGATTGGCTGACATGCTGGCCCGCCCCACTACACGTGCGCTTAGGGAAAGAAGAAAAGAAAAAAAAAATGGCGATCGCCATTATCCCAGCAGCAGTGATCTGAACGTGCAGTCCCTGCACACTATACGCTGAAATTTCATAATAGTGTGAGTCACAGAGTGACTTACACTATTACAGCGAAAAGCCAGCTAGTAATTAGCTTGGCTTTTTGCTGATATAACCGTTCTCGAACGTAACTCGACCTAACAAACTTTTAGCAAAAAAGCTCGAGTTCTAGTTCGATCTAGAACACCCCCCAAAATCAATCGAACCGCGAACTGGAGAACCACGAACCGCGCTCAACTCTACCTATGACACATGCCCTTGCTTGTCTGGCAAAAAGTCCACTTAGCTGTGTGTGTGTCTGGGATTGGCTGACATCCCGGCCCGCCCCACTGCACGCGCGTTTAGGGAAAAAAAAAAAAATGGCGATCGGCATTCTATCAGCATCACAGATCTAAACTGCGTCCCACCCCCGCACACTATACGCTGAAATTTGATAATAGTGTGAATCACAGTGACTCACACTATTACAGTGAAAAGCCAGCTAGTAACTAGCTAGGCTTTTTGCTGATCAAGCCGTTCTCGAACGTAACTCGAGCTATTGAGCTTTTAGCAAAAAGCTCGCGTTCCAGTTCGATCTCGAGCACCCCCCAAAATCACTCGAACATGAAATTGGCGAACCTCGAACATCGCTCATCTCTAGTCTTTTATACTGATAACCAGTTTAAACAGGTGCCATTACTACAGGTCATGAGTGGAGGACAGAAAAGCCTCTTAGGTCTGTGAGAGCCAGAAATCTTGCATATTTTTAGATGACTAAATACTTATTTTCTACCATAATTTGCAAAAACAATCTTGCCAAATCAGGCTAGGTGAATTTCTTTATTTGTTTTCTCCTTTTGTCTCTCATAGTTGTGGTCTACCTATGATGTCAATTACAGGCCTCTCACCTTTTTAAGTCGGATAACTTGCAAAATTGGTGGCTGACTAAATACTTTTTTTCTCAACTGAATATATTTATGTACTGATAATGGTTCACATGCTGTGTATACAGTATGTAATGGTGATGTACTTATGTACTGATGTTGAATTAGATGCTATATTAATATGTTTATTGTTTTATTTTTGTGTTCATGCACTGCACTGCATGGTGGTTCTGATGTTTTATTAATGTACTGATGGTGATTCTGGGAATTTATTCATGTACTAATGTTGATACTTGTCATGATGTTTTTATGTACTTCTGGTGATGTATTTCTGTACTGATGAGGGTACTAACGATGTATTCCTGGGCTTATATTTGTTCTGATCCTGAACACATGTAACAATCTGTAATTTGTAAGTTTTTCTTGATACATGGCTATGTTAATAACGTGTTCCACCATCTGACAAGTTAAGGGTTACGAATTTTTTTTTTTTTAAATGTTAGAACCATTTAAAGTGGTTGTTCAAGTTTGTGATAAAAGTCTGCAGTCAATCTATGAGACTGCAAAATTCTGAATTCGCACAACGTTTACACTGTGCACTGACACGATAATCTGGTGCCTACAGTGAAAATTCCTGTATCCTGTATCCCAATGCATATGGAAACACAAACTGGTTCAAAATTGATAAAGGCACCTGACAAATCTGAATTTTGTTTACAGCATCCTTCACTATATATCTATATATACATTGTCACAAAAGTGAATACACCCCTCACATTTTGCAAATATTTTATTATATCTTTTCGTGGGACAACAATGAAAATATGACCATGTAGTCAGTGTACAGCTTGCATAACCGTGTAAATTTGGTGCCCCCTTTAAATCACTTAACAGCCATTAATGTTTAAACTGCTGGTGTGTCGCCCTGGACACGCCAGGGGTCACAGAGCACAACACCTACACACCCTACACTCCCTGCAGGCACATCAAGGTCAGACACAAAACCCTTGTTGCCTTCCTCCAGGGGCTGATGTCCACACCAGGGGGTGGAGCCAGGCGGTTGGTCTCCGCCCACCGAGGAGTTCACAGTCCTGGAGGAGGGAAAAGGAGCAGTGGAGTTAAGCTAGGAAGTGAAGGAGAGAGGAGTCTAGTTTTGACAGTGAAAGTGGAAGGAGGAAAAGTGAGCAGTAGTGAAGTGGCAAGAGAGCAGACTGAAGTGAGTCCGGGTGTGTGGCCCGGACGGAGCAGCAAGGTTGGCAGACGGTGGTGACCATCTGCAGGAGTGGCCTATCGGAGTTTGCCGTAAGGACCGTGGACGGGCGGTGGCCCGGCGGTACCGGACCGGTACACAAGGAGAAGCCAGCACCATTGGCAGGGGCTTTTCGGACCCCGGCAAGGCTAGGAGTCGCCGTGAAGTTGCCGAATCCGTTAGTGAAGGGGACCTCCGGGTTTCCAAACAGTCAAGTCCCGACAGAAGGCAACCGTCCAACCGTGAAGGGGAGACACTGCCACTGCCAAGGGCAACCGTTTCCCAGGGCCAGCGCCTGCGGGCAAAAGGGGCTCCTCCGACCCACATCCACGTCGGGGAGTGGGTTACCGGTGGAAACCCATCGGAATCAACATAGAACATAGGTGCAGGGAGAGACAGTCATCACTAACCTGCAGGGAACAAGAACACCGCAGCCGTCCGAGGGACCCGTCCATCCAGCCGCTTGTTTTACCGTGAACTGTGTCATCATCATTGGGCTGAGTGAGTACCTCCGTGCCGTGCGGCACAGCGCTGCCCCTGCGACCCTGCACCTCACCAGGCCCCGCAACCCACCTGCCATCCACTCCTACCCCATCACCGGGCCCCGGGACAACCAACCCCCTACCCACCGAGGGGAGAAATAACAACAAAGCTGCTCCCTGTCACCGCTCCCGGGATCCCCGTCCAGAGCAGCGGTGGTGTCCACACAATCACCACAACCGTGGGTGGCGTCACGGACAATATCCCCAAAACCAAACCACCCCTTTTCACTCACGGGCGAGGAGCGCCGCTCGAGTCCCCGGGATCCGGCCCATCGCTCGAGCCACCGAGCAGCAGCAGCCGCAGAGCAGCGGCAGCCAGACCCGAGCAGTGGGAGAGCGCAGCGTCCCCCCCTCCGCCCGCGACAACTTGGCGTCACGAACAGGATCTTACTGCTCTGCCGTCTGGTAGAGGTGCGCCTTGTTACCGCCGGAGGTGTCCGGCCGAAAAATTTCAGAAGCCGCCATCTTTGGCGCGAAAAGTTCCCGCTCGAGTGTCTCCTCGAGTAGTGGAGGCGCGAAGGCCAAAACCCTGCCCCTGTAGAGGAGGAGCCAGAAAGAGGCTAAGGGGGACGGAAACAAGATGTCTACGCCCGACGGAGCTGCTGGAGGAGCGGCGGTCGCAGCCGCAGTGGCACCCGTGGATGGGGATGGGCCTGCCCAGGTCCCGGCCGCGCTGGCGGGGGGTGCCGCGGTTCCAGCTCTCGCTCAGGTGATGCCGTTCTCCTTGCCCTATGTGCCCGGAGCTACCTGGCTGCCGCAGTACGACGGGAAATCTGATGTGTTACAGGTCTTCCGGAAGAAGCTTAGCCCGCTCCTAGAATTGTACCCCCTGACTGATAAGCAACGTGCAGTGGTAGTGCTGGGGCAGCTAACCGGCGTGGCTGAGCAAGAGGCGGAGACCTGGGCCGAGGGGGACCGGTTCTCTGTAGCCACCATCTTTGAGAAACTACAGACTGCCTTTGAGACCCGTACCGAAGCCGAGCTGAGGATGCAGTTTTACCAATGTCGGCAACGGCCTGTGGACAGTATTCGGGACTACGCTTTACGTCTGCAAACCGCCCTCCGCACACTGAAGCGGGTGGAAACCATCAATGAGGCGGACAGCAACAAAATGTTAGTAGAGCAATTTGTGCAGGGGATGAGGTTCTCCGAGGATCGCAAACAACTCCGGCTGTGGGCCCTAGAACACCCTGATGTGGACTTTGCTGTGTTAAAGGAACGGGCCATTAAAGCTCTGCAACCCCCAGCTTCGGAAATCTTGGAACCAGCCCCGTGGCCAGTTGAGACGGCCCCCGTCGTGGTGGCCCCTGCCCTACCAGCATCTCCAGTACCTACAGCTCCAAGCAGCATGATGGAAGAACTGGCTGCCCAGGTCCGCCGCATGGATGGAGACCTCGCCAAGATCCTCGCCGCACTCCAGCCTCAGACCAGATCCCAGCCTCCGGCAAAGAAACAGCTCGCCGACCATCCTGAGGACGTCCCCTGGATGCAGCGGAGAAGAACCAATGACTCACGGTATGGACCCCCGATTTGTTACAGGTGCAGCAAACCCGGCCACTACTCCCGACGGCGTCCGTTAAACGAGCAACCCCTGGGGCCACGGGCCAATCCTCAGGAGTAGAACCCCATGGCCCCCCAGACTGGCGGGACCGATACATCGGGGCCCGACCCATCATCCCCATGGCTGTGGACGGCATACCGGTGATGGCTCTCCTGGACACTGGATCACAGGTAACCACCATACCATACACATTGTATCAACGGTATTGGGGGACCGACGAGCTGGCTCCCCCAGATGCTAGTATAACACTGATTGCTGCTGATGGACTCCCATTGACCCAAGTGGGATACAAACAAGTGGCCATGACTGTGGGGCGAGCTGAACTGCAACATCAGGGTATGATTGTGATAATGAATGAACCCAGTGATCATAACCCGAAGATAGTGCTAGGAACCAATGTGATGGAGCACTGTATGAGTGATGTGTTGACCTTACTGCAGCAGCTGGCCGCCACGGCGGCGGGGAGCCGACAGAGAGCTGTGCAGCGTGAGATCCGAGCCTTGATGTACCACCAGCATGTGAACTCGACGGGAGGAGAGATTGGTGGGGTGAGAGTGATGGATGTTGCCCCGTTGATTGTGCCCCCTAGGAGTGAGATGATGATTTGGTGTAGGGCAGCAGTAGGGCCTCAGGGGCGTGACTACCCTGCCATGATAGAGCCCATGCCCTCCGAGCACTGGCCCACAGTAATGGCCGCCCGAGGGGTGGTAGATGTAAAGAAGGGGAGAGTGCCTGTGAGGGTGCTGAACTGTGGGGAGAAAGAAGTCAGGCTTCCCCGGTATGCTACACTTGCTAAGTTGCTCACTCCGGATCCCCACACCGTGGCAGTCCCCCCAACCTCACCACCGACTGCCAGCACTCACCCGCCCCAAGGGGAGTTAGATGAGTGGCACCGACAGCTACATGTAGGCACTGACGATACTCCTACACATCACAAAGAAGGGGTATACCGGGTGGTACGGGAGTATGAGCAAGTTTTTAGCAAACACCCCCTAGACTTTGGGCAGGTTAAAGGGGTCCAACACCATATCCCCACCGGTGAACACCCCCCTATCAAAGAGAGGTACAGGCCTATTCCCCCTGCACACTACCAATGTGCCAAGGACATGTTGAGGAACATGAGGGAGGCAGGGGTTATCAGGGACAGCTGTAGTCCCTGGGCCGCCCCGTTGGTACTGGTTAAGAAGAAGGACGGCACCATGCGGATGTGTGTGGATTACCGGAAGATTAACCAGATAACGCATAAAGATGCTTACCCACTGCCCCGTATTGAAGAGTCCTTGGCCGCACTGAGAACCGCGAACTACTTCTCTACCCTTGACCTCACCAGCGGGTACTGGCAAGTGGCCGTGGGACCCGAGGACCGGGAGAAAACTGCCTTCACCACCCCAATGGGGCTCTGTGAATTCAATAGTATGCCGTTCGGGCTGTGCAACGCCCCTGGAACCTTCCAACAGCTGATGGAATGCTGTCTGGGGCATCTAAATTTCGAGACCGTCCTGTTATACCTGGATGATGTGATTGTGTACTCCCAGACATATGAAGCCCACCTGGAGCACCTGGCTGAGGTATTCGCGTCCCTTGCCAAATACGGGATGAAGTTGAAGCCCTCCAAGTGTCATCTGCTGAAACCCAGAGTGCAGTACCTGGGGCATGTGGTGGGTGCAGAAGGTGTCGCCCCCGACCCCGAGAAGATCACTGCCATCCAAGACTGGCCGAGACCAACCACAGTGAGGGAAGTAAGGCAGTTTCTGGGTTCTGGTGGGGTACTACCGTCGCTTCATCAAGGGATACACGAAGATGGCTGCCCCCATGCAAGACCTCCTTGTGGGACAGACCAAAGGTGGTAGACCCCTCGGAGTCCCATTGATGTGGGAAGAGAGGCATGAGGAATCCTTCTGCCAGCTGAAAGCGGCCTTGACCGGAGAGGAGATCCTAGCGTATCCTGATTACAGCTACCCGTTCATCCTCTACACCGATGCCAGCAATGTGGGCTTGGGGACAGTCTTATCCCAGGTCCAAGATGGGAAGGAAAAAGTGATTGCTTATGCTAGCCGAAAGCTCCGACCGACTGAAAGGAATCCTGAGAAATACAGCTCTTTCAAGCTTGAGCTCCTGGCGCTGGTGTGGGCTATCACCGAGCGGTTCCGCCATTACCTGGCTGCAGCAAAATTCACCGCTTTCACGGATAACAATCCGTTGACCCACCTGGACACGGCCAAGTTGGGCGCGTTAGAACAGCGGTGGGTGGCCAGGCTAGCCAACTACGATTTCAACCAAATATATTTTTTGCTACTTTTTATATAAAACCATGTACTTTATTATAACAAATGCACATACATACATAAATTGTTTAAAATCAGGGAGGAAAGGAAGGGTAATTGACCCTATTCTTTTCCTACCTCACAACAGGGGTCGGCGTCCTAATTAGAGAGACGCCCCGGTTCCACGACGGCTGACCCTGAAAGTTCCCTCCCTATGATGTTTGAGTGAAATCCCCTTAAGGATGAAATACCCCAACAGTAGTAACACCACAGTGAGGAAAAAAGGGGTGCTCAGTCAATAATGGCTAATTTGTCTGTATCACCAATATGACCTCTGGGGATTGGGAGTTTTGGGGTCAGGAGCTGTCAAGTAGGTCTGTGTGCTCAGTATTAGATGTAGAGAGTTAGATATTAATAATTAGCTATGTAAGAAATGCCCGACAAATTGTTGCTAGCCGTATCAAAGACTGCCCGACGCGTTTCGCCCTTTAACCAGTTGAGGGCTCATCAGGGGCTTTGTGACTGTATCTTGAAAACTTTCTTTTGGCAATTCTGAAACAACACAGGGTAAAAAACCCTCATTACAATCCAGGGGTAACATCAATCATGTGAGTGTATATTAAGCCACTCATACTAACCCGTACTAGTAGGCTCCTTTTTGTTACTTTTAGAAAGATTGTGATATATGGGAATATTGACTCCCTTGTGGTATTCCCCAAAGGATATCAACATGAGGACATGACCTGCATGGATACAGATAACTTGTTAGTATCCATCATTGATTACTATCCCTATCATGCTGTAGTCAATAACTATGATCAGTACCTCCTCTGTGGATGATTCTGTTGTCCAAGGTTTAGCACTGATGTGTCCAGGGTATACCTAAACTTTATCAAGGGGATAGAACACACCTTATTGTTCATTATATAAATACATGTCAATTGTGCACCGGCATGCATAGTACTAATAATTGCATACTTGTTCTCAGGCGTCAGATTGTTCCACTTTCCTGGTATATGTCTGTCTATTCAGATTCTATAGCTCCATAATGCCTTTGACTCTTAGATTCTGAACTGTTTCTGCTTTATGCAGAATTGTTTTCATCAGATGTACATTGACTGATATAAATTTACTTTTTACTTCAGAAATCCCATGATTTCTCTGAGAATCATCTCTTTTGTGGTGCTTCTTGTACAATATTCCTTGTATTGATAGGTATGTTTGGATTTACCCTTGCTTCACCTTCTATTGTAGCAATTATAAACCATATATTCTATGCGGGAGATTTTGGATATTTTAATTTATCTATACAGGAGGCTCATCCTTCTTTTTGATTACCGTATTTTTCGCTTTATAAGACGCACCCCCAAATTTGGTGAAGGAAAAGAGAATTTTTTTTTTAATGTTAAATTGTGTCCATCTTATAATGCCAGTGTCCGTCTAACAAATCATATAGGGTATATGTTAATCATAGCCCCCCATCATAAAATTATCCCCCCTTAATCTGGATATAGCCCCCTTATATTGAATATAGCCCCCTTGTGCTGGGACACGTCCCCCTGTGCTGCCCATGGCCCCTATAGATGGCACACCTCCCCTGTGTTTGATATGGCCCCCATACTGCTGCCCATGGCCACTATAGATGGCACATCTCCCCTGTCTTTCCTTACCTTCTCAGCACTGTAATCCCTGTGTCTCCCTCCGTGGGGTTGAGCTCCGGCCTCCTCCACTTCCTGGTTCTTGCTGACAGTCATGTGAGGTAATGTGATCAGCACGGCAGAGTGATATCATCACTGCGTGCCTTATCACAGACAGCAGCAGCAGGAGACCGGGAGATCAGCGCTGGAGGTAAGTAAAGCTTTTTTTATTTTACTATGGGCAGCATGCTTTCACGTGTAGCGACGCTCCAGCGATCCCTGCCAGGTCAGGTTGCTGGTGGGATCGCTGGAGCGTCGCTTAGTGTGACATCTCACCAGCGACCTCCTAGCAACTTACCAGCGATCCCTATTAGGTTGTATCGTTGTTGGGATCGCTGGTAAGTTGTTTAGTGTGATTGGGCCTTTAGACTGACATCCTCAATAATTCGAACCTCCCACTCCAGTCTTCAAGATTTCTTGCGAGCTGCGCCTATGCTCTAGAAAACACTACTAAGAACAATTAGATTAATTCCCAACATCATCACCTTTAAGCGGGCACTAAAAACACATTTCTTTAGAGTAGCCTATCACCTCCCCTCGCTCATCTAACTATTCCCATTCTGCTCTTCATAAAATTTACTTACAATACTTGTCCCCTGTTTCTTCTGGTTGCATTCCTCTTCTTGTACATTTTTACACTCTGTATGTATAAATTCTGGCTGGCGACTTGTCCAGGCAGCGGGTTTTGAACCCCCTATTAAAGCTTTTCTCCCCCCATTCACCTTTTGAGCCTACCCTATTTCCTCATAAACTGTAAGCTTACGAGCACGGCCCTCACTCCTCTTGGTATCTGAATTTTGTTATTTTGTATTGTCTGTACATGTCCCCTCTTAATTGTAAAGCGCTGCAGAATATGTTGGTGCTATATATATATATATATATATACAGGGCCGTATTTGCCATTAGGCACTTGAGGGCACGTGCCTAGGGCGGCGCCTTCCAGGGGGGCGGCGCCCAAACCAAAATTTAAAAAAAAAAAAAAAAAAAAAATTTTTTTTTAAATCTTCCTCCCTCCCTCCTCCAAACTCTTTATTAAATCCGGCGCCTTTTTGGAGGAGGGAGGGAGCGCACAGTCATTTATAGTCGCGTCTATAACACGCGAATATAAATGACACTGTGAGCGTGCCGGCACTTACTTCCGGGGTCAGAGGAGCTGTAATCAGCTCCCCGCCCCGACGTGCTGCCGTGCGCTCACTGTGCAGAGGTCACAGGAGCGTGAGGCCGCGCAGAGGAGGACGGGAGCCGCCGCCGAAGATGGAGCCGCCGCCGGAGATGGAGCCGCCGCCGGAGATGGAGCCGCCGCCGGAGATGGAGCCGCCGCCGGAGATGGAACCGCCGCCGAGCAAGATGTCAGATGCCGCCGCCGCCGCCGCCGCCACCACCGCCACCGTGGAGAACGGGAGATGCAGCCTGGAGCAGGTAAACGCTTTACAGCCGAAGACAGCGCCGAACAAGCAACCCGGGGGGGGGCGCAACATGGAGGATGGGGGGATGGAACATGATATGGGGGCGCAACATGGAGGATGGGGGGATGGAACATGATATGGGGGCGCAACATGGAGGATGGGGGGATGGAACATGATATGGGGGCGCAACATGGAGGATGGGGGAGATGGAACATGATATGGGGGCGCAACATGGAGGATGGGGGGGATGGAACATGATATGGGGGCGCAACATGGAGGATGGGGGGGATGGAACATGATATGGGGGCGCAACATGGAGGATGGGGGGGATGGAACATGATATGGGGGCGCAACATGGAGGATGGGGGGGATGGAACATGATATGGGGGCGCAACATGGAGGATGGGGGGATGGAACATGATATGGGGGCGCAACATGGAGGATGGGGGGGATGGAACATGATATGGGGGCGCAACATGGAGGATGGGGGGGATGGAACATGATATGGGGGCGCAACATGGAGGATGGGGGGGATGGAACATGATATGGGGGCGCAACATGGAGGATGGGGGGATGGAACATGATATGGGGGCGCAACATGGAGGATGAGGGGATGGAACATGATATGGGGGCGCAACATGGAGGATGGGGGGGATGGAACATGATATGGGGGCGCAACATGGAGGATGGGGGGGATGGAACATGATATGGGGGCGCAACATGGAGGATGGGGGGATGGAACATGATATGGGTGCGCAACCTTGAGGATGGGGGGGATGGAACATGATATGGGGGCGCAACATGGAGGATGGGGGGGATGGAACATGATATGAGGGCGCAACATGGAGGATGGGGGGGATGGAACATGATATGGGGGCGCAACATGGAGGATGGGGGGGATGGAACATGATATGGGGGCGCAACATGGAGGATGGGGGGGATGGAACATGATATGGGGGCGCAACATGGAGGATGGGGGGATGGAACATGATATGGGGGCGCAACATGGAGGATGAGGGGATGGAACATGATATGGGGGCGCAACATGGAGGATGGGATGCAGCATGATGTGGGGGTGCAACATGGAGGATGGGGGGGATGCAGCATGATGTGGGGGTGCAACATGGAGGATGTGGGGATGGAACATGATGTGGGGGCGCAACATGGAGGATGGGGGGGATGGAACATGATATGGGGGCGCAACATGGAGGATGGGGGGGATGGAACATGATATGGGGGCGCAACATGGAGGATGGGGGGGATGGAACATGATATGGGGGCGCAACATGGAGGATGGGGGGATGGAACATGATATGGGGGCGCAACATGGAGGATGGGGGGGATGGAACATGATATGGGGGCGCAACATGGAGGATGGGGGGATGGAACATGATATGGGGGCGCAACATGGAGGATGAGGGGATGGAACATGATATGGGGGCGCAACATGGAGGATGGGATGCAGCATGATGTGGGGGTGCAACATGGAGGATGGGGGGGGATGCAGCATGATGTGGGGGTGCAACATGGAGGATGTGGGGATGGAACATGATGTGGGGGCGCAACATGGAGGATGGGGGGGGTGCAGCATGATGTGGGGGTGCAACATGGAGGCTGGGGGGGGATGCCACATGATATGGGGGCGCA
Organism: Anomaloglossus baeobatrachus; assembly: GCF_048569485.1. Classification (NCBI taxonomy): domain Eukaryota; kingdom Metazoa; phylum Chordata; class Amphibia; order Anura; family Aromobatidae; genus Anomaloglossus; species Anomaloglossus baeobatrachus. The sequence continues at coordinate 111,076,851 of NC_134361.1, read as the reverse complement.
ACATGGAGGATGGGGGATGGAACATGATATGGGGGCGCAACATGGAGGATGGGGGGATGGAACATGATATGGGGGCGCAACATGGAGGATGGGGGGATGGAACATGATATGGGGGCGCAACATGAAGGATGGGGGGATGGAACATGATATGGGGGCGCAACATGGAGGATGGGGGGATGGAACATGATATGGGGGCGCAACATGGAGGATGGGGGGATGGAACATGATATGGGGGCGCAACATGGAGGATGGGGGGATGGAACATATGGGGGCGCAACATGGAGGATGGGGGGATGGAACATGATATGGGGGCGCAACATGGAGGATGGGGGGGATGCAGCATGATGTGGGGGCGCAACATGGAGGATGGAGGGGATGCAGCATGATGTGGGGGTGCAACACGGAGGCTGGGGGGGGATGCCGCATGATATGGGGGCGCAACATGGAGGATGGGGGATGGAACATGATATGGGGGCGCAACATGGAGGATGGGGGAATGGAACATGATATGGGGGCGCAACATGGAGGATGGGGGGATGGAACATGATATGGGGGCGCAACATGGAGGATGGGGGGATGGAACATGATGTGGGGGCGCAACATGGAGGATGGGGGGGGATGCAGCATGATGTGGGGGCGCAACATGGAGGATGGGGGGGGGATGCAGCATGATGTGGGGGTGCAACATGGAGGATGGGGGGGAAGCAGCATGATGTGGGGGCGCAACATGGAGGATGTGGGGATGGAACATGATGTGGGGGCGCAACATGGAGGATGGGGGGGATGCAGCATGATGTGGGGGTGCAACATGGAGGCTGGGGGGGGATGCCGCATGATATGGGGGCGCAACATGGGGGATGGAACATGATGTGGGGGCGCAACATGGAGGATGTGGGGGCGCAACATGGAGGATGGGGGGGATGAAGCATGATGTGGGGCGCAACATGGAGGATGGGGGGGATGAAGCATGATGTGGGGGCGCAGCATGGAGGATGGGGGGGATGAAGCATGATGTGGGGGCGCAGCATGGAGGATGGGGGCGATGAAGCATGATGTGGGGGCGCAGCATGGAGGATGGGGGGGATGAAGCATGATGTGGGGGCGCAACATGGAGGATGGGGGGGCGCAACATGGGGATGGAGCATGATGTGGGGGCGCAGCATGGGGGATGGAGCAGAATGGGAAAATGAGGGAGGGTGGTGGACAGTATAGCAAATGGGAGTTACAGTATGGAGAATGAGAGGCATGGTATGGAGAATGGGGTAGCATGGGGGGGGCATGGTATGGAGAATGGGGTAGCATGGGGGGGCATGGTATGGAGAATGGGGTAGCATGGGGGGGGCATGGTATGGAGAATGGGGTAGCATGGGGGGGGGCATGGTATGGAGAATGGGGTAGCATGGGGGGGGCATGGTATGGAGAATGGGGTAGCATGGGGGGGGCATGGTATGGAGAATGGGGTAGCACGGGGGGGGGCATGGTATGGAGAATGGGGTAGCACGGGGGGAGGCATGGTATGGAGAATGGGAAAGCATGGGGGGCTCGGTATGGAAGGGGAACCATGGTGGGCTTGGTATGGGGGGTCTTGATATGGAGAAGGGGCAGCATGGGGAGCGCTCAGTTAGGAGCCTGGGAGGGCTGGGTATACAGAATGCGAAGCATAAGGCTCATTATAGAGTGGGGACAGCATGAGGGGGGCAGTGAAGTGGGGGATGCATGGAGAGGTGGGGACAGTGGAGGTCATAGTTCATAAGTGAGGAAGGTCTGGAGGGTATAATTCAGTGGGGAGGACAGTGGGGTTTTCATGTGAGGGGGCAGTGTAGTGGGAATGTTATAGGAGAGAATGTGGAGGCTGTATGCTGTAAGTGACGCGGTGTGGGGTCATTCTTTGTGCTGTGAGCTCAGTGATGGGCAGTTATTTATTCTTGGGCACAGCCTTGGGCTTACTTAGGGTGGTTACTCTTTAGTGAGAATTATGAGTCTGTCACCAGGTTTTTGCCACCTAATTTGAGAGCAGCATAATGTAGGGGCAGAGATCCTGATTCCAGTGTTGTCACTTACTGGGCTGCTTAGTGTAGTTTTGATAACATCACTGTTTAATCAGCAGTAGTTATCATTACAGGACTACTTGGTGTGCTGCAGGTAGTCCAGCATATTCATGAGCTCTGTATAACTGCGAGATCTGCAGCAGAGAAAACGACAGCAAACAGCTCAGTAAGTGACACATTGCTGGAATCAGGGGCTCTGTCTCTACATTATGCTGCTCTCAGATGGGGGAGCAAAACCTGGTGACAGATTCCCTATACGGGCACCATTGCAGTATGTGCTGCAGCAAACCAAACAAGAGGGGAGTCTTGGGAGACGCTGGACAAAGTGTTGCTAAGAGCGATGACATTTTACTTTTACTCCCAAAATGGCAATTAATCTGCAGACACATTTATACAGGGGACGTCACTCTGGCATGTACAGTTTTACCTTAATATTATATATATGCAAACTGTTCTGTCCCCCCTGGTGCGGCCGATGTCTTGGTGCAGATGTGCACCGTCCTATTTGCATATTAAAGACAGTCCCTCGCCCTTAGGTGAGTCAGTGCTGTTTAAAATCACTTAGCATTTCTGCACGTGTCCTGACACTGGAGGAGCAGAGTAGCACTCCAAGTGTCAGTGTGTGTGCGCACGCAATGTGACTGCAGTGTCCGCGTGGGTGCGCCTGCAATGTGACTGCAGTGTCCGCGTGGGTGCGCCTGCAATGTGACTGCAGTGTCCGCGTGGGTGCGCCTGCAATGTGACTGCAGTGTCCGCATGGGTGCGCCTGCAATGTGACTGCAGTGTCCGCGTGGGTGCGCCTGCAATGTGACTGCAGTGTCCGCGTGGGTGCGCCTGCAATGTGACTGCAGTGTCCGCGTGGGTGCGCCTGCAATGTGACTGCAGTGTCCCGCGTGGGTGCGCCTGCAATGTGACTGCAGTGTCCGCGTGGGTGCGCCTGCAATGTGACTGCAGTGTCCGCGTGGGTGCGCCTGCAATGTGACTGCAGTGTCCGCGTGGGTGCGCCTGCAATGTGACTGCAGTGTCCGCGTGGGTGCGCCTGCAATGTGACTCCAGTGTCCGCGTGGGTGCGCCTGCAATGTGACTCCAGTGTCCGCGTGGGTGCGCCTGCAATGTGACTGCAGTGGGTGCGCCTGCAATGTGACTGCAGTGTCTGCGTGGGTGCGCCTGCAATGTGACTCCAGTGTCTGCGTGGGTGCGCCTGCAATGTGACTGCAGTGTCTGCGTGGGTGCGCCTGCAATGTGACTGCAGTGTCTGCGTGGGTGCGCCTGCAATGTGACTCCAGTGTCCGCGTGGGTGCGCCTGCAATGTGACTCCAGTGTCCGCGTGGGTGCGCCTGCAATGTGACTGCAGTGGGTGCGCCTGCAATGTGACTGCAGTGTCTGCGTGGGTGCGCCTGCAATGTGACTCCAGTGTCTGCGTGGGTGCGCCTGCAATGTGACTGCAGTGTCCGCGTGGGTGCGCCTGCAATGTGACTCCAGTGTCCGCGTGGGTGCGCCTGCAATGTGACTCCAGTGTCCGCGTGGGTGCGCCTGCAATGTGACTCCAGTGTCCGCGTGGGTGCGCCTGCAATGTGACTGCAGTGGGTGCGCCTGCAATGTGACTGCAGTGTCTGCGTGGGTGCGCCTGCAATGTGACTCCAGTGTCTGCGTGGGTGCGCCTGCAATGTGACTGCAGTGTCTGCGTGGGTGCGCCTGCAATGTGACTGCAGTGTCCGCGTGGGTGCGCCTGCAATGTGACTCCAGTGTCCGCGTGGGTGCGCCTGCAATGTGACTGCAGTGTCTGCGTGGGTGCGCCTGCAATGTGACTGCAGTGTCTGCGTGGGTGCGCCTGCAATGTGACTGCAGTGTCTGCGTGGGTGCGCCTGCAATGTGACTGCAGTGTCCGCGTGTGTGCGCATGCAATGTGATGCAGGTACGTTCTGACACCTGGTTGCTGCCTGTATTTGACTGCCGATTCAATGAGGAAGGTTGTTGAAGTGAGCAGACAGCACATCACAGCGCCGTGTGCCCCTCCTCACTGTGCTCCTCCTGTGTTGGATGCACACATGCACTGACCCTTGGAGTGTGCCGCTGTGCTCCTCCTGTGTTGGATGCACACATGCACTGACGCTTGGAGTGTGCCGCTGTGCTCCTCCTGTGTTGGATGCACACATGCACTGACGCTTGGCGTGTGCCGCTGTGCTCCTCCTGTGTTGGATGCACACATGCACTGACGCTTGGCGTGTGCCGCTGTGCTCCTCCTGTGTTGGATGCACACATGCACTGACGCTTGGAGTGTGCCGCTGTGCTCCTCCTGTGTTGGATGCACACATGCACTGACGCTTGGCGTGTGCCGCTGTGCTCCTCCTGTGTTGGATGCACACATGCACTGACGCTTGGCGTGTGCCGCTGTGCTCCTCCTGTGTTGGATGCACACATGCACTGACGCTTGGTGTGTGCCGCTGTGCTCCTCCTGTGTTGTGTGCACACCCGCACTGACGCTTGGAGGGTGCCGCAGTGTTGGGTGCGGTGCAGACAGGAGATCTGGTGTTACGGTGCTCACTCTCACCAATGGATCACTATTAATCAAGACAAAGGCCTGGCTAGTATTTTCCTATATTAGGTGGTATCGGTGCACCCAGGCTTAGGCCGCGCAGAAATGTCCTCATTTTCATATCAAATGTGGCTTTTTCAGTGAACATTAAAGGGAACCTGTTACACCCTTTTTCAATTCTAAACTGCCCCCAATGTCTTGTTAGTGACGCAATGTAAGTGATGCACATTTTCTGACTATAAGGACAATGGAGCAGTTTAATATTAACCCCTTAACGACCTTGGACGTACTGAGTACGTCATGGTGACATGGTGCTAAAGGACCCATGACGTACTCAGTACGTCCTGGCGAAATCGCGGTCCCGGAGCCCCGGGGAGTGAAATTTATTTACTTAAACGGTGGATTCGGGAAGGAGGGGACCTCTGCCTGACGTCAGGAGGGGTGGTGCCTCCTCCCCGAACCTACAGAGGCTGTGATTGGCTGACGAACGCCGCTCAGCCAATTACAGCCACTGTAATGTTCCAGCCATTGAAAATGGCTGGAACATTGAAATCCAGCCCTGATCAGTGCTGCTGTAGCACTGGCCATTGGCTGGAGCTGGGTGATCGATGCTTCACCCGCCCCCAGCTCTGATTGGAGAGACCGGTCTTGTGACCGCTCTCTCCAATCAATGTGGATCTGCGGCCTGTGACCGTCCCTGGAAGCCGAGGAGAGCGGTAAGTTGTTGTCCCCGCCGCCCGCCCCTGTCCCCGATCGCCCCGCCGCCCGCCCCTGTCCCCGCCGCTGCTCCCGCTTCACCGCCGCTGTCTCCGATCGCCCCGCCGCTGCTCCCGCTTCACCGCCGCTGTCTCCGATCGCCCCGCCGCTGCTCCCGCTTCACCGCTGTCCCCGCCGCTGTCTCCGATCGCCCCGCCGCTGCTGCCGCTTCACCGCTGTCCCCGCCGCCATGCTCCCGATGCACCGCTGTCTCCGCCGCCATGCTCCCGCTCCACCGCCGTCCCCGCCGCCATGCTCCCGCTGCACCGCTGTCTCCGCCGCCGCTCCCGATCCACCGCCGTCCCCGCCGCCATGCTCCCGCTGCACCGCTGTCTCCGCCGCCGCTCCCGATCCACCGCCGTCCCCGCCGCCATGCTCCCGCTGCACCGCCGTCCCCGCCGCCATGCTCCCGCTGCACCGCCGTCCCCGCCGCCATGCTCCCGCTGCACCGCTGTCTCCGCCGCCGCTCCCGATCCACCGCCGTCCCCGCCGCCATGCTCCCGCTGCACCGCTGTCTCCGCCGCCGCTCCCGATCCACCGACGTCCCCGCCGCCATGCTCCCGCTGCACCGCTGTCTCCGCCGCCGCTCCCGATCCACCGACGTCCCCGCCGCCATGCTCCCGCTGCACCGCTGTCTCCGCCGCCGCTCCCGATCCACCGCCGTCCCCGCCGCCATGCTCCCGCTGCACCGCTGTCTCCGCCGCCGCTCCCGATCCACCGCCGTCCCCGCCGCCATGCTCCCGATCCACCGCCGCCATGCTCCCGATCCACCGCCGTCCCCGCCGCCGCTCCCGATCCACCGCCGTCCCCGCCGCCATGCTCCCGATCCACCGCCGCCATGCTCCCGATCCACCGCCGTCCCCGCCGCCATGCTCCCGATCCACCGCCGTCCCCGCCGCCGCTCCCGATCCACCGCCGTCCCCGCCGCCATGCTCGCCACTGTCCCCGCCGCCGTCGCACCCACCTTTTCAGCCTCAGCCGCTGCTGCCCCGATCGGCGGCGGCCGCCGCCTCCTTCATCGGCTGCCCCTTCTCCATCGCCACACCACCTATCCCTCCATGTGCTGCAAGCCACCCTCCCCCCACGTGGGGGGAGGGTGGCTGGCTTGCAGCACATGTGGGGGGAGGGTGGCTGGCTTGCAGCACATGTGGGGGGAGGGAGGGGGGCTTGCAGCACATGTAGGGGGAGGGGGGCTTGCAGCACATGTAGGGGGAGGGAGGGGGGCTTGCAGCACATGTAGGGGGAGGGAGGGGGGCTTGCAGCACATGTGGGGGGAGGGTGGCTGGCTTGCAGCACATGTGGGGGGAGGGTGGCTGGCTTGCAGCACATGTGGGGGGAGGGAGGGGGGCTTGCAGCACATGTAGGGGGAGGGAGGGGGGCTTGCAGCACATGTAGGGGGAGGGAGGGGGGCTTGCAGCACATGTAGGGGGAGGGTGGCTGCTTGCAGCACATGTGGGGGGAGGGTGGCTGGCTTGCAGCACATGTGGGGGGGAGGGTGGCTGGCTTGCAGCACATGTGGGGGGAGGGAGGGGGGCTTGCAGCACATGTAGGGGGAGGGAGGGGGGCTTGCAGCACATGTAGGGGGAGGGAGGGGGGCTTGCAGCACATGTGGGGGGAGGGTGGCTGGCTTGCAGCACATGTGGGGGGAGGGTGGCTGGCTTGCAGCACATGTGCTGCAAGCCACCCTCCCCCTACATGTGCTGCAAGCCAGCCACCCTCCCCCTACATGTGCTGCAAGCCCCCCTCCCTCCCCCTACATGTGCTGCAAGCCCCCCTCCCTCCCCCTACATGTGCTGCAAGCCCCCCTCCCTCCCCCTACATGTGCTGCAAGCCCCCCTCCCTCCCCCTACATGTGCTGCAAGCCCCCCTCCCTTCCCCTACATGTGCCATCTCTCTCTCCCATCAGACTCTGCCCCCCTCCCCGATCTGCTGCCTGCTCTCTCCCATTTTCCATCTACTGCCCCCTCTCACCCTCCTCGATCTGTTGCCTCCTTCATCTGCTGCCTCTTCTGTCTGCTGCCTCTTCTGTCTGCTGTGATCCTGCTGCCTAGATCCATCCTGTAAGGTAGGTATCCCCATCTCACCCCCCCCCCATCCTCTGCCGCTCCTCCATCCGCTGCGCCATTTCCCATCCATCCGCTGCGCCATTTCCCATCATCCATCCGCTGCGCCCTTTCCCATCCTCTGCCGCTCCTCATCCGCTGCGCCCTTTCTCATCTGCCGCCCCGCCCTCTCGCATCGCATTATCCAGCGCAGTTGCTCGCTTCCAGACTGCAGTGGATGATGCGATGCGAGACTCGTGCATTGCTCTCACGTTTGGCACTGGTCTTGGCAGGCGCTCATTTTTTTTTTTTTTTTTCTACTGATGTCTGTATTTTTTATTTCGCCAAACTAATTTTTTTTGTATGGGGGGGGGGTCTAGTTTCCAAAATGGGATCACATGTGGGGGAGCTCCATTGTTTAGGCACCTCAGGGGGTCTCCAAATGAAACATGGCGTCTGCTAATAATTCCAATCAATTTTACTGTGAAATGGCGCTCCTTCTCTTCTGAGCCCCGCCGTACGCCCAAACAATTGATTTCCACCACATATGAGGTATCGTCGTACTCAGGAGAAATTGCACAATACATTTTATGGTGCATTTTTTCCTGATACCCTTGTGGAAAAAAAGCTACCTGTTTGAAAAAACAATTTTGTGGTAAAAAAAATAAAATATTTTCACGGCTCAACATTACAAACGTTTGTGAAGCCTCCAGGGGTTCAAAGTGCTCCCTAAACAGCTAGATAAATTCCATGAGGGGTCTAGTTTCCAAAATGGGGTCAATTGTGGGGGAGCTCCATTGTTTAGGCACTTCAGGGGGTCTCCAAACGCAACATAGCGTCCGCTAATAATTCCAACCAATTTTGCTGTGAAATGGCGCTCCTTGCCTTCCGAGTCCTGCCGTGCGCCCAAACATTTGATTTCCACCACATATGGGGTATCTGCGTACTCAGGAGAAAATGCACAATACATTTTATGGTGCATTTTTTCCTGATACCCTTGTGATAAAAAAAGCTACCTGGTTGAAGCAACAGTTTTGTGGTAAAAAAAAAATTTTTTCTTTTCACGGCTCAACGTTATAAACTTCTGTGAAGCCCCCAGGGGTTCAAAGTGCACATAAAACATCTAGAAAAAATATTTGAGGGCTCTAGTTTCCAAAATGGGGTAACTTATGGGGGAGCTCCATTGTTTAGGCACCTCGGGGAGTCTTCAAACCCGACATGGCGTCCGCTAATGAGTGCAGCTAATTTTGCACTCAAAAATTCAAATGGCGCTCCTTGCCTTCCGAGTCCTGCCGTGTGCCCAAACATTTGATTTCCACCACATATGGGGTATCTGCGTACTCAGGAGAAAATGCACAATACATTTTATGGTGCATTTTTTCCTGATACCCTTGTGATAAAAAAAGCTACCTGGTTGAAGCAACAGTTTTGTGGTAAAAAAAAATTTTTTTCTTTTCACGGCTCAACGTTATAAATTTCTGTGAAGCCACCAGGGGTTCAAAGTGCACATCAAACATCTAGAAAAAATATTTGAGGGCTCTAGTTTCCAAAATGGGGTCACTTATGGGGGAGCTCCATTGTTTAGGCACCTCGGGGAGTCTTCAAACCCGACATGGCGTCCGCTAATGAGTGCAGCTAATTTTGCACTCAAAAATTCAAATGGCGCTCCTTGCCTTCCGAGTCCTGCTGTGTGCCCAAACATTTGATTTCCACCACATATGGGGTATCTGCGTACTCAGGAGAAAATGCACGATACATTTTATGATGCATTTTTCCTGATACCCTTGTGAAAATACTAATTTTTATGGCTAAAGTAACATTTTTGTGTTAAAAAAGTAAAATTTTCATTTTTTTGTCTACATTGCTTTGGTTGCTGTGAAGCTCCTAAAGGGTTAATAAACTTCTTGGATGTGGTTTTGAGCAGAGTGAGGGGTGCAGATTTTAGAATTGGGTCACTTTTGGGTATTTTCTGTCGCCTAGGTTTCTCAAATCACTCCAAATGTGATGTGGTACCTAAAAAATTTTTTTTTGTAAATTTTGTTGGAAAAATGAGAAATTGGTGATGAACTTTGAACCCTTCTAACTTCCTAACGGAATTTTTTTTTTTTTCAAAAATTGCGCTGGTGTAAAGTAGACATGTGGGAAATGTTATTTAGTAACTTTTTTGTGTGACATATCTCTCAGATTTATGGGCATAAAATTTCAAATTTTGAAAATTGCAAAATTTTCAAAATTTTCGCCAAATTTCCGAAATTTTCACAAATAAACGCAAAACATATCGGCCTAAATTTACCACTGACATGAAGTACAATATGTCACGAAAAAACAATCTCAGAATCGCCAGGATCCGTTGAAGTGTTCCAGAGTTATAACCTGTCAAAGTGACACTGGTCAAAATTGCAAAAAATGGCCGGGTCTTTAAGGTGAAAACAGGCTGGGGGCTGAAGGGGTTAAAGGTCGTGACCAGTTCCTTTTAAGCTGACCTATATGGGTGGGTTTATTTCTCCACAGATCATGTCCCCCATATAAATATTTCCGCAGTCTAGGTGTCATTTTGGGGTGACAGGTTCCCTTTAAGTCAGCTTAAAAATCATCTCACCTGACGAATGAAAGTTTTGCTCGTGCATCGGGTGATGGACACTGTTTAGATAAATCAGGTTCCCATCTTTGGCTGCAGTGTGAATGCTGCTTTTAAAGGGGTTTTCTCACATTGGGAACTTGCCCCCTATCCTTGGGATGGGGAATAACTTTCCAATCGCTGGGGGTCCGACTACCGTGGCCCCGAGTGTTTCCCAGAACCAGAACATGCAGACAGAATGGATTCCGGGAGTAAAATTTCATAGTCCTGTCTCCTGAGCTGTGCACTTAAGAGGTCTTTTGAGCAATTGGTGGGGGTCTCAAGTCCCACCCCATGATGCCCCTTCTCCCTACTGAGCCCACCTCTGCCCTACTAATCTCCTCAGAATTAATGGACCTAAACCTATAAGATCTCGTCCAAAAGTTAAGTCTACTGCCTGGGACTAATCAGTATTGTGGTTCTTATATGGTCCACAGTCTAATGATGGCTGGTAACAACTACCAGCATCTCCTTACCATTGTTAAGGACATACTGAGAGTTGTACGTTAATGCAATACATAGATGTATATGGGTCTAACCTGACACGGCACTTGATTGCTGTGTGAATTTGGCATTGTATTCATGTACTGATGGTGGTTTTGGCGATGTATTGTCTTCAGGGTGGGTTTGGTGATGTGTTATTGTATTTAGGGTGGTTTTGATGATATTACTGTATTGACAGTAGTTCTGTTGATGTATTACTGTACTAACTGTGGTTTTGGTTACGTATTATAGTATGTAGTGTGGTTTTAGTTATGTATTACTGTACTGATGGTGGTTCTGGTGATAGTCATGTGGCTCTTGTAATCTTTACCTTATCAGTCTTGATCCTAAAACATAGGGTCAGCGTGCTGGACTAAAATACAGCTATCTGCATGTCTGTCAGCCGAATAAGTAATAGACTAAAGCCCCCATACACTATAGTCTGATTTTTAGGCCGGCAGCTATCTTGCTCGGCTCTCCCATATACAGGAGCACTCATTCTGCCAATTGTTTCTGTGTTCTTTATTAGAGCCGCTGCTGGACATCTCCGACAGCAGCTTATCATTTAGAGGATAATAGGATCTACACTCCGTAATTGGACATGCTGGATCCTTATTCCCCTGACAATCAGAATTGAGAGCCCCTGTTCACATTGGGCTATCAGCAGAACCTGTCGATATTGGCGGGTTTAGACAACTTTAGGTTAATGTGTATGGAGGTCTTAACTACTATCTGAAGGCTCTGGGCTCTATCAGGGCATGTGCACACGTCTTGTAGATGTCTGTGAACCCCCGGAATTATTGAGACAGAAAACACTTCAGGACAGTCATCATTTTATCCTGAAGCAAATATTTATTTTTTTTGCTGTGGCTTTTTGGTTGTTTTTTCCAACATCTTTTAGCTACTGGATTTTACTTATTTTTTTAAATGAAGTAGTAAGCGGCATCCAAGCAGCAGGCGCCATATAATGGACCGGTCACAACTAGTAAGCGGCATCCAAGCAGCAGGCGCCATATAATGGCCGGTCACAACTAGTAAGCGGCATCCAAGCAGCAGGCGCCATATAATGGCCGGTCACAACTAGTAAGCGGCATCCAAGCAGCAGGCGCCATATAATGGCCGGTCACAACTAGTAAGCGGCATCCAAGCAGCAGGCGCCATATAATGGCCGGTCACAACTAGTAAGCGGCATCCAAGCAGCAGGCGCCATATAATGGCCGGTCACAACTAGTAAGCGGCATCCAAGCAGCAGGCGCCATATAATGGCCGGTCACAACTAGTAAGCGGCATCCAAGCAGCAGGCGCCATATAATGGCCGGTCACAACTAGTAAGCGGCATCCAAGCAGCAGGCGCCATATAATGGACCGGTCACTGTCAGCCGGTTCATGTCTGAGGAAACCTGACGCGCTTAAAAAAACTCCAAAGACTGAACATATGGACAGCAAGTCGTTTTACATTGCAGTGTATGAGTTCATTTCTTTAATATTTAGAGTTTGGGTTTTTTGGGCGGGTTATAGGGCGGATCTGTCTGAAAAAAAAAAAAAAAAGCTGTGTGCATATAACCGTAATCTGACTGATCAGAAGGGGGCGCCACCACTGACAGTGCCTAGGGCAGCAAAAACCCCAAATACGGCCCTGTATATATATATATATATATTATTAGTATTTTGCGTAAATAAGAATCAACATCTTCCTATTTGCTTGCAACAAACAGTGTTATATCTAAAGAGAGCCAAAGAATAGGACAAAAAATGTTGAAGGGTACAAGACACCTTTTTTTTTTTTTTTTTTTTTGGATAAGAGCAGCCTCACACAGTCTGCATTGAAAGCACCATGTGAGATCTGGTAAGCGTTAATGAATTGTAGGGGGATGGGATAACCAGAAAATACTAGAAGCCGTCCCTTCCAAGTTACAGATGGTATTAAGCCAAGTCATGTGTTTTTTTTCTTTTTGTGACCAGAACAAAGGAGTATAGGACAAAAAAAGAATGACATATTGGATGACTAAAGCTTGTAGTAAACACCGTGTCACCACCTAATAGCACATAATGGTCTCTCATGTTGAGGCTGTTATTGCATTTGCTTTCATCAAGACATTGCAGACTAAACACAATTTACATTGTATGAAATATATAATGATCCTACATAATAATCACAATAATATATAATGATCCACAATATAATCACACTTTTATTCTTTTTTTATCTAAGCAGTGACAGTGTCTGCTCTATCTTAGGCCTCCTTTACACAACCGTGCAAAACGCAAACGTTTTACACGGTCCATGGTTAATTTGCGTATGTGTGAACATGTGTGTGTTCCGTGTGCTACCCGTGTGACATACGGATAGCACACGGACAGCATGAGCTGGTATACTTACCTGTCTCCGGGGATGCTGTTACTTCCGGGTCCACGATGAGTGCAGTGAATATTCATGAGCATAATGAGTGGGCCCGGAAGTAACAGCAGAGGTAGAGACAGGTAAGTATAAAAATTCTTTATTTTTATGTGACCTATGTTTTCTCTGGTACGTATCACAGTGATGTGTCACGGATCACATCAGTGGGCGTTCTGTGACACCCATGCTGCCTGCAGAAAACGGACATGTCGCTGTGTGCAGCACATGGACACGCGTGTGCTCCACACAAACACACGATGCGTGTCTAAATATGGATGTGTGACCAAGCACATTGATTTTAATGGGTCTACGTGAGTCCGTGTCTCCATTACATGTGAAAATGGACGTCGCACGTACCGGAGACATAGATGTGTGAAAGAGGTCTGAGTTCACATGTCCTGTAATCATCCATTAGAACAGATCCTGCAGAGATCCGTTTGCAAAATGATTTCTGCCGGATCCATTTTTTTTTTTAACATGGGAGTCTAAGGAGAACAGATCTATTAACAGATTGCTATTTATCTTCCATTTGAAGCGGATCCTGTAACTTACAGGCTGTAAGAAAAAACCGCATGCGTTACAAATGCAAGAAAAATGGATGGCTAAACAGCAATCCATTAACAGATCTATTCTCCATAAACTCCAATGTTAAAAAAAAAATGGGTCTGGCCAACATCAGTTATTTAACAAAACGGACAAAAAAGTTGTGTTTCTCAATGGATCTCTGCAGAATCTGTTCTAACGTATGACTACAGTGCCAGCGCAGTCGGGGTGCAGAACTCTCGGTTTGGGACATCTTCATGGACTCTAACAAATCAGCAGGGGTTGGGGATTTTATGTCCCTTCGCCCACCACCCACTTTCCTGGAACACAGTGACATATAGGAGCCGGGGTTGGGTTTACACTACGAGGACCTGCATCACCTGCATACGGAACAGGACACTTAACACGGACACCGGAGTCCCCAAGTTGCTTCAGGCCACGGGGAGCCACGAGTCAGGGCAAGGATGAAGATCTCACACATTTTCACAGACACTGGTGATTGCCTCCGATTCACCCGGGACCGGCTGGAGTCCATCCATGGCGGCAGAAAGTGGCACCTCCGGGGATCTTTAAGAACTCTGAGTAAAAAGAGCTTTGAACTGCAGCCCCGGTGTTGTCCTTGTCATTGCCGGCGCCGCCACCCAGCACTTTGGCGCCGTCAGCCGTCCCCAACGCCCTTATCCTCCCTAAGGCTCGCTCCACCTGTGGGAAGCTGGACTATCTGGGCTATGTTAACATCATCCCCGGAGGAGAGCAACACCTCGCAGCGGTGGCCGATTCCTGGCTGCGCACCACGGGTGGCGCTGCAAAGCATCCCCCATTCCCATCCAACACTGCCCTGGGAGAGGAAAATTCGCAGGAAGGGTCCGCGGCGGAGAAGGCCAGGACCCCTGTCACCACTGCAACCAGTGAAACGCTTCCCAGGGACCCTACTTCCATCCCCCTTTACACCGGACACCCGTTTGTTTGTCCTTTACATGTAGCCGACGGGGCCACGTATGAAAACGGATGTCATATGTACCAGAATCACGGACGGGTGAAGGGGGCCTTATAGAGGGGGCTGAGAGGGGGGCTATTTCTTTCCTCTATCTTATAGAGGGGGCTGAGAGAGGGGCTCTCTGTTCTATTCAATACAGGGGGCTGAACAAAGGCCTGTCTGCTCCATCTTATAGAGGGGACTGAGCGGGGGGCTGTCTGCTCCATCTTATAGTGGGGATGAGCGGGGGGCTGTCTGCTCCATCTTATAGTGGGGATGAGCGGGGGGCTGTCTGCTCCATCTCATAGAGGGTGATGAGCGGGGGGCTGCCTGCTCCATCTCATAGAGGCTGATGAGCGGGGGGCTGCCCATTCCATCTTATAGAGGGGATGAGCATGGAGCTCTCTCCTCCATCTTATAGAGGGGGCTGAGCGGGGGGCTGTCTGCTCCATCTTATAGAGGGGGCTGAGCGGGGGGCTGTCTGCTCCATCTTATAGAGGGGATGAGCATGGCGCTCTCTCCTCCATCCTATAGAGGGGGCTGAGCGGGGGGCTGTCTGCTCCATCTTATAAAGCAGACCTGGGCAAGGGGCGGCCCGCGGGCCACATCCGGCCCGCCTACTCTCTGTGACCGGCCCGCCTGGCTCAGGGCGTCCTTGCTGGCCGGTCACTGATGAGAGCAATCTGACCTGTTGTCCGGAGCTCCAGGCTCCGGGAGGCGCGTGGTCAGATTGCCCTCATCAGTGCCCGGGCAAATGCCGGAGCCCTGGAGAGCCGGGGGGGCCCACTCGGCCTCGTCAGTTCTGGTGACCCTTGGCCAGGGCCCCCTCGCCTTAGTTCTGCTGCCCCGGGCCGAGTTCCGGGGACCGCAGTCCTCGGCAGGAATCTGCAGCGCCGTCCCTTTAAGGAGCCAAGACTTCCTGGTTGAACTTAATCTGTGGGCGGAGCTACCGGCCGGCGTCCTGCTCATCCCACAGATGAGAGTTGCAGTGCCAGCCAGCGACCCCCAGCACAGTGCTTCTTTCCGGCTCTGTGTGGGCCCCCTCTCCACCGTGACCTGAGCGGTATGTGCCCTCCCCACCCCCCGATTTATGGGCCCTGGTGAGCTGTATGGGCTCTTCTCCCCCCTAGGTGTATTCCCTGCAAACCCCCCCCCCCCGGTGCCGTATGTGCTGGGCACCAGAGCCGCGTGTGTGTCTGTCTGTATGTATATATGTAGCAGAGCTATGTGTGTATGTATGTATATATGTAGCAGAGCTATGTGTGTATGTATGTAGCAGAGCTATGTGTGTATGTATGTAGCAGTGCTATGTGTATGTATGTATATATGTAGCAGAGCTATGTGTGTCTGTATGTAGCAGAGCTATGTGTGTATGTATGTATATATGTAGCAGAGCTATGTGTGTATGTATGTAGCAGTGCTATGTGTGTATGTAGCAGTGCTATGTGTGTATGTATGTAGCAGAGCTATGTGTGTATGTATGTAGCAGAGCTATGTGTGTATGTATGTAGCAGAGCTATGTGTGTATGTATGTAGCAGAGCTATGTATGTATGTAGCAGAGCTATGTGTGTCTGTAGCAGAGCTATGTGTGTCTGTAGCAGAGCTATGTGTGTCTGTATGTAGCAGAGCTATGTGTGTATGTAGCAGAGCTATGTGTGTCTGTATGTATGCAGCAGAGCTGTGTGTCTGTAGGCATGTATAATGTGTATCTATGTATGTCAGTGTATATGGCTGTATAGATGTGTCCGTTCTATATGTATTTTTGTGAGTTTGTCTTTAAATATGTATGTGTACGTATGTGTGTCTGCGTGTTGATGGGGCCCACTGGGACTCTTCCGCCCGGGGCCCACAAAAACCTGGAGCCGGCCCTGACCCTCATCACACGCTGCGTGTCGGGTAGTAAACAGAGGACAGATCCTGAAGCTCCGCACAGTGTAGGCAGCGGAACGCAGGAATCTCTCCTCTGTTCCTTGCCCGACACTTTTCTCTGTGACACACGCGCGCCCTGATATCGTCAGTACGGCGCGCGTGTGTCATTTGAAAAGTTCCCGCCCGGCAGGAGAAGCTGCAGAGGCGGGGGCCGTATGGAGAGAGGCAGCGGCGGGGGCTCCTAGGAATACAGTGTCGGCGCAGCCTGGCCATGTGAAGGAGAAGCAGCTCAGCGGACGGAAACGATAAGAAGAGAGGTGAGTGGTTACTAGTAACCTGCGGGGACAATGGGGGCGGGCAGGCGGGGGGCTGGGGGAGAGGGGTAACTTTTGACAAATATTTGGGGTGTAGTGCTTTAGTATATGGGAATGTAGTTTTACAGGTGTGGTATATGGGGGGTGTAGTGGTGTAGTTTTATAGGTGTGTAGTGGTGTAGTATAATACAGGTGTATATAGGAGTGTAGTATAATACTACACCCCTATATACACCTGTATTATACTACACCACTACACCCCTATATACACCTGTAATATACTACACCCCTATATACACCTGTATTATACTACACCCCTATATACACCTGTATTATACTACACCACTACACCCCTATATACACCTGTATTATACTACACCCCTATATACACCTGTATTATACTACACCACTACACACCTATATACACCTGTATTATACAGGTGTATATAGGGGTGTAGTATAATACAGGTGTATATAGGGGTGTAGTGGTGTAGTATATTACAGGTGTATATAAGGGTGTAGTGGTGTAGTATATTACAGGTGTAGTGGTGTAGTATAATACAGGTGTTTATAGGGGTGTAGTGGTGTAGTATAATACAGGTGTAGTATATAGGAGTGTAGTAAGCTCACAAATGACTTACTTACTGCCAAAGCTAACAACCACTTCTCTGTACTCCTACTTCTAGACCTATCCTCAGCCTTCGACACTGATGACCACTCCCTGCTACTACAGATCCTGTCTTCCCTTGGCGTCAGAGACCTCGCCCTCTCTTGGATCTCTTCATACCTCTCCAACCGCACTTTTAGTGTCTCCCACTCCTACACAACCTCTTCATCCCGTTCTCTCTCTGTTGGTGTCCCTCAAGGCTCTGTCCTGGGACCCTTACTTTTTTCTATCTATACATTTGGCCTGGGACAACTCATAAAGTCCCATGGCTTTCAGTACCACCTATACGCCGATGACACTCAGATCTACCTCTCTGGTCCAGATATCACATCTCTGCTGTCCAGAATCCCGGAGTGCCTATCGACTATATCTTCCTTCTTTTCCTCTCGCTTCCTAAAGCTTAATGTGGCCAAAACTGAACTGATCATCTTTCCTCCATCTCACCTGCACTTTCCACCTGACCTATCCATTACAATTAATAACATCACGCTCTCCCCAGCACCCAAAGTTCGGTGCCTCGGAGTGACCTTTGACTCTGCCCTGTCCTTCATACCACACATCCAATCCCTCTCCACCTCCTGCCGTTTTCAACTCAAAAATATTTCCAGAATCCGCCCTTTCCTCAATCCCCAATCTACAAAAATGCTAGTGCACGCCATCATAATCTCCCACATCGACTACTGCAACATCCTCCTCTGTGGTCTCCCTGCTAACACACTCGCCCCTCTCCAGTCCATCCTTAATTCTGCTGCCCGAATGATCCACCTCTCTCCTCAATACCACCCCGCTTCTCCTCTCTGCAAGTCCCTCCATTGGCTCCCAATCTTCTATCGTATCCAATTCAAACTACTAACCCTGACCTACAAAGCTATCCATAATCTGTCTCCTCCATATATCTCTGAACTAATCTCTCGCTACACTCCAAAACGTAACCTCCGGTCCTCCCAAGATCTCCTTCTCTCCTCCTCTCTCATTCGCTCCTCATGCAACCGACTCCAAGACTTCTCCCGAGCATCCCCAGTCTCCTGGAACTCGCTGCCTCAACACGTCAGACTATCTACTACACTTGCAAACTTCAAACGGACCCTGAAAACTCATCTGTTCAGAAATGCCTATAATCTACAATGACCTCACTGCCCCACCACCATGCGGAGCTGCCGCCCCACCACCGTGCGGAGCTGCCGCCCCACCACCGTACGGAGCTGCCGCCCCACCACCGTGCGGAGCTGCCGCCCCACCACCGTGCGGAGCTGCCGCCCCACCACCGTGCGGAGCTGCCGCCCCACCACCGTGCGGAGCTGCCGCCCCACCACCGTGCGGAGCTGCCGCCCCACCACCGTGCGGAGCTGCCGCCCCACCTACACCCCACCTACTGTCTCCTCCCCAAAATCCTTTAGGATGTAAGCCCGCAAGGGCAGGGCCCTCTTCCCTCTGTGATAGTCTGTCTATCGTAACGTGTATATGTATTCTGTATGTAACCCCCTCATGTACAGCACCATGGAATCAATGGTGCTCTATAAATAAACAATAATAAAAATAATAAAATAGTATAATACAAGTGTAGTATATAGGGGTGTAGTGATGTAGTATAATACAAGTGTAGTATATAGGGGTGTAGTGATGTAGTATAATACAAGTGTAGTATATAGGGGTGTAGTGATGTAGGTTATCACAGGTGTAGTATATAGTGATGTGCTGCAGTTTATTACAGGTGTAGTATATAGTGATGTAGCATATGTGAGGTAGCGTGGTCGGCTGCGCAGCAGAAGACACGGGATCCAGGCACCAAGGGTCACAGCACACGGTTTAATATCCAAACAAAAGTCCACAACAGTACACATGTGCCTCTCCGGCAGAGAACTCAGGGAGTTGTGTTCACTCCCTCACACCCGGCACCCCCGCCCTTGTTCCTGTTTCCTTTTAACCCTTCCTTCAGCCTGTAGGGAAACAGCATTAACCCTGGAGTGGAGTTACTTTCTATCATGGAGTGAGCACAACCGGGGCGAGACATACCGGCCGTCATAGATAACCCCGGTCACAGTCTCACATACCCCCCCCCTCAGTTCAAGCGTGCGGGGTTGAACTCCCGCCATCAAACACAGGCCGCGGGACAAGGCATCGGCGTTGCCCTGCAACCTACCGGCCCGGTGTTCAACCGTAAACCGGAAGTTCTGCAGAGAAAGGAACCACCGGGTAACCCGGGCATTCCGTTCCTTGGCGGACCTCATCCAGACCAGCGGAGAGTGATCAGTCACCAAGCGAAACTGTCGTCCCAGCAGGTAATAGCGTAGGGACTCCAAGGCCCACTTGATCGCCAGGCACTCCTTTTCCACTACGCTATAATTCCGCTCAGGAGGGGTGAGCTTCCTACTCAAGAAGGTGACGGGGTGTTCCTCCCCCTGAACTACCTGAGACAGCACTGCACCCAGGCCGACCTCCGAGGCGTCAGTCTGTACTATGAACTCCTTCCGGAAATCAGGGTTGACAAGAACGGGCTGTCCGCACAGGACCCCCTTCAGGGCCCGGAAGGAGTTCTCGGCCTGCGGAGTCCAGCGCACCATGACGGACTTCTTGCCTTTGAGAAGGTCCGTCAAGGGGGCTGATAGACCCGCAAAATCTTTTACAAACCTCCTGTAATACCCCACGATACCCAGGAAGGCCCTAACCTGCTTCGTGGTCAGGGGTCTAGGCCACTTCTGGATCGCCTCAACTTTGTTAATTTGGGGCTTAATCACTCCTTGGCCTATTACGTAGCCCAAGTAGCGGGCTTCCGTGAGCCCCAACGCACATTTCTTGGGATTGGCTGTCAATCCGGCTGTTCGGAGCGCGTTCACCACCGCTTGTACCTGTTCCAAGTGGGTCTGCCACTCAGAGCTGTAAATAATGATGTCATCAAGGTACGCTGATGCATACGCCTGGTGGGGTTCCAGCACCAAGTCCATCAACCTCTGGAACGTGGCCGGAGCGCCATGTAACCCAAAAGGCAAGACAACATAGTGGAAGAGACCCTCCGGCGTAACAAAAGCGGTTTTCTCCTTGGCGGACTCCGTCAGTGGCACCTGCCAGTACCCCTTGGTCAGGTCGAGCGTGGTGAAATATCGCGCCTGTCCCAGCCTATCAATCAGCTCATCCACCCGGGGCATGGGGTAGAGATCGAACTTGGATATTTCGTTCAATCTCCTAAAGTCATTGCAGAACCTTAAGGAGCCATCGGGTTTTGGTATTAGGACAATGGGACTAGCCCATTCACTCCGGGATTTTTCGATGACCCCCAGGCGTAGCATTGTCTTCACTTCCTCTGATATGGCTTGTCTTCGAGCCTCCGGCACCCGGTATGACTTCAGGCGTACCTTCAGGTGAGGCTCGGTGACAATGTCATGTCGTATCAGACTGGTCCTACCAGGCAGCTCGGAGAAGACATCGGGGTTCTGCTGAACCAGCCATCTGGCCTCTCGCCTCTGTGTCTTGGTGAGGGCTTCTCCAATCTTTACTTCCGGTTCGTCCTCTCCGGAGGTCGCTGGAGCCGGATGTGAACGACCCGAAGAGGAGGGAGATGGGGAAAAAACAACCATCAGGCTTTCCCGTTCCTGCCAAGGTTTTAATAGGTTGATATGGTATATTTGTTCAGGTTTCCGCCTCCCGCGCTGCAATACTTTATAGTTGACCACCCCGACTCTTTCCTTTATCTCGTAGGGGCCTTGCCACTGAGCCAGGAATTTACTCTCCGCCGTGGGGATTAAAACCAACACCCGATCCCCGGGTTTAAAGGTCCGCACGGTGGTTTGTCTATTGTAGCGGCCGCTTTGCGCGGCCTGAGCCTCCTGTAAATGCTCCTTCACAATTGGCATGACCGCGCTTATGCGGTTCTGCATTCCTAAAATGTGTTCAATCACACTTTTATGGGGGGTGGGCTCTTGCTCCCATGTTTCCTTTGCCAGGTCCAACAATCCCCGGGGATGTCGCCCGTATAACAATTCAAAAGGCGAAAACCCTGTGGATGCCTGTGGCACCTCTCGTATGGCAAACATCAAATAGGGAAGCATCATATCCCAGTCTTTCCCGTCTTTGGAGATCACCCTTTTGAGCATGGTTTTCAGGGTTTTATTGAATCGTTCTACTAACCCATCCGTCTGAGGATGATACACAGACGTACGCAACTGCTTGATCTGGAGTAGCCGGCATAGCTCTTTGGTCACTTTAGACATGAATGGGGTCCCCTGATCCGTAAGGATCTCCTTGGGCAACCCCACCCGGCAGAACACAGCAAACAACTCCCGAGCTATAAGCTTCGCCGCAGTATGTCTGAGAGGTATCGCCTCTGGATACCGGGTGGCATAGTCAACGATCACTAGGATGTGTTGGTGCCCTCGAGCGGACTTTACGAGGGGCCCCACCAGATCCATCCCTATCCGTTCAAAAGGGACTTCTATAATGGGTAACGGTACCAACGGACTGCGAAAGTGGGTCAGGGGTGCGGTAAGCTGACACTCCGGGCAGGTTTCGCAGAACCGTTTTACCTCCCCAAAGACCCCGGGCCAATAGAACCTTTGCAATATTCGCTCCTGCGTTTTCTTGACCCCTAGGTGGCCACTCATCAGGTGTTTATGAGCCAAGTCGAGGACCCGCCGGCGATACGGCTGGGGCACCACCAACTGCTCTACCCCCACGCCCCGTATTTCATCTACCCGGTAGAATAAATCCTGCTTCAGAGCGAAATGGGGGTACCTTACCTGGGCACCGGGCAGCTGTGCCACCCCATCAACTACTGTCACCCGACTCCGGGCATGTATTAATGTAGGGTCCTGGAGTTGGGCTGTCCCAAACGTATCCGGGGACGCCTCCAACTCCGGGATGGGCTCGACCGTCTCAGCCTCTCCTGCCAATACCTCTAGGGGCGACCTATCGGGTTCACATTCTGTCCCTATCATGGGGACCCCTACGGCAGGCGTCCCGGATTTAGGATTGTAGGGCTCAGGACCCGGACTGACCAATATCTGAGGGGACTTAGGAGGTCCCTTCCATAAAGTCCAAAAATAAGGCAGATCCCTTCCTAGGATCACGTCATAGGGAAGAGTGTTAATAAGTCCCACCTCATGTTGCACCTGACCGCAAGGTGCTGTGATGGTGACAATCCCTGTGGGATAGTCTCGGCGGTCCCCATGTATGCAAACCACCCCCACGGTACGTCCTGTGGTCTTTACTTTAGCCCTCAAGGTTGATCGCACAAGGGTCACTAAGCTTCCGGAATCCAACAAGCCTGTAACCGGACATCCATTCACCTGTATTTGGCACAAGTGGGGCTCAGTCTCTGGGGAGACCAGGTCAGCGGTACACACCACCTGAGCATACATTGAACCCCGCCGGGTAACCCCACAATCCATGGGCTCCGTGGTGAGTGGACACTGGGCTTCCATATGTCCCACCCGCTGGCACCGCCAACATCTAATAGGGAAGGAAACCCCCTTGACGAGTTGTCGTTTAGGGTACATAGCCTTCCGGACCTCAGGGACGGAGCGCGCGGCCTCAGACGGGACGGTAGCGGACTCCTGCACCGATGTCAGCGGTGGGTCCTTGGCCCTAGGCTTGGAGGGGCCGGACCGATGAGCGGTACGCAAAGTCTCAGTGTCCCGTATCAAGTCCTGCGTAGCCACATGCCGCTCTACCAGGCCCACTAATTGGTCCAGGGTACTTGGGTCGCCTTGTCCTACCCACCGTTGAATGGTGACGGGTAAAGTGCGCACAAAACGATCAACTACTACCCTTTCCACCATTTGCGCCGGGCTCAGAGTGTCAGGCTGCAACCACTTCTTTACGAGATGCAACAAGTCATAGGCCTGGGAGCGTACGGGTTTGGCTTCTTCATAGAACCACTGATTTACCCGCTGAGCCCGTACATAGGTATTCACCCCCATCCGAGCAAGTATTTCGGCTTTCAGGGTCGCATATTCTAAGGCGTCCTCGGTACAGAGGTCCAGGTACGCTTTTTGGGGCTCCCCCGTCAGATAGGGCGACAATACCTCAGCCCACTGGGGGGGTCGGCAGCTTTTCCCGCTCGGCCACCCGCTCAAACACCGCCAGGAACGCTTCCACATCATCCCCCGGGGTCATCTTTTGCAATGCTTGTCTCACCGCTTTCCGGACGCTGCCGTCGTCACCCGGTCCCGGGGTTGTTTCTGCCGGTCCGGCACGGATCGACTTGGCCAGGAGAACCATCTGTTCTTGGTGCCTTTGTTCCTGCAATTTCATAGAGTGCTGCTGATGATCCAACGACCGGAGCAGGTGTGCATTGATCTGTTGCTGCTGCTTTAGTATTTCCTCCATGGCGTCGCCGGGTTTGGGCTGTAGTATAGCCGCTTGAATCCAGGACATGTGCTACCGGGTCACCAGAAATGGAAGCTACACCTCACCGGGCTGGCATGCCCGCATTCTCCACCATATGTGAGGTAGCGTGGTCGGCTGCGCAGCAGAAGACACGGGATCCAGGCACCAAGGGTCACAGCACACGGTTTAATATCCAAACAAAAGTCCACAACAGTACACATGTGCCTCTCCGGCAGAGAACTCAGGGAGTTGTGTTCACTCCTTCACACCCGCCCTTGTTCCTGTTTCCTTTTAACCCTTCCTTCAGCCTGTAGGGAAACAGCATTAACCCTGGAGTGGAGTTACTTTCTATCATGGAGTGAGCACAACCGGGGCGAGACATACCGGCCGTCATAGATAACCCCGGTCACAGTCTCACACATATTACAGGTGTATATAGGGGTGTAGTGATGTAATATATAGTGGTATAGTATATAGAGGTGTAGTTTATTACAGGTGTAGTGTATACTGATGTATATTACAGGTGTAGTATGTGGCGGGTGTAGTGATGTAGTATATGGGGATTGTGTGTGTATGTATACATTGTGTGTATGTGTATATATATTATACACGCACAGTATATATGCGTGTTTGTGTGTGTGTATATATATATATATATATATGCGTGTGTATATATATATATGTATGTATGTATGTGTAGAACCGAGGTAATTATATTAGTCCGGCCCTTTAAAACCATCCCAATTTCTCATGCGGCCCCATGGGAAAATTAATTGCCCACCCCTGTTATAGAGGGTGATGAGTGGGGGGCTGTCTGCTCCATCATATAGAGGGGATGAGCGGGGGGCTGTCTGCTCCATCTCATAGAGGGTGATGAGCGGGGGGCTGTCTGCTCCATCTCATAGAGGGGATGAGCATGGAGCTCTCTCCTCCATCTTATAGAGGGGGCTGAGCGGGGGGCTGTCTGCTCCATCTTATAGAGGGGATGAGCATGGCGCTCTCTCCTCTATCCTATAGAGGGGGCTGAGCGGGGGGCTGTCTGCTCCATCTTATAGAGGGGATGAGCAGGGGGCTGTCTGCTCCATCTTATAGAGGGGGCTGAGCGGGGGGCTATCTGCTCCATCTTATAGAGGGGGATGAGCAGGGGGCTGTCTGCTGCATCTTATAGAGGGGATGAGCAGGGGGCTGTCTACTCCATCTTATAGAGGGGGCTGAGCGGGGGGCTAGCTGCTCCATCTTATAGAGGGGGCTGAGCGGGGGGCTATCTGCTCCATCTTATAGAGGGTGATGAGCGGGGGGCTTTCCGCTTCATCTTATAGAGGGGATGAGCAGGGGGCTGTCTGCTCCATCTTATATAGGGGGCTGAGCGGGGGGCTGTCTGCTCCATCTTATAGAGGGGGCTGAGCGGGCGGCTGTCTGCGCCATCTTATAGTGGGGCTGAGTGGGGGGCTATCTGCTCCATCTTATAGAGAGGGCTGAGCGGGCGGCTGTCTGCTCCATCTTATAGAGGGGGCTGAGCGGGCGGCTGTCTGCTCCATCTTATAAAGGGGGCTGAGCGGGGGGCTGTCTGCTCCATCTTATAGAGGGGGCTGAGCGGGGGGCTGTCTGCTCCATCTTATAGAGGGGGCTGAGCGGGGGGCTGTCTGCTCCATCTTATAAAGGGGGCTGAGCGGGGGGCTGTCTGCTCCATCTTATAGAGGGGGCTGAGCGGGGGGCTGTCTGCTCCATCTTATAGAGGGGGCTGAGTGGGGGGCTGTCTGCTCCATCTTATAAAGGGGGCTGAGCGGGGGGCTGTCTGCTCCATCTTATAAAGGGGGCTGAGCGGGGGGCTGTCTGCTCCATCTTATAGTGGGGCTGAGTGGGGGGCTATCTGCTCCATCTTATAGAGAGGGCTGAGCGGGCGTCTGTCTGCTCCATCTTATAGAGGGGGCTGAGCGGGCGGCTGTCTGCTCCATCTTATAAAGGGGGCTGAGCGGGGGGCTGTCTGCTCCATCTTATAGAGGGGGCTGAGCGGGGGGCTGTCTGCTCCATCTTATAGAGGGGGCTGAGCGGGGGGCTGTCTGCTCCATCTTATAAAGGGGGCTGAGCGGGGGGCTGTCTGCTCCATCTTATAGAGGGGGCTGAGCGGGGGGCTGTCTGCTCCATCTTATAGAGGGGGCTGAGCGGGGGGCAGTCTGCTCCATCTTATAGAGGGGGCTGAGCGGGGGGCTGTCTGCTCCATCTTATAGAGGGGGATGAGTGGGGGGCTGTCTGCTTTAGCTTATACAGGGGGTCCCCCTCTGTTCCGTCCATATCCCCGATACATAATAATCATTGGTGGACACAGACAGAAAAGGGCCCTTGGGCAAAAACAAGATATTGGCCCTTTGCAGCTCAAAATCTCATCAAAATGCACAATTCCACTCCTGCTTTTGAGGTAGTAGTGCCCCCCTTACTTCTTGGGCCCGTGTGGCCGCTGGCCGCAGTTTGCACCAATATGTCCGCCCCTGAACTTCTGTTCCACTTTCATGTATCACGTAGACACTTGGTGACCCAGAATCGGTTTACAGCCATGTCTTCATGTTGTTGTATAGCGCTTAGTAAGGAGAATTCTGTTCTCCTGTGGAGCCATTTTCTTTTCCCTCACACTATTCTGAGCATCACCCACATCCACATCAGGACTCATTTTCCCCCCAATTACCACTAATGTGACCAGCTCACTCATGATGAGGTGACATGCTTTTAATATGATGCTGCTGCTCTATATATAGCAGAAATAACACGTAGAGGAAATGGCTCTTATTTTCGGGAGGCATGGGGCGGCACACGGCTCCTCACACCACCTCACTGCGCAACACGTCAGGCGACACTGCGCCTGCGCCAACTGGATTCCCCCTCAGTCGATGAACGATGGAAAAGGAAAAGGGCGGGTGATCGAGGGGAGGCGCTGATTGGCTGCCCCCTATCGAATCAGATGACGTGACCGCGGGTTTCCGGAGATTGAGGTTATTGTCGGTCATTTACCTGAGGAGGAGGAGGCGGCGGCTACAGAGATACTGGAGAGATTCCGAGTGACCGCCTAGAACAAGTGTCCTGCTGCTCCGGAGCCGTTATCTCCCCATCACCGGCAGGTCCGCACCGGTGAGTGATGTGCGCGCTCCAGCCAGACTCACCCGGCACGTGGGTGCTTCCGGCTGCAGTCAGGATGCTCCGAGCCCCACTCTAGTACACGGCGCTCCCGGGTGTGCTCCGAGCGAAGCGATACGCTGCGGGGCGGACGGGCACTAAGAGGAGAGCATGGAGGGCGGTTATGAGGGTGTCCCCTCACCCCTATCCCTTATGATGCTCTCCAACACCCCCCCCCCCTCACGATGCTGTCCCTCTTCCCCCCCCCCCCCCTCCCTCCTTACGATGCTGTCCCTCTCTCCCCCCCTCCTTACGATGCTGTCCCTCTCTTCCCCCCCCCCCCCCCCCCTCCTTACGATGCTGTCCCTCTCTTCCCCCCCCCCCCTCCTTACGATGCTGTCCCTCTCTTCCCCCCCCCCCCTCCTTACGATGCTGTCCCTCTCTTCCCCCCCCCCCCCTCCTTACGATGCTGTCCCTCTCTTCCCCCCCCCCTCCTTACGATGCTGTCCCTCTCTTCCACCCCCCCTCCTTACGATGCTGTCCCTCTCTTCCCCCCCCCCCTCCTTACGATGCTGTCCCTCTCTTCCCCCCCCCCCTCCTTACGATGCTGTCCCTCTCCCCCCCCCCCCCTCCTTACGATGCTGTCCCTCTCCCCCCCCCCCTCCTTACGATGCTGTCCCTCTCCCCCCCCCCTCCTCCTCACAATGCTGTCCCTCTCCCCTCCCCCCCTCCTTACGATGCTGTCCCTCTCCCCCCTCCCTCCTTACGATGCTGTCCCTCTTCCCCCCCCCCCTCCTCCTCACAATGCTGTCCCTCTCCCCTCCCCCCCTCCTTACGATGCTGTCCCTCTCCCCTCCCCCCCTCCTTACGATGCTGTCCCTCTCCCCTCCCCCCCTCCTTACGATGCTGTCCCTCTCCCCTCCCCCCCTCCTTACGATGCTGTCCCTCTCCCCTCCCCCCCTCCTTACGATGCTGTCCCTCTCCCCTCCCCCCCTCCTTACGATGCTGTCCCTCTCCCCCCCCCTCCTTACGATGCTGTCCCTCTCCCCCCCCTCTCCTTACGATGCTGTCCCTCTCCCCCCCCCTCCTTACGATGCTGTCCCTTTCTCCCCCCCTCCTTACGATGCTGTCCCTTTCTCCCCCCCCTCCTTACGATGCTGTCCCTTTCTCCCCCCCTCCTTACGATGCTGTCCCTTTCTCCCCCCCTCCTTACGATGCTGTCCCTTTCTCCCCCCCCCCTCCTTACGATGCTGTCCCTTTCTCCCCCCCTCCTTACGATGCTGTCCCTTTCCCCCCCCCCTCCTTACGATGCTGTCCCTTTCTCCCCCCCCCTACTTACGATGCTGTCCCTTTCTCCCCCCCTACTTACGATGCTGTCCCTTTCTCCCCCCCTACTTACGATGCTGTCCCTTTCTCCCCCCCTACTTACGATGCTGTCCCTTTCTCCCCCCCTACTTACGATGCTGTCCCTTTCTCCCCCCCTACTTACGATGCTGTCCCTTTCTCCCCCCCTACTTACGATGCTGTCCCTTTCTCCCCCCCTACTTACGATGCTGTCCCTTTCTCCCCCCCTCCTTACGATGCTGTCCCTCTCCCCCCCCCCCCTCCTTACGATGCTGTCCCTCTCCCCCCCCCCCCTCCTTACGATGCTGTCCCTCTCCCCCCTCTCCTTACGATGCTGTCCCTCTCCCCCCCCCCTCCTTACGATGCTGTCCCTTTCTCCCCCCCCCTCCTTACGATGCTGTCCCTTTCTCCCCCCCCCTACTTACGATGCTGTCCCTTTCTCCCCCCCCTCCTTACGATGCTGTCCCCTTTCTCCCCCCCCTCCTTACGATGCTGTCCCTTTCTCCCCCCCCTCCTTACGATGCTGTCCCTTTCTCCCCCCCCTCCTTACGATGCTGTCCCTTTCTCCCCCCCCTCCTTACGATGCTGTCCCTTTCTCCCCCCCCCTCCTTACGATGCTGTCCCTTTCTCCCCCCCCCTCCTTACGATGCTGTCCCTTTCTCCCCCCCTCCTTACGATGCTGTCCCTTTCTCCCCCCCCTCCTTACGATGCTGTCCCTTTCTCCCCCCCCTCCTTACGATGCTGTCCCTTTCTCCCCCCCCCCCTCCTTACGATGCTGTCCCTTTCTCCCCCCCCCCCTCCTTACGATGCTGTCCCTTTCTCCCCCCCCCTCCTTACGATGCTGTCCCTTTCCCCCCCTCCTCCTTACGATGCTGTCCCTTTCCCCCCCCTCCTCCTTACGATGCTGTCCCTTTCCCCCCCCTCCTCCTTACGATGCTGTCCCTTTCTCCCCCCCCCTCCTCCTTACGATGCTGTCCCTTTCCCCTCCCCTCCTCCTTACGATGCTGTCCCTTTCCCCCCCCTCCTCCTTACGATGCTGTCCCTTTCCCCCCCCTCCTCCTTACGATGCTGTCCCTTTCCCCCCCCTCCTCCTTACGATGCTGTCCCTTTCCCCCCCTCCTCCTTACGATGCTGTCCCTTTCCCCCCCCCTCCTCCTTACGATGCTGTCCCTTCCCCCCCCTCCTCCTTACGATGCTGTCCCTTCCCCCCCCTCCTCCTTACGATGCTGTCCCTTCCCCCCCCTCCTCCTTACGATGCTGTCCCTTCCCCCCCCACTCCTCGTTACGATGCTGTCCCTTCCCCCCCCCCTCCTCGTTACGATGCTGTCCCTTCCCCCCCCCCCTCCTCGTTACGATGCTGTCCCTTTCCCCCCTCCTCGTTACGATGCTGTCCCTTTCCCCCCCTCCTCCTTACGATGCTGTCCCTTTCTCTCCCCCCCTCCTCCTTACGATGCTGTCCCTTTCTCTTCCCCCCCCTCCTTACGATGCTGTCCCTTTCTCTTCCCCCCCCCCCCTCCTTACGATGCTGTCCCTTTCTCTCCCCCCCCCCTCCTTACGATGCTGTCCCTTTCTCTTCCCCCCCCCTCCTTACGATGCTGTCCCTTTCTCTTCTTCTCTTCCCCCCCCTCCTTACGATGCTGTCCCTTTCTCTTCCCCCCCCCCTCCTTACGATGCTGTCCCTTTCTCTTCCCCCCCCCCTCCTTACGATGCTGTCCCTTTCTCTTCCCCCCCTCCTTACGATGCTGTCCCTTTCTCTTCCCCCCCCTCCTTACGATGCTGTCCCTTTCTCTTCCCCCCCCCCTCCTTACGATGCTGTCCCTTTCTCTTCCCCCCCCCCCTCCTTACGATGCTGTCCCTTTCTCTTCCCCCCCCTCCTTACGATGCTGTCCCTTTCTCCCCCCCCCCTCCTTACGATGCTGTCCCTTCCCCCCCCCCCCTCCTTACGATGCTGTCCCTTTCTCTTCCCCCTCCCCCCTCCTCCTTACGATGCTGTCCCTTTGTCCCCCCCAGTGAGTATCCTTTACTTTACATATTAATGATCTACAAATACATAATCCTTAGTGGTGCGGTCCCGTTGCTGGAGATCTGTGTGCTAATAGCCAATTGAAGTAATAGCATTTTCATGGAGCACAATCCCCAGTAATGTGCCATGGTTAGATTTCTGAATAATTTCAGGGAGCAAAATTCACATTTTGTTTTTCTACTCTTATGAAAATGCTTCTAACGAGCAACTAGGATTCATAACCCAAAATTAGGGAGATGAGTGTATTCAGCATTGAGCACGGACCTGGCCTTTGCCTTAGTCATCAGACACCCTGTTATTCGCTGTTTTCTTGCGGACTGTAGTCTTCTGTTAGGATATCAGCAGATCTATAAGACAATAGTAATACTGTCTGAAGTTCCCTTCTGTTCTTAAGTTATTCCTGTCCTATTGGTGCACCACCATGGTCAAGGTAGGAAAGTCAGCCATCCACATGACACAGTCCACCAGCAGGGGCTTAAAGAAGTTGTCCAGTTACCAAAACCGATTTTTTTTTTTTTTTTTTTTTTATTTTTTCCTGATAAATCTTGCTAATATGTGCCCCTCAACACATCTATTATGTTTTTTTCAGCAAAATTAGCTTTTATTGTGCACTAGCAGCACACGGTCATTGCTGGCTCCAGCTCTGATGGGGTTAATCTCTCCTCTGACTTCCTGTGTTCAGTTCCTAAAAGTCCCAGAATTCTTTGTGGCTCTAGGGCGGTGTCTGGCTTATCTAACACACCCATTGTGTCTAATACACCCACTCTGCTCCCACCCAAACCCTCCTCCCTGCCTCTTCCCTGTGGATGCACTGAGATCAATCATACAGAGACAGCAGCAGCTCTACACAGCCAGGGGAAGAAAGTGTGTGTGTGTGTGTGTATATACAGTGTATGTGTGTATATACAGTGTGTGTGTGTATATATACAGTGTATGTGTTTCTGGGTTTATGGGTTTCTCCACAATATCAATCCGCTCACTGGCCTAAAATAAACTTACCAAAAGCAATAAAAAGTGCTCCCTGCTTCAGTTACCACCCCCCAGAAACCCAGCTTGTCAGAGGATTTTGCCTACTTATTTGCTCATGGATATATACTGTAGTTTTAGGACATGTTACATGTGCTCAGCAGACATGATTATTTTTCTTCTAGCAATCCTATCTGACTGCACAGGGTGGTCATGGGGCGCTGCACCTGCTTCTCTCAAAGCAGGAGTACCTATCATCCTATCTGTGCCCCTCGGTTGTGTTAATATATACAGCAGAACAAGTACCAGCAATAGATATTATTAAAGGGAACCTGTCAGGTCCCATATGTGCTCTAACCTAGAAGCAGGGTGATGTGTGGCCCAGAAACCCCTTCCTACCCATCACTGTGTTGTAATATTGTGTAATATGAATTTATAAAAAAAATAGTTTTATTACTCACATGTTCCCTATGTAAATGATCAGAGGGTTTAGTTCCCTGGGTGTCACATCGCCCTGTGGGTGTGATACCATGGATTTACATGAGCAACGTCACTGTCAGCTCCTTTAGATCCTGCGCGCTTATCATTCCCACAGCCTTCTTATCTGGATGTTTACTTGCCGGCTTTAGACGCGCTCTGCGCATGGTCGGAACCGCAGGAGTCTTGAGATCATGCGCAGTGAACTTGTGAAATCGACAAGCAAACACCCAGGTAAGAAGGCTGCTCAAATGCGGAATCTCCAGGAGCTGACGGTGATGTCGCTCATAAAAATCCATGGTATCACTCCCACAGAGGGCCTGATACCACGGAAAGCATGCAAACGCCCACGGGGCAAAGCGGTGCCCAGGGGATTAGACCCTCTGCTTATTTACATAGGGAACATGTAAGTTATAAAACGTGTTTTTTTTTTTTGTTTTTTTTGTTTTTTTTTATAGATTCATATTACAACACAGGGATGGGTAGGAAGGGGTTTCTAGGCCACACATCACCCTGCTTGTAGGTTTAGAATGCATAAGGGACCTGACATGTTCCCTTTAAAGGAAATCTGTCTGCAGGTTTTTGCTTTTTAATCTGAGACCAGAATAATGCTGGGGCAGAGATGCTGATCGCAGTGGTTTCACTTACTAGTTTGTATGCTGTAGTTTCCATACAATCAGTGCTTTATCAGTAGGAGATTATCATTGCTGGACTAGGTGGTGCATGCAATCCAGTCCATCTAATCTGAGTAACCCTATCCCCCACCACTGATTGGTAGCTTTTTAATAATTCATAGCGTACACAGCTGCTAATCATTGATGTGGGCGGGGTTATTGACAGCACTGATTGTATCAAAAGTACGTCATGCAGCCTAGTAAGTGACACATCACTGGTATCAGGCTCTGCCCCTTCATTATGCTGCTCTCCGATTACATGGCAAAAATCTGACCGTTTCCATTTTAATTATGATATAATAAGTTCTGGCGCACCGATGTGTTCTCCTGTCGGCTTTGCACTGTTGCCTATAGGGATCATAGAGTATTGGGAGGAGTCGCTAATGTCAGCAGTGCCTGGAGGAGAGGCCGCCATCGTAGGTATAAGCTAGCTGTCTGATGGCTCCTTATTAGTATGGCTGACCATGGACCGCTCATAGTTCAGCTGTGGGGGGCATCTAGCGTTAGAAGCTGCTATTCTGGATGGCCATTATGCCGCACTTACCAGCGATGGGCAAGACAGAAAGCGAGTGACTTATTCTGCTCATGCAGCTGGGTGACGAACGCGGACTACAAATGAATGAGCTGTAACCACATCCCCCTACAAAGCTCATTACTATTTGATGTAGCGCGGGTTGTCATTGATATCTCAGATGGCGCGTTTATCAGGTACCTTGCTCCCGGATGGCTTACACGTCGGATCCACCTTCTGGAAGGAGCTGGCGATGATGGGATGTAAGTAATGAAGAGTTTCTGATGTACACGAGTGCGGTGAGGATTGAACACTTGTTCAGCCATGTTGTGTCAATTCCGTTTTCCTTGAGCGCCTGTGTTACCAAATACTCACTGGTACATCTGATAATATCATCTGTAATCCACAAAGCCATTATCACTTATATGATATAACAAATTTATTGTGATTCCTTGGCATGGGCTGATAGAGCGGATCTCTACCCTCCAGGGCAGGATGTGAGCACTGTGGGCTGTGCGTGTGACGACGCCATGACTGACATTACAGGTATATGCGCACCCTGCAGTTTCAACTGCAACCAAAACTGCACCTTGTCCCAGAGTGTCTGGAAATGTGAACCCCCCCCCCCCCCCCAAAAAAAAAAACGCTTTTGATGATGTAGTTTTTTTTTTTTTTGTTTTTTTTGTGACAACACCGCGGGTTCAAAGGCACCCAAGTTTGGACACTCGGGAAATAAGGTGAAACTAAAGAAAAAAAAATAATAAAGCTAGCGTTATTTACTTACTGAGTCACCTGTACACTTCTCCCGCAGCCGCTCATTCTTCTTCCGGGGCCGCTCATTAGGTTCATGCATATTCACTACTTCCCCTGCCCACCGGCATATGATTGGATGCAGATGGCTCCCCAGAAATGTATGACAGCCTGTCTGCCGCTTTCGGTTACAGACCCGGTCTGTGGGTGTATGGTGTACAGTAAAAATAAATAAAAAAAATAACTGTGTGCGGTGTGCCCCCCCCCCCCCCACTCACTCAAATGTTGCAAGATAAAGTCAGACAGCTGGGGACTGGTATTCTCAGGCTCGGGAGACCCACATTATTGGGAGCCCTGCAGCCTAAAAATATCAGCCTGCAGCTGCCCAGGATTGTTGCTTCTATTAGTGCGAAAAACCCAGCAATTTACCCGGCTTTTTCTGATTGCCCTGGTGCGGTGGCAATCTGGGTAATGAGGGGTTAGTTTCAGATCACAGCAGACACTAAGCCCTAGATCAGTAATGGCAGGAGTCTGAGACACCCCCATCACTAATCTGTAAGTGAAGTGAAAAGAAATAAACACAAACATCTCAAAAATCCTTTATTTGAAATAAAATAAAATACAATGACCCTCTTTCACCCCTTTTTATTAACCCCAAAAACTTCCCTGCAGGTCCGACGTAATAACACGAGGTCCCACGACGATTCAGCTCTACTACATCCGAGGCTGGAGAGACCCGAAAACATGTCCGATCTCTCTAGGCTCTGGGAAACGCTGACAAGTGGGACCGGGCTGGTACCACAGACATCACTCAGTTCTTTAGTTGTATTTTATTTTCAGAGTGTCCGACCTTGGGTGACTTTGAACCTGCGAGGGTCCACCCATCTCTATTTTTTCACAAAAAAACACATCAAGTTCAGAATTAACAAATGCACCAAAAAACGCATCATTATTACAAGAGTGTGTTCTTTTTTTTTTTTTTTTTTTTTTTTTTTTTTAACATTTCCAGGCTCTCTATGACAAGGTGCAATTTTAGTTGCAGTTAAAACTGCAGCGTGTGCGTATAATGTCAGGCATGGCGTCGTCACACGCACAGCCTGCAGTCTTCACATCCTGCCCTGGAGGGTGGAGATTGTCCTCATCAATCTGGCCATTAGTGGGGTCTACCACTTTAGAAATATTAGTAGTAGAGACGTACAGGTGCTGACCCATTCTCTGGTAGCGAATTTCTGGGGAAAAGTGTTTTTTTTTTTTTTTTTTTTGCTCACATGATGAAATGTATGCTCCTAACATTGCCCATTTCTGCAGTGGGTCCAGTGGGCCCTGAATGTCATTGCTGTCCAGTCTGTAGTATTAATGGCTTCTTGACCCCAGCTGTTATCCATTATGTGATGCTTAGATTTATGTAGTGATGTAGTGTATAGCACATGCTGCAGAGAACCTCTCCAGAGTGTAATCGTAGTGGGGGCTCCACGTTTCTGAGCGTAGCACGCGGCTGTTGATGAATAGCCTGCAGCTGCCATTGCTCTCTGGCCCGTCACTCTTCTAAAGGGGAAGGTCGTGGTATACTGGGGTAAGTGGATTGCGTGAGTGTAACCACAATTTGTACTTCTAAAAAGTTACAATGTTTTGTCACAAACTGTCCGTGTCTAGATCAGTGAACGGTGCTTAAAACTGATAGGAATGTGAGGTTCCAGTCCTGTGTGTGCCTCCTTGTCATCGTCTGCGGATGTAACCGTGAGCCTCGTGTATCAGAACTGATCTCCATTACTACCAGTCAGAGCTTGGCTATTGCAATATAGACTTCGGTTACAATGGGGGTGGAAAACAGTCAGTGGGTACAGGAGACTGAACCGGTCACCAGCTGAGTGTCCTCCAGCTGAGCGGTGATGTCTGCCCTGTGGGGGCTGCACAGGTCCATGTGTCGGCCCTCCCTGCACCGTCCAGTCCCTAGTTGGAACCATGTGCAGAACGCAGCTGGGATGCCAACCAGCCGGAAATTCCAGGACAGTCTGAAAAAAATAAGACACTTATGTCTTGTTTTTGTTTTATTGTGCCACATGCATATAAAAAATGAGGCGTCCGTGATTTTTTTTTTTTTTTCTTTTTGAAGTTGGAAAAAACATCTACAGATTCTGACTGTAACTCATCACTTTACAATGAATGCAACTGATTTTCTTCCTTTCAGAACTGTGCGCTGTAGACAAATATCATATAATCATAATGAGATTTTTCCAGTGTGTCAGTATAAAATATTGTCTTTTTTTGATAAGCTATTCATTAAGTAAAAAGTCAGGTAGGCAACCGTGGGGGGCCGGCTTGTACCCCTGTAAGGGTCGAGTGCCTGTTGGGTGATTGCCTTTAGCTCTTTACATTCAGGCCTTTATCTGCAGCATGTGCACAGTAAAATGTGTCCACCCTTTGCCTACTACATTTAATGTTCTATAGTGCTGTCGCCATGTACAGGATCCCAGAAATCCCCTTGTAATTGTTGTTTTTCCAGCATTGTACAATGTCACACAAGTAATTTCATCTTCGGCCTGTAGGGTGCAGGAATTCTTCACATGGCCTGTACCTGAGTCATCTGATCAGTGTATTTTATTTCTACAGTCTTGATACAAATGGTATTTTGCCTCTTTTTACCATATTTCCTGAATTACAGATCTCCTTTCTACATACAAGAATCTAAGACTGACGGCACATTCTACCTTTCTAATGTGAACAGGTACAAACTGAACATGGAGCATAGTAACAAAAAGGAGACCGTTGCACCCTGTAGTGCTAAGATATGTGGAACAATGAATATGCGAATATAGACATGCATTACTGCTATGAAAAACATGGAAAAATTGATATACTTAGCACACAAAAAATGGCCAGTTTTATGTGAACCCTACGGCAAGGAAACCTTTTTGTTGGGTCCCTGCCTACTCTAAAGTCTCTTTTTGGGTTAAATATAACCCCCCCTCCAATTTCTGGGCGGACAGGAACCTGTGAATGCAGAATTAAAATCACCTGAGGCTGAAGAGCAGGAGTACTCAATCGGAAGGTGGGACTATAATCTAAGAATGACTGATGGCACATCCTAACTTTCTAATGTGAACAGGTACAAACTGAACATGAAACATTAGAGTATGCAGGGACCCAACAAAGAAAGGTTGCCATACCGTTGGCTGTTGGGCTCACATAAAGCTGGCCATTTTTGTGCTAAGTATCTCAGTTTTACATGTTTTTCATAGCAGTAATGCATGTCTATATTCCCATATTCATTGTTCCACATATCTTGGCACTGCAGAGTGCAACGGTCTCCTTTTTGTTACTTTCTACATACAGCCAGAAATCAAGTTATCCGGTAACCCAGTCCTGTATTAAATTATCCACCTTAAAGAAATATGGAGAAATTTGATTTTTACAGCAGCCTCTAAACAAACACGTCTTAACTAGTATCTTGGATCCAGCAGCTCTAGGAAATTCCCTTTTGTTAGCCATGTATGATAGGGCTGTAAAGTCCCCTGAGTTTTCTGTTCCTCCAGTGGTGGTAGATGGTCTTGGGTAATAAATCTGTGCAGTATAGATTCATAGCATGTCATAAATGTCAGACAAATCCGAGTCTCACCTCTGGGACCTGCGCTGTTGTGGAGGCTTAGGGTTTCCCAACCCACATGGTGAGGCGGCATCTGCACTTAGATGGGCATAGGCGGATTATAATGAGCGCAACGTGGGCTACTGCCTATGGCCCGAGACTCCAGGGGACCCAACACTGTTTTGTGGGGCAACATGTACTTTCCTCCCTCCGGTTCCCTGGCGCAGGTCTACAGGCATGCAGTATTCCTGGAGCTACACTGCCGGCAATACAGAAAGGGCCTCGTTTTCTACACCGCCCGGGCTCTGGCTATTCATAGTCTGCCCCCTGCAGGTGGGCAATGGTTGGCGAGGTGGCTGGATGAGAATATCCATCTTCACTTTTATGGTTGTTATAGAAGCAATAGAGAAAGTTTGTGCTAGAAGTACTATAGCTTTTTAATACTTCTCGAGAAAGGAGCAATTTGAGGCATTTGAAACAAGCTGGGTTCCTAGATAATAAGCTGTAAACTACAGAATGATAAATCCCTGTAGAAGGTTTGTGACCAGATGCATCTTGCAAAGTTGCTTGTTTTTTCAAGTGTTTTGCCTTTTTAGCCAATTGATTAGAAGACTTATTTTTAAATTTTGTAAATAATTGATAGGCGAAATATTCATCTCCCAACCACACCATTCAACATTACGCAACTGAATGTCCTGCCCCGGTGTGTGGCCTGCTGGACGGCCAATAACTAGCTATACATGTGGCGCACATGAATGCCTTGCACTAATGGACCTGCCACCGCCAGATTTCTCACGTTCGGTCACACTGCCCCTTTGCTGTCGCTCGGTGACCTGTTCAAGCCACTGTTTAGTGAACAATGTGGTTATTCCTCCTGGAAGGCTCTATATGATGGATCGTTGCGTATAATGAGATCATTATTATTCTGGCTTCCCTTTAGCACCCGGAAAATATTTACAGAATATATTTCCGGCCGGACCTTCATAACCTCTGCAGCATTCGGACTCCAGCCGTCGCTGTTCCTAGGAATGCTAATCGGGTCTTGTAATTGCATAATTCTCCATTAA
This sequence comes from Anomaloglossus baeobatrachus, assembly GCF_048569485.1. NCBI lineage: Eukaryota > Metazoa > Chordata > Amphibia > Anura > Aromobatidae > Anomaloglossus > Anomaloglossus baeobatrachus. The sequence continues at coordinate 111,038,780 of NC_134361.1, read as the reverse complement.
AATCTGTTTTTATACCTAGTTTTCCATTACACCGGGGCGTGAATACTTCCTGTCACTGTGTTTTGCACACAGGAGCCTTCCTGCTAGTGGAGGGCATGATAAAACGGCTTCAGAAAATTGAGCAATGCACATTAATATGTAAATTGTCCCTGCTCTATGCAGCCCAGGAGGTAAGTGGTTAGTAGTGGCTCTGGTTTGTGGTGGAGGAACGCCTCCTGATGTGCTTGTGCGTGTGGTGTACACAGCTCTGAAGCTTTTCCAGTTCACCATGCTTGGTCTTGTATAATTGCTGTGACATTAAGACATCACAAGACACAGCTTTTACTCGTTACATTTAGAAAGGAAACTAGGATGGAGATAGATATATTAGGAATTTTTACTAAAGCCGTTATTTTTCATTTCTCCAAAGAGGTGCCAGGGAAAAAGAATCTCAATCCTGACTACCACTAGTTTTTTTTTTTTTTTTGTTTTTTTTAACTTTCATTCACTGTACATACATGGTTACATAGGTTGAAAAAAGAACTAGGTCAATCTACTCTAACCTTCCTCCACCAATTCTACATTTGGTCACTAAGTCAGTTATAGCAGACAATGTTGTGTGTAGTGAGGAAATCATCCAGCCCTTTTTTAAAAGCTGTTATAGTATCTGCCATTACTACCTCTTGTGGTAGGGCATTCCACAGTCTGACTGCTCTAACTGTAAAGAACCCTTTCCTATTTAGGTGTCGGAATCGCTTTTCTTCCATTCGCAGTGAGTGCCCCCTGGTCCTTAGTATTGTCTTTCGAAGGAATAAGTCACGGGTGTCAGTGGTTAGCACTGCAGCCTTGCAGCGCTGAGGTCCTGGGTTCAAATCCCACTATTGACACAATCTGCGAGGAGTTTGTATGTTCTCCCCGTGTTTGCGTGGGTTTTCTCCAGGTACTCTGGTTTCCTCCCACACTCCAAAGACATACAGATAGGGACTCTAGATTGTGAGCCCCAATGGGGACAGTGTTGCCAATGTATGTAAAGCGCTGTGGAATTAATAGCGCTATATAAATGAATAAAATTATGTGGCAGGCCTTTATATTGACCACACAAGTATTTATAAAGTAAATGAGGTTTCCTCTGAGATGTCTTTTTTCTAAGCTAAACAAATCCAACTTTCTCAACCTCTCATCATATGTGAGGCCTCCATTCCTTGCAATAGTCTAGTTGCTTTTCAACTCACTAACTTCTGAGAATGTTTGTTTTTTTTTTTTTTTTTTTAAATGTGGAGCCCAATACTGGACCCCATATTCCAGATGTGGCCTTACAAGTGACTTATAGAGGGGTAACAATACATTGGGAGCCCTGTAGCATAGGAATTTTTCATCCAGAAGTGTCGTGTCCTAAATGGTCCCCATAGTGTTGTCATCAAACTTTGCATAAATCAATAGTACAAGTGAATACAGTATTACAGTTTATCAAGAATCCCCCCCCCCCCCCTTTCCTCGCCCCCATTTTCACCTAGAGTAAGACTTATCTCCACCTTGTGTCAGACACTTCAGATTCATTAAAGGGTTTTTTTTTTTTTTTTTTTAATCAATAGGTCTTGGAATATTTTTTTTTGCAATTTGATGTGTTTTAATAACAATGTTCCTGTGCTGAGATCTTATATCCTGGTTCCGAAGGGCATTGTTCACAGGCATTGTTCACAATGAAGCACTCTTCAGTGTGGGAAGTGGCCAAAAGACATCCACTGCTATGCCTTTCTGTGACTCTTCTTTGTCTCTGTGTCTCTATACAACCTGCTGGTAACACTCTAAGCTCAGTGGTCACTTTTGTCTGAGAACATCCTACTTGAAGCCACACAATGGCGAGGTAATGATGATCTATTGTTAAGTGTTGTCTTGGTCTCATGATGTCTAAAGGTAGTGTCACACATAGCGACGCAGCAGCGATCACGACCAGCGATCTGACCTTATCAGGATCGCTGCTGCGTCGTTACATGGTCGCTGGTGAGCTGTAAAACAAGCAGATCTCACCAGCGACCAGCCCCCAGCCAGCAGCGACGCGTGGAAGCGTAACTAAGGTAAATATCGGGTAACCAAGGAAAGCACTTCTCTTGGTTACCCGATTTTTACCTTAGTTACTAGCGTCCGCCACTCTCACGCTGCCAGTGCCGGCTCCCTGTTCCCTGCACTCCTAGCCAGAGTACACATCGGGTTAATTACCCGATGTGTACTCCAGCTACGTGTGCAGGGAGCAGGGAGCTGGTACTGGCAGCGTGAGAGCGGCGGACGCTAGTAACTAAGGTAAATATTGGGTAACCAAGGAAAGGGCTTCTTGGTTACCCGATGTTTACCGTGGTTACAGCTTACCGCAGGCTGCCAGACGCCGGCTCCTTGCTCACTTCAGTTCGTCGCGCTCTCACTGTCACACACAGTGATGTGTGCTTCACAGCGGGAGAGCAACGTCCAAAAAATGAAGCAGGACATTTAGCATCGACTGGCGACCTCACAACAGGGGCCAGGTCATTGCTGGATGTCACACACAACGACGGGACGTCGCTGCTACGTCACAGAAAATGGTGACTTAGCAGTGACGTCGTTGTCTTCGTCGCTATGTGTGACACCACCTTAAATGTGAGCAGCATGATGAGGACGACTGATAAATACAAAGTTTAATTTCTCCCCAAAATTTATTGGGTGACTCGTGGATCAAACACTTGTGAATTTTGCCATTAAGCTCATGATTAGAGAACAGCAAATTGTACAAAAAAATACTGAAACATTGAACAGTTGGACATGTGCATCCAAAAGTTTAGAGGTCACCATTCACCTGTAAAGGTCAGAGGGCATTTTAGGATCATCCTGAGATTTCACCCGAAAGCCAAATATCCTGAACTTTTTGTGAGTGGTGTAGATTACCGTATATACTATACAACTCTCCAGGAAAAAACAAAACACCTTTTTGGGGTTTTGTGCTGCACATTAGAAGCACTTTCTGGTTTACACAGATTAATGTCAGAGTTTGGGTAAAAGCAATAAGAGATATCAATAAAAGTCAGATGAAAGCAGGTCTGGAGACCCTCCAAGATCTGTGCATCACTGGACGCTCTGTGAATAAGATGTTAGCGATGCATTGATTTTCAATTTTCAAGTAAGGGTACCTTCACACTTAGCGATGCAGCAGCGATCCGACCAGCGATCTGACCTGGTCAGGATCGCTGCTGCATCGCTACATGGTCGCTGGTGAGCTGTCAAACAGGCAGATCTCACCAGCGACCAGTGAACAGCCCCCAGCCAGCAGCGACGCGCAAGCGACGCTGCGCTTGCACGGAGCCGCCGTCTGGAAGCTGCGGAGACTGGTAACTAAGGTAAACATCGGGTATGGTTACCCGATGTTTACATTAGTTACCAGCGCACACCGCTTAGCTGTGTGTGCAGGGAGCCGCGCACACTGCTTAGCGCTGGCTCCTTGCTCTCCTAGCTGCTGTACACATCGGGTTAATTAACCCGATGTGTAATGCAGCTACATGTGCAGGGAGCAGGGAGCCGCGCACACTGCTTAGCGCTGGCTCCTTGCTCTCCTAGCTGCTGTACACATCGGGTTAATTAACCCGATGTGTACAGCAGCTACATGTGCAGAGAGCCGGAGCCGGCAGCACAGGCAGCGTGAGAGCAGCGGAGGCTGGTAACTAAGGTAAATATCGGGTAACCACCTTGGTTACCCGATGTTTATCTTGGTTACAAGCTTACCTCAGCTGTCAGACGCCGGCTCCTGCTCCCTGCTCGCTTCATTTGTCGCTCTCTCGCTGTCACACACAGCGATCTGTGTGTCACAGCAGGAGAGCGCCTTTGAAGAAAACGAACCAGGGCTGTGTGTAACGAGCAGCGATCTCGCAGCAGGGGCCAGATCGCTGCTCAGTGTCACACACAGCGAGATCGCTAATGAGGTCACTGCTGCGTCACAAAAAGCGTGACTCAGCAGCGATCTCGGCAGCGAGCTCGCTGTGTGTGAAGCACCCCTAAGTGCTCGTTTGTGTCCACACTTAAAGCACCATATTCTGTTTATTTATTATTTTCTTCCCTTTGGCAAAAGTTTGTTTTGCAGCAATGAAGGGAGAATTTTTAAAATTTCACCAGAAAGCTTTGAAAATAAATAAACGGCTAAGATATTCTCAATCATTGGAGGTTGTTTAAAGAGGACCTGTCACTTAGTATACAAAATAAATATTACATTAAATACTTGGTAAAAATTTCTGAGCTCGCTTAATTTGGCTTTTTTTTCCCATTTTTACACTGCAGAACTCTTACAAAGTTTTATATATATATATATATATATATATATATATATATATATATATATATATATATATATATATATATATATATATATATATATATATATATATATATATATATATATATATATATATATATATATATATATATATATATATATATATATATATATATATATATATATATATATATATGTACTTCTCACATAGCGAGATTGCTGCTGAGTCACGGTTTTTGTGACGCACCAGTGACCTCATTAGTGATCTCACTGTGTGTGACACTGAGCAGCGATCTGGCCCCTGCTGTGAAATCGCTGCTCATTACACACAGTACTGGTTCATTTTTTGGACGTTGCTCTCCCGCTGTGAAGCACACATCGCTGTGTGTGACAGCAAGAGAGCAATGATCTGAATGTGCAGGGAGCCGGCGTCTGGCAGCCTGCGGTAAGCTGTAACCAAGGTAAATATCGGGTAACCAAGCAAAGTACTTTGCTTGGTTACCTGATATTTACCTTGGTTACTAGCGTTCGCCGCTCTCAGGCTGCCAATGCCGGCTCCCTGCACTAGTAGCCGGAGTACACATCGGGTAAATAAGCAAAGCGGTTTGCTTATTAACCCGATATGTACTCTGGCTAGGAGTTCAGGGAGCCAGCGCTAAGCGGTGTGCGCTGGTAACCAAGGTAAATATCGGGTAACCAAGCGCTTGGTTACCCGATATTTACCTTAGTTACCAAGCGCAGCATCGCTTTCACGCGTCGCTGGGGGCTGGTCACTGGTCGCTGGTGAGATCTGCCTGATTGACAGCTCACCAGCGACCATGTAGTGACACACCAGCGATCCTGAGCAGGTCAGATCGCTGGTGGGATCGCTTAAGCGGCACTAAAGTGTGACGGTACCCTTATTTCCAGGCTCCCGGCTTGTTTGTTCTAGTAATCAGCAGAGGTCTTATCGTTCTGCTTCCACTTATCGCACATTGATTAGCGTACCTTAGCATTATGCCATCAGTGTCTTAATTTTGGAACCTCCTTTAGGCTATGTTCACACTGGGTGTTTTTGCAGCGTGTTTTAGCTGCAGATTTGCTTTAGTTTTATGCAAATCCATGCTAATAAAACGCTGCTTTTTACAGTCCCAGCAATGTCTGAGATTTCTGAAATCACACACACACACCCACACACACACACACCCACACACACACACACACACACACACACACACACACACACACACACACACACACACACACACACACACACACACACCTTCCTTCAGGATTTTCCTGACTGTTTTGTGAACCACCTCCGGTTTTGGTGTTATGAAATGAATGAACATGTCAGTTCTTTTCAGCGCATTTGCCACGATTTTTCACCCTACTGACAGGTGGACTCGCAGATACCCTGAATCTGTGATTGGTTATAGTCAGACGCGCCCCCACCCTGAGTGTCGGCATCTGACTGCAACCAATCGCAGGCCCAATCTGCGGGTCTAGTGTAGAGAATGAGTGAACAGTGCATTCAGCGGTGACGTTACTCAGACTATTCCCGGTCTCAGGTATCGCCAGCTGTGACCGGGAATCACCTGAGTAAAGTGACCGCTGATCGTGCGACTCATTGATTCTCTGGAGCTCACAGCGGGCAGTCCTGTTCTATGGCCGCTCGCTGCCATCTTCAGATGTATCAGAGCTGAATCGTTGTGGTACCTTGTGTGGATTAAGGGTACCTTCACACTTAGCGATGCAGCAGCGATCTGACCTGGTCAGGATCGCTGCTGCATCGCTACATGGTCGCTGGTGAGCTGTCAAACAGGCAGATCTCACCAGCGACCAGTGAACAGCCCCCAGCCAGCAGCGACGTGCAAGCGACGCTGCGCTTGCACGGAGCCGCCGTCTGGAAGCTGCGGAGACTGGTAACTAAGGTAAACATCGGGTATGGTTACCCGATGTTTACATTAGTTACCAGCGCACACCGCTTAGCTGTGTGTGCAGGCAGCAGGGAGCCGCGCACACTGAGCGCTGGCTCCTTGCTCTCCTAGCTGCTGTACACATCGGGTTAATTAACCCGATGTGTAATGCAGCTGCATGTGCAGAGAGCAGGGAGCCGCGCACACTGCTTAGCGCTGGCTCCTTGCTCTCCTAGCTGCTGTACACATCGGGTTAATTAACCCGATGTGTACAGCAGCTACATGTGCAGAGAGCCGGAGCCGGCAGCACAGGCAGCGTGAGAGCTGCAGAGGCTGGTAACTAAGGTAAATATCGGGTAACCACCTTGGTTACCCGATGTTTATCTTGGTTACAAGCTTACCTCAGCTGTCAGACGCCGGCTCCTGCTCCCTGCTCGCTTCATTCGTCGCTCTCTCGCTGTCACACACAGCGATCTGTGTGTCACAGTGGGAGAGCGCCTTTGAAGAAAACGAACCAGGGCTGTGTGTAACGAGCAGCGATCTCGCAGCAGGGGCCAGATCGCTGCTCATTGTCACACACAGCGAGATCGCTAATGAGGTCACTGCTGCGTCACAAAAAGCGTGACTCGGCAGCGATCTCGGCAGTGAGCTCGCTGTGTGTGAAGCACCCCTTAGTCTGACCTGCAGGTGTTAATAAAGTGGTGAAAGAGGGTGTTTTTTTGTATTTTATTTAAAAGGATGTTTACAGGTTTTTTTCTTTTCTTATTACAGATTGGTAATGGCAGGTGTCTGAGACCAATCTAGGGCTTAGTCAGAGCTGTGTGCTGCGATTTAACCCCTGATATTACCCCGATTTGCCACCGCACCAAGGCAATTCGGGAAGAGCCAGGTAAAGTGCTGTGATTGTCGCATCTAATGGATGCGACAACCCTGGGCGGCTTCAGGCTGATATTTGTAGGCTGGGTCTCCCCAACCTGATAATACCAGCCCCAGCTCTGGGCTTTATCTTGGCTGGGTATCAAAGTTGGGGGAACCGCTGTGTGTGTGTGTGTGTGTATAAACTACCAGAGTGCCATATCCAGCTCAAGCCCGGCTCAGCACCCAGGTGCTTTTGAAGCCCTGCTGGTCTTGATGTCACAGAAAAAAACGCTGTGTAAATACCACAAAACAACGCAGATGACTCCCTGGAAACATCCTGCCACATGATCAAGTTTTGGTCAGGTAAAAAAAAGCTGTAAAAAAACGTCCTGTGTGAACATAGCCTTACTGTTTAGAATAGACAAATATTTTTGCTGATTCTATGTGCTAATCCATTCACCTTCCCCGCATTATTCGTCAGCCGCGACCGAACTTAAAGGGGTATTCCTATCTCCAAAATCATATCCCAATATGTAGTAGGTGTAGTGGTAGTAGTAATCATTATCCTATACCATCAATTAGCAACGTAGTATAGTTTTCCTGATATAGCCATGTCTCTTACCTCATGTGCAGGGCATTGCAGCTTAGGTATCCATGGTTACGTCCACTCATCTAGTGACTGTTAGTTGCTCGTGGTTGTAACTATGGATACCTAAGCTGCAATGCCCTGCACATGAGGTAAGAGACATGGCTAGATCAGGAGAACTATACTACATTTCTAATTGGAGGTGTTTGCTAATATTCTTATTAAACCTACTCCATAATGCGATAGGATCTTGGAGATGGGAATACCCCTTTTTTAATTACATATATTCCAGTTTGACAAATTCTCCAGTTCAGGCCCTTTCTCTGCGCTCTTGTAGGGGATCATGCCAGGAGCTACCACCAGTCATCTCGGGCTATGTGGCAGACAAATGTCTGCTCTACTTCCCTTTTTGTCACTGTGACCTCTGACTCTAGACCGAAGGGTTGGTAAGTTAGGAAACAGTCTAGTTAGTGGTCATGTAAATCTGATGATTGGTGCTGTGGGGTCACATTCCTGAACAGATGGCTGCCAAAAGCCTTCAGTA